>NC_092231.1:7455696-7815696 GCF_036320965.1 Panulirus ornatus
TTTCAGGATTTGATAATTACATTCTCATTAGCTTGTCCTAGACAGGTAATCAACACATCCAATCAGCTGTGAGGAAAAATCATTCGACGTGTGTTGGATTGCTTACTTTCTAAGGTGTGTACTGTCTGTTTGGAAACTCGTAGCTCCTTCCGGGTTGCCATATATATATATATATATATATATATATATATATATATATATATATATATATATATATATATATATATATATATATATATATATTCCTATGAGTCCACGGGGAAAATGAAACACGAAAAGTTCCCAAGTGCACTTTCGTGTAATAATCACATCATCAGGGGAGACACAAGAGAGAAATATAACAGTCAGTTAATATACATTTCTCTCTTGTGTCTCCCCTGATGATGTGATTATTACACGAAAGTGCACTTGGGAACTTTTCGTGTTTCATTTTCCCCGTGGACTCATAGGAATATCTTGATCACACGCAAAATTGTGATCCTTTCCAACACAAATATATATATATATATATATATATATATATATATATATATATATATATATATATATATATATATATATATATACATATCAGAGTCGCAGGTTATTTCAAAAGCTGTTGAGCCAAATGACCCGTTGTATGGAAAACTGAAGTGCAATTTTCAGGGCGGTCGAGCCGGGAGGCAGCGAACGCATCAGAGAGCCACTCTCCCTCCCCTCAGCCACAGATCCCTGGCAACTGTGTGAGGTAGTACATCAGCAGTAACCAACACACGTCTATTTGTGGTATGTTCACTATCTATAGCAAAAGAAAGCGATATGTTACCACGTTTTCTAGATCTTTTTCCCCCAGACGTATACGACCAAACAATAGACGCCCAAAACGCCAGGGAAAAATATCGTACCGGTCGTCTGTTGTTTTAGATTGTGGGTGGCGGGCGCTGGACTAAGGCAGATCCCCACAATGGATCAAAACATAAGGAAAAAAAACTCATAATTTCGTACAGGATCTCATGCATTATGAACGTAGCGTTGGTGGGAGTTTCTTGAGTCTTAATTTACAGTATCCACCTCTCTCTCTCTCTCTCTCTCTCTCTCTCTCTCTCTCTCTCTCTCTCTCTCTCTCTCTCTCTCTCTCTCTCTCTCTCTCTCTCTCTCTCTTCTAATAGGACTCCTAGGTGACGCAGAAAGGAACTTAAGATGTAGCCAACGACGGAAGTGTTCGTAGTCCTCGGTGATTACATGAAATACCAAGATAGATTTTTTTTTCCCAAAGTTATTCTAATTTTCAGTGAAATTATCATAACTTGATACGCTGACGTAACGCTCGCTTGATTTCTGTCTCTCCCAAATGACCGGAGATACGGTGTTTATTTAGCAAGTACATCGAGAAATTAAAGATTAGGAAATATTCTAAAAGACCCTTTTTTTTCAGGCGAATATTTGAAATCAACTGACGGGATAACCTTAAATGTACTTGAGATTGGTCAAATATAAATTTTCTAATAACACAAAAGATCTGGGCGAGCGTTATACCCTCCCACAGCAACCCGACCCCATCAGGGAGGAGAGATGATGGACGGCGAGCGGATTACGTGAACTGAATTTGGAAATGATCAGATGTAACTCGACCGTGAATACTGTGATAATCAAATAGGAACAAAAGATGCAAATTACCTTATCAGCGTACGGCGATCGGCGAAACGAAATTATATATATATATATATATATATATATATATATATATATATATATATATATATATATATATATATATATATATATATATATATTCTTTCTTTTTCTTTCAAACTATTCGCCATTTCCCGCATTAGCGAGGTAGCGTTAAGAACAGAGGACTGGGCCTTTGAGGGAATACCCTCACCTGGCCCAATTCTCTGTTCCTTCTTTTGGAAAATTGAAAAAAAAACGAGAGGGGAGGATTTCCAGCCACCCGCTCCCTCCCCTTTTAGTCGCCTTCTACGACACGCAGGGAATACGTGGGAAGTATTCTTTCTCCCCTATCCCCAGGGAATATATATATATATATATATATATATATATATATATATATATATATATATATATATATATATATATATATATTTCCTTGCGCTACCTCGCAAACGCGGGAGACATCGACAAAGCAAAATTAATAAATAAATAAATAATTGAATATATATATATATATATATATATATATATATATATATATATATATATATATATATATATATATATATATATTCCATAAGGACCGTTGATTACAGCGGAAGAGATAATGTTAATTGACAGTTGGTAAATGACAAGGACGTCAAGATAAACAAAATGACATGATTAAATGACTGCTAATTAGATGCGGGACAATTTGGAAGAATATATTGGGTGAAAATACTGAGGTTTGACAGTGTGAATGATGAACAGGTAGGAGACAGCGTGTAAGAGGGACAGGCAGTTAGAGTAAATGAAAGCAGAGGAAGGTCCAGAATAAATAAAATGGAGTTAGGCGGTTAAAGTGAAAGAAATGAGGTGAAAGAGGCAGGGAGAGATAAGTGAGGCAGAGAGGGGAAAATGAAGATGAGACAGAATTTGTATGATTTGTGAGGACGTATGCATGTGAGTGAAGCTTTATTTTCTTTTTTTTCATTGGGGAAGAAAGCCCCCCACTCATGGGGCCCCAATATATATATATATATATATATATATATATATATATATATATATATATATATATATATATATATATATATATATATATTGCATACTTATGGTAAAATATCCTCTACTTTCACGAGAAATTAACGCAACATTTTACACGATCAGTTTATCGGGAATAATTTGGGTCATCATAACAGACGTGTTTGAACAAGAGTGTAAAAGTTTAAACATTCTGAAAAAAAATAGGGAACTACTCTTTGACATCGATATATAGATCTCCACGTGCCAGTTCCTATTTCTAGTATTTGGGACAGATTAAGGCGGGACTGTGTGTATACATTTAATGACGTACATGGGTAAGACTTCATATGATTGGTTTAAAAGTTAACAGAAGGATTAATTATTAGCGCTTCAAGGAAAACAGTGTTGATCATACGAACTTGGCTCAAGGCTCATCTTCACCTCCTTAAACTGTTACAATATTTTGCTGTTTAGTTACTGGCTAGCCAAATACTACGCCAGTAATTGTGTGGCGACTTTTGAAAATGGCTGTGTGGTCGATGACACAAGTTTATCAAAAGGTATTTTTGAGTGTTTCTTTATATGCAAATGTCATATTTAGTCGATGGGCGTTTATTCATTGGTACATTTGCAGTTTTCAGGCTTGCGCTTCACCATGTCTGGCTTGAGCTTAGTTTTGTTTTCATGTTGATAACACTATATACATCATGTGTCTTATGCATTTTCCTCCTGTAAAAAAGAAAAGAAAAAGTTCTGTTGTGCTTAGCAGTTAACTGGTGCGCTCAGAATTCATAGGAAAATCAGGAAAAAAAAATTGTTTCTAGGAAGACAAATTATAATGATAAAAAGGTTCACAGTCTTTCGCTTGATAGCCTAACCATGTTGGTATTATTACAAAAAAAATCCCAAATTCTCGAGTGAAATGGACAGTGTCGCATCGGTTTTGGCCATGGAAGAGCCTAGTCTGTACGTAAGAAAAAGAGAAAATAAAAGATGTACAGTTTGTATATCGGTGGAGGGACTCCTCTCCCACATATATAGTTCCTGTTGCGAACACATGATTGCAATAAGCCGTGTTAACGCAATGATGTTCAAGTCAGAGCTTGATTCCTGTGTATACAAAATGTAGACGATGTGCCCAGAACACAAAGCCAGACCTACACAATGAGCCTAAGTCTGGATAGTAAAGGTACGGTACGGTGGGTTCGCCTCAGCCAGGTCGTCTGAGCATGATGCACCCTCCTTCAGGAGTAATAACCATGGCCCTTGTTGTTCTGTTCCATAATACATCACCTCTCATGTTCCTTTTACGAAACCTGTAGCGCAGAAAGTACTGGTAGGGTCTGCCAAACCGCTGTTACTTGTACCCTTCCTGACCCGACACTCCCTTACTAAACTGAGTACCCGCCACTCCTGCTGAAGTACTCCTGAAGGGTTTTCCTGCTCCACCTGAACAGGATATGGGAGGGCATTACTCACGTGGCTGAAAGAGAGTCCGGAGATAACTCCAGTGGGGCAGAGGATCTGAAGGAGAGGCTTGGGATCCTCAAGTGGCAACAAGGACTGTGAAGAATGTGCACGCAGTACATTCAGGGAGGTGGAGGCTCTCCTGGGAAACATATAGAACATGTGAAAAGATTCTTGTGTATATTCCGAGCGAGCAACAGTGTCGTAAGGAATAACCCTTGCGATGTCTTAACTTTAAACATAATTTTTCAGGGACCTAACCTAACCTAACTTACCCTATCTAACTTTCTAAATCCAAAATAATTGGTAGCTTTATCTAACCTAGATTCAGGACATGAACGATCCAGTATCGTAGAATTAAGCACTGAACACATATTTTACTACTCTAACCTAACTTAAACTAACGTAAACTATAAGCGTAACTAACCAGAATTATAAAGAAAAAAAGATCCGATAAATTAACTATAAAACTTTTCATTGTGGTATTTTCTCCTCTGATCAATGTGCCCGGTATAGAGGTGCGAGAGTAGCATGAAAAATATCTGACGACCCTCGTTTTATCAGGCAGACCAAAGTGCTTTTATAATCCTTCTTCGTAATTGGCCTTGACTCTTGGGAGTTTATCGTTCGTGTCGGTGTCATTTTACTTGTGTTTGACTTTCGAATAGGCTTGACGATCCAACCTTATTTTTATTTGTAAATGGATGTGACGTCCTGTGATCATAGACATAACGTATAGATTAAATAATTGATCTTTATTCATTCAAGGCTTGGCTTCGTTGAAGAAATTTTATTTTTGTAAATGGATGTGACGTCCTGTGATCATAGACATAACGTATATAAATGAAATAATTGATTTTTTTTCATCCAAGGCTTGGCTTTCGGAAGAAATTTTCCCCTGACTGGAACCTTCTGTACTAGAAAAATTATATATTCACATATACCTTGAAATAAAAAGCCTTTTGTAAATAATCCTGATGAGACTTAAATCAGTGATTATTAGTATGATGCATCCATCATGAATGTGAATGCACTCATCATAAGGCATTCATCATAAATAGCATTGTCACATATGAAACACTCATCATACATGTGCTGAATTCATCACAGATGGCAGCACGCTAGGCAAGAGTAGCACTTACCCGTCGTCCAACCGACCCTCAGGAAGGAATGAAAGATAACGAGTGGATCACGTGAACTAAATTTGCAAATGATCAAGATATAACTTAGTCTACCATGAATTTTTCGGAGGGGGCAGAAAAAAAAATATATATACTTTTGTTAACAGTAATGGTTGCCGAGACGAAGGGATATATTATGTAAGAGTCGTTAATTAGAGGTTGAAAGATGGTACTAATTGAGAGTTGGTAAATAACAAAGGATGTAAAGGTAGACAGATTAACGTGTGAGTGCTGATTAGGAGCAAGATAGATTAGAAGAAAATGAAAAGATTAAGCTTGTGAATGAGACAACAGCACCGTCTGTCGTGTGTACTTGAGATTAGAAGAGAAAAAAATAGACAGCGAAAAAGTATGACACGCTGAATAGGTAACAAAAAGAAAAAAGTAGAGACACAAAAAGATAGAAAATGACATAAGTGAAAAAGCTAAATAAATAGATAAATGAGATTAGAGATATAGGTGAAAGATAGAGAGCGAGATATAAATGAAAAGAATAGGACAGTGACTATGTCATTTGTAAGGACGTATGTAGGATTATGTGCATTATTATTATTATTATTATTATTATTATTATTATTATTATTATTATTATTATTATTATCATTATTATTTATTTATTTATTATTATTATTTATTTATTATTATTACCACTACTACCTTATTATTAACTGCTTCGTCTGGCCTTGAACCTAGCTTAATTCATTTTGTGTTCACTATACCCCTTCACTGCACCTTCATCACACACCCATATTTTCGGTAATCCACTTTCAAGGCCCACCTTCACTGCAAAGGTTATCATCACTGCACCCTTGATAGCACTGACCTTTAACCTAGTCACTGGGAGTGAAGTCAAAGTTTAATTTGTTGCGGGTGAATCCGAGGTTGATTTATTCCAGACACAATGACTGACAGCAAGGCACCCCAACAACATAATTGAGATACAGATATAGAATTCCCTAGTCGTTCAATACGAAGTGTTTTGTATTCGTGGGACTCCCGTATCTTAAGCTTTCTTCCCTGTTTACATCTTGACATTTTCCATATTGTCTGCATCTACGGTTTTCGTATTTTGTTTCATGTCTACAACTCTCGTTTCATGAAAATATTTCTTCAGGTATTTTGTAAGTTGTTTCCAGTTCTGTCGTCCCTTTTCCTCCTTGAATTAGAGTAAATTTTTCTCCGCTGCTAACCTCATCCTGTAGAGAGTGTGGATCTCTGTGTCATCTGAGGTTCGGGTGAAGTTTGGTTACGGAAAAAAGGATTTAATAGACTCGTCTGAACGTCTCTTTGTCCACGTAGTTGAAGGCTGTTCTGGTGTTTCTCCGTAGCAGTCCTCCTTGAAGTAAGGACGTGGCGATAGCTGGGTTATAATGTCCCAAGCTGTCAGTCAGTCTCGATTTAACTTTGGTTCAAGTCATTTGTTCCCTTTAAGATATTTATCTTGTCTTGGACCTCGTTGTAATCTGTCCCATCTGTTATCACTTCACAGTTGATTAGGTTGAACTTCATCATCCACTTAAAGGATCATAGCTGAAGGGGCTTGTCTAGGTAATTTTTTTTTTTTATAGTTCCGTTTACCGGGAAGTCGGTTACAACAGCGATCCTGAGAGTGAGTCCTGAGCACCACCGGGTATTGCGACCCAGTTTGAGAGGATGTACCAGACACGCGTTCTTTATTCTCACCCGCTTCGGTTATTTTCGACACCCAAACTTTCTTGACCAGTTTATCGTACAGGATATGCGTTAAGACGACCTTGTGGCATTCCAAAAAAAATTACGTTACCCTTCACTTTCCGTGCATTTTCCATTTTCCTTCATGAAAATTACCACTACGTTTGATTTCTTCCACTTTCTTCTTAGCAACCTCTTCCATCATTTCTTTAAGAACGTCCTAGCTTCTAAAATGGCCTTTAGTTAATTTCTGAACACTTTGTGAGTATAGAATACAAGGTAAGATTTCTTGAATTTTATGGGATCAAGTCCCTTTAACATTTTCTCTTATCTTGTCCAAGGACTTCCGCATTTTCCATCCGTCTCTCTAGCACTGCTGGAGGTAATGTGCCCCCACTGTGTATACACTTAAGAACTTAGCATTTAGTTCCTCACACATTTTCTCAGTTCCAACAACCCCTCCCTCTGAGTCCCTTAGTGTGTTAATTTAGTATGTAACTCCTGATGAATTTATGAAACATTTTTGGGCATTCTTTTTGCCTTTTCCACACTGTCTGTTTCTTCTATACTTTACTGTGTGTGTGTGTGTGTGTGTGTGTGTGTGTGTGTGTGTGTGTGTGTGTAATTACCAATATACATTGTTTGAGAAGGGATACACTCCTGGGGCTTCGCCCCCTGAACATTCTCTGCCGTCATAAAACTTCTTACATTTATTTATGCTGTCTGCATTAACCATGCCCACAGTTGTATTTTATTTGTTTGTTTGTTTGTGTGTGTGTGTGTGAGTTTAATCACCTATTTTTAATTACTTATTTGTACAGTGCGGGGAGAACGTTCTACACTCGCGGGGCCCCATCTCTTGAACTTTCCCTTTCATGCAAAATTTCAAACCGTCAGGTTTCGCAATTTTATCGTTTTAAGATAATCGTTATATCTGCGGTTCTGCTACCATATAGGTATATCTGTACTTTGAACACGCTTCTTGCATTGTTTCTGTTCTAGTTCCTGAGTCTTTGCATCTCGAAGTTATAGAAAAAAAGAAATCTTTGACGAACATCTGAAAAAAAAAAAAAGATGATGCCCAGTTGAAAATCGTGATATACAACTTCATCATAATGGAGAAAAACAAAATTGCTCCCTCTCCTAACTCGTTAAAGATGTCAACTTCATTTATTGCGCCGGAAAGTTAAACGAAGGCAAGATCCCTGGGACCCGCCGCCAGCAACTTCATTATTATGATAAATATGGAACAGCCCGAGCGATGATGCAGTATGGAATGTCGTGGATATATGTCCCCGTCCACTTATCGTTTTTTTTTATTTTTTTCCTACCTTTGATCTTCCAAGTAGTCTCTTCTTATACAGAAATAGTTCTTTGAACAGCATATCCTATCAACCACCTCATCGTGTCCTGGTTAGTTATTATAGTTACCACTGGATGTATCAGTTGGCTAAGAGTTCTACCACTGCAGAGTGAAGTGCAGGGTCTCGCTGGCTCTCTGGATCTGTGTCCAGCCTTGATGGAGAGCTTATTTCGACGGCACAAAATTCCTATATAAGTCTCGGGTTAACAGGTATTTTACCTGTAAGTTACTTCATGTATATAGTGTGCAGATTTGTGCTAACATGAATTACTGAATATCACGTACAGTAAGCGGCAGAGAGCTACAAATTTGCAACTCTTTGGTGGAAAGAAGAGATAGGCGTGACCTAATCACACAGCCTTCATGTGGCTAGATCTGTTGGACAGGCAAGTCTTTATGAGATGGGGGTGACAGATTAACCAAGGGATCATAAAAAAGACGCTAACAAGAGGAATGTTTTTAAAAAGGGCGTAATGAAGTACTGTCTTACTGTAACTACAAAGATCTAGAGATAATTACATATAGATACTGCAACCACAATGGTCAGGAGGTCATTACACATACTGCAATTGCAGAAGTCCAGAGATAATGGCAAATAATCATTATAACCAATATCTTAGAGGCAATTACAAATAGATACTATAATTACAATGATCTAGTGATAATTGCACGTATAGAATGAAATTGCAATGGTCTATTCTTATTACAAGGCTCAGTATTATTGCAGGAATGATTTTTTTCCGATTAATGTCAGTTTTATTTCTTGTTTCAGTGTCACTATGTAACAAAGGTGATGCGTCTAAACATCGTAGCTCAGTTTCGGATTGTAGTATGAAGCTTGTCGTGGTTTATCCTAGCTCGCTCTGTCCATTCATCGTAAACCTAATTGCATGTGAAACGAAGTCAAAATTTTTTCGGTTTAGTTTCTTCAATGAAAATGGTGCTCTTTGTTGTTGTTGTCCCCACTCTTTACTCTTAAGTACAGACCAGGTGTTAATATTCGATCCCTCGCATCAGAATTACCAACGTACTGTGCTCCTCCCGAAACACTCGCCTCTCTTCGTCGAGCTTCTCATGGCCAGATGCCTAGCTACAAATAATCTCCCATCTCTTGTAATCCATTTTCATTTTTACCCACATCAGTCTAGGGTTCTTTTCCTTACGCTCTTTCACACACTCCCGCAACTCGTGATTTAGTAGGTGTGTCACCCTTTCATTTTCTCTCACCCTTAAACTCACCTCAGACGTAATCCCTCCCTTTGTAGGTCTCACTTCCTATTACTACCGATCTCTCCCTTCGCCTCATCCTGTGTACATGCACGGACATTCAAACACCCCAAAATCCTGACCCTTTGAGGGAGATGAGCACTCCCCCGCTTGGCTCCTTCCGCTCCACCTTTTGGAAATTGAAAGATGCGTAGTGTTATCCCGTAGAAGCCCTTTTTACAAAGAGCTTTTGAAGCGAGAAGTTCTTTGATGAGACTGTACTCAGTGTTCGTCAGCTGGCGATGGTACAGCTTCGCCTAAGTGACTTTTTCCCTTCATTCGCGGTGTAACTTTAAGAAGGCTGAGTCCGATAACACACTCTCTCTCTCTCTCTCTCTCTCTCTCTCTCTCTCTCTCTCTCTCTCTCTCTCTCTCTCTCTCTATCTATCTATCTATCTATCTATCTATCTGTCTATCTCTATCTGTCTAAAAGAGCAATATATCCCACTACTGTCCCCATTAAGAGACCAGTGTAGAGGGCTTAAGGTCCAGGGCAAAACATGTTTTCCTTCGCGTTCGAGATGTTGATCGTCACAGTAAAGTTCAGGTCTCCATCAGCTTACGGGTAATTTCTCACAACATACTATAGGGGGGAGGGGGGGAAATGGTTTGTTACCGGCATAAAAATTCAGACAAAGCAAACTCCCGCACAGGGAAAAATTTATGATGGTGTGTATTACGTGAAAACAAAGAGCGGGGAGGGAGGGGTTGAGCGTAGTCTATCTTGTTAACGAGTTTAGCATTTTCCGCTCGCCTGTCTGTTCCCTGATGATGAGGTTGAGCGCGGCAGCCGACTCACAGCTTCCTCACAGAAGTACTGTAGGCGTCGGGCAATCAGGGAAGGGTAGTGTTCCCCACTTGGGCATTGGAGGACGGTTAGGGGAGGCGCCCTGGCGCAGGTGAGCCAAGTATCCCTTCCTGCCCCACATCGCTATCTTTTCTTTGGGCTTTCCATACGCTTCATCGCTGGCATTCAGTCCACAAACACGCTCGCTATCCAATCTACATTTAAGCAATCAACAAAAGTCTCCATGGTTTCCCCTGACTGCCTCATATGCCCTAATTTAGCCTAATGATTGCACGTCGCCCCCCAGTATACTGCGTTGCTGCAGTTCGCTTTGTGCAGTGCACGCCTCACACCCTCATGCATTGAGGCTTCGATAACTCAAAGGATCTTTTACTCCATCATTCCATCTCGTCCTTGGCTTCCCATCTTCCTTGTTCCCTCATGACACCAGTACCCTCTTAATCTCTCTTCATAGATCATCTCCAAATGTCCAACTCATTTCAACACCTTTGCCAGTTCTCTAAACCAAACTCTTCATACTAAAATACCACTCTTAAACGGTCATTTCTTACTCGATCAAACCTCCTCACCTCGCATCAACTTCCCTCACCCCGTGCATCCATGAACAGATTAAACAGCCATGGTGATCATCATCCGTTCTTGGTGCAAACCCACATTCAGCCGGAACAACTCTCTTCTCTCCCTAGTTGCACACACGCTGTAATCTCTTCATAAAAACTCTTCACTGATTCAAGTAACTTTCCTTGCACACCCATATATTCGTAGTACATGCCACAAATCATCTTTATCAGCCATGTCATACCCTTTCTCCAGATTCATATATGCTACATAGATATCCTTTATATATATATATATATATATATATATATATATATATATATATATATATATATATATATATATATATATATATGTATTATCCCGGGGGATAGGGGAGAAGGAATACTTCCCACGTATTCCCTGCGTGTCATAGAAGGCGACTAAAAGGGGAGGGAGCTGGGGGGCTGGAAGTCCTCCCCTCTCGTTTTTAATTTTCCAAAAGAATGAACAGAGAAGGGGGCCAAGTGAGGTTATTCCCTCAAAGGCTCAGTCTTGTGTTCTTAACGCTACCTCGCTAACGGAGGAAATGGCATAGTATATATATATATATATATATATATATATATATATATATATATATATATATATATATATATATATATATATATTATCTCGAGGACTGCTCTGGTCTGTTAATTGACAACAGTCATCCTGGCAAGTCGACTAACTCAGGCTGTCGAGCGTGTGCCAGACCGTGAGGTGACGCTCCCTCTGACGGGAGGATCGGTTCATAATTCTCCGCCATCTGGAGAGCAGTGCCACAGGATCCGGCACCTCACACTCCTCCTATTCCTTCTAGGAGACATTTATGTCCTTTGGAGCATAATGACCGTTGGTGTGTAATTCCTACATCCGTCAGTTCGTATACCGAGTGGCTCTCAGAATAAGTGTACCACGGTATCAACGCGTGGATCGTCGTCGCCTTGGTAATCCCAGCTGAGTGGTTGGGGACGCCTCGGTGACGATTTTGAATTCTCTGACCATTGGATGCTGCTGTTGCGAGGGAAACATCACATTTCCAGCTTTTTAAGAGTTTAGGGATATATATATATATATATATATATATATATATATATATATATATATATATATATATATATATATATATATATATATATATCAACTGACATATTTCTCTCGTGTCTCCCCTGATGATGTGATTATTACACGAAAGTGCACTTGGGAACTTATCGTGTTTCATTTTCCCTGTGGACTCATAGGAATATATATATATATATATATATATATATATATATATATATATATATATATATATATATATATATATATATATATATATATATATATATATTATCCCTGGGGAAAGGGGATTAAGAATACTTCCCACGTATTCCCTGCGTGTCGTAGAAGGCGACTAAAAGGGGAGGGAGCGGGGGGCTGGAAATCCTCCCCTCTCGTTTTTTTTTTTTTAATTTTCCAAAAGAAGAAACAGAGTGGGGCCAGGTGAGGATATTCCAAAAAAGGCCCAGTCCTCTGTTCTTAACGCTACCTCGCTAACGCGGGAAATGGCGAATAGTTTGAAAAAAAAAAAAAAAATATATATATATATATATATATATATATATATATATATATATATATATATATATATATTATCCAAGACAATCACGTGTATACCAAATGGCGTCCTGGCTACGTCTCTTCGTTGTATATCAGCAGACTTATATTTCTTTCTTGTATCTCCCCTGATGATGTGATTATTACACGAAAGTGCATTTGGGTACTTATCGTGTTTCATTTTCCCCGTGGACTTATAGGATTATACTTGATCACGCGCAAAATTGTGATCCTTTCCAATATAAATGCGTGTGTG
Organism: Panulirus ornatus; assembly: GCF_036320965.1. Lineage (NCBI taxonomy): Eukaryota > Metazoa > Arthropoda > Malacostraca > Decapoda > Palinuridae > Panulirus > Panulirus ornatus. The sequence goes on from NC_092231.1 coordinate 7,468,545, forward strand.
TGTGTGCCAGCTCCTGGCAAAGTAGGATGTCATCGAACTGACGTTATTTTGCATATCATTTCTGAGAAAAAAACTAAAGATTCTCGAGAATTGCCTCAGAATATTCTCGACATGGTTCATAGAAAACAGTATCAAAACAGAAGGCTTGTGCGCTTAATGCGAGCATAAAGAATTACGTTGACATGCTTACCGTTACCATGATGTTAAATATTTGGAAGAGGCTTTTTATGATTATACCGTCTCTCTTGAATCACGTCTTTTGTGTAATATCCTACATTATTGTTTTTCTTTTTTTTCTACCTGTACAATACTAGTTAATTATATCAACTATGACACAATAGAGAGGAAGAAAATGTTCTCTTTTGAACTTACCGGCGCTGCAGCATACAGCCAGTGACAATGGCTGCAGGTGAAGTCAATGAAGCTTTTATCTCGTCAATTTCGATGGAAACGAAAAGTCGCGAAATTTAGTAGGTCGACGCGTGGTGCTGTCAGGGTCTATGGATGGGGCGCCACCAGTTCTTTTCTTTTCTTTTAATTTACATAATATATATATATATATATATATATATATATATATATATATATATATATATATATATATATATATATTATTTTCTCCCCTACCTCAAAAAAGACGAGTCGAGGTATGAGATCAATCGTGAAAATGAATGGAGAATATTACAACTTAACACACTATATTCTTGTTGCATAGAATCCAACAATGAAAATGTTAATCTTTTCAGCTAACCAAAGAATTGATTTGACTCTCAGTTGTTGATGGTCACTTCGTAATTTAGACTTTAAGAAGGAACTCCGTTTTCTCGTAGAAAATAGGAAGATGATAACTGTATGATTGAACAGATGTTTGTGATATGTAATTTGTGGATGACTGCTGTAGGAAATGATATCACTTCAACATGAGTACAGGAGCTGTGATTGCTATTTGTGTGTTTAAGGGGAGAGTTTTACACTTGTGTTGCCCCATCTCTTAACCTCAAACATATGTACAATGTCTTTACTCCTATGTATACACACACACACACACACACACACACACACACACACACACACACACACACACACACACCTTAGCCTTAGGGTGCAACGGAACTCTTAATTTAGCAGTTTGTGGCAGACAACCCTTTTATCTCTGATGAGGGTGGCCACAGCAAAAGTCTCCACTTATCCCTTTCCTTACATGCCTCCCTCACATACACCAATCCATGCATTCTTCTACCATCATTTCTCTCCCTATAGTATTCTTCCATTCTGTTTCCCCATGTCACAGTTGGTTTTCCTCTCGCATCAACACCTTTAATTGTACTATCATACACTCCTTGTGAACTCCCAGTCTTGCGTTCTTTCCACATGCCCAAACCCCCTCGAAGTATTACGTTTCAACCACTCTACCACACCACAATTCATTCCCTTGGCATTCCCTGCCATACTACATCTCTGTTACAGCCCCTTTAATACTGTCTTCAACCCATCTAGTAACACCACATGCTCCTCTCAAATAGCATTTCCATAGCCTGGATTCTTGACCTCATCTCATGTTCGTTTCAGTTGCATTGGTCGGGATCAGGAAGACTATGTTGTCCTTTTTAATCCTCTCTTCATCTCCTTACCTACACCTCTCCTCTTCGTGACTCTGTTGAGGGACTCGGTAACATCTATCCTGTAGTGCTCTCACCCTTATCTCCTTCCTTATCACCAGACTTAGCCAAGATAGCCTCCAAAGTAAAGTCTTTCACCTCTTCCGTTCTTTCTCCTCCCATATCTGTAACAGTTTTAATACACTTTCACTCTGTTGGGATTCTTAAAGTCTATAATTTCACTGTTTCCCTTTCAGATGCCTTAACTTTACTTTTACTCGCATTTACCTTGCCCATGCTGTATTACATATCAGATGCATCCACTCTATCACACTTCTTCATGCATAAGCATTTCAGTCATAATCCCATCCACTTAAGTTGCCTTCCTACCATCAACCTCATTATTGCCCCTTTTTACCTACCCCTTTACTATACGCCCCTGCTCTTGTATCCTTTTCCTTTACCCATGCATGTAAAAACTACCGTCTCACCTTCTCCCACATTCATCAGTTTTTCAAAATACTTATTCCGTCTTCCTTTCACTTTCTTCTTTTGATTCGGCAACTCCCCTTCCTTGTTTCTCACCTTTACATTTCCACTCTTACATCCACTTATTTCCTTCACCTCCTTCCAGTACAATTTCTTATTTTCCTTACACTCTTCACTCATCTTTCCTCCAAATTTCTCATCTACTCTTTCTTTGTTTTCCTGTAACAGCTTCTTAACATTCCCCTTATACATCTTATAACCAGTCTTTGCTGAGCTTCCACTGGTACATTCCGTTTGAGCAGTCTACGTTCTTCTCTTACACAGCAGTTTTGATCACAGCCGTCTATCATGCATTCCACTTGTATTCAACTGCTAACTCTAAAACCTTTAACAGCCTTTCTCTAAATATTTTTTAAATCAACGCATGACTGCATTCCCACACTTGCTGAATTCCTTTGAACTTTCCGTCACTTTCTTTCATATTCCTCCTTGCATTCTCTCTGATTCATCTACCTTGTCGATGCTTCTACCTCTTCATTCTTCCCTACACCATACCGCCACTTCTCCATGATCCTCACGTCAACAAGTATTATACTGCAAAATGGCCAGACTCTCCAAAAGATTCCACTCACAACTCTTAGCATCCAATACAACCTCTCTCAGCCACGCAGTCATCCTTTGATCTCATTGAATTTCAGACAGAATGGTTTTTTTATTTTATGAACGTAATCATCATCTCATAAAACTACACCATGTCTCTTGTCAGGTTTTGTTATGCTGAGGTTTTGCATTCAACTTAAGTCCCAATAAGACGACATTCTTTGTAATATGACCACTTTCTTCTTGATGATTTCAAAATTCCGAAGTATAATTTTGAATTTGACTTGTGCATTCTAGAAAGTTTTGTAAGTTGAATGTATCCTGATCTTCCACTGTTATCCCAAGTCGCATACTCCTTTCCAGTTCATTTTGTTGGCGTTGTAGTCTGTTAACTTAGTCACCCCTACAACTCAAGCCTCGTTTTCTGAGAGTCCTTCTCGGTCGTCAGTGCAATGTTGACGTTTAGGCTGAGGTTTTACAAAATACCTTCTAGTGTAACCCAGTGGCTCAGTTCCTGTTTGATTTTAGTACTTTATCATTCTAATTTAGATTGATGGCATGTAATTCCATTGTACATTAATGTAACAGTTATGAGCATATGTCTCAGTTGTTTATTTATGGGTAATTCATTGGAATTGCAGAAGGTTTTTAGCTTCGTGTTGTGAGAGGTAACAGTTTATTCTTGTAACTATATCTTATTCTTAAGTCGCATGTATTGTAGTCTTAAGTCATATATCGTAGTCTTCAGTCGTATATCTTAGTTTTAAGTCACACAGTGTAATTGTACATTATTGTTAAAACCAGGCATAGTTCCCCTCATTTGCAATTCATTATGTTGGTAATAGCTTATCTAATTAAGTTAGTTATGTTGTTAAATTTGTGTAAGACATTTCAACTAGGTTCCTCGTGAACTTTGTACAGTCATAGCAGGTCAGTGGTAATGGATTGGGTCAAATCGGGAACATGTCATTGGTGGTACCTTCGAAGTTCAGGTAGGAAGAGTTATTTGTGACTGGTACATGTCTGCTTCCTAGGAAGCTCAACCAGCAGTGTTATTATTCAAAAAAAAAAAAAAAAGAAATAATGGACAATCGGTGCTCATTCTTCTTAGGCAGTTTGAAGATACTCCCTGCCAAGTGATCAGGGCAAAGTAGGAGCCAAACTTTGTGAAGACTCGTCAGCAAAACAGACCTTCACAACATTTTTGCAGTTCAAGGTATGGCAGAAAGAATTATTGTCCTTTCCACAGAATGTACTGAAATTAACAAAGGTTCTTAGACGTAGAAATTAGATGTGAATATCAGTTAATCACTAGTTCACAAAGTAGTTAGCAATGTATACCAAGAGTTGAAAAGTAGGATTTCTTGGTTTGATATCTATTGTAAGTGCTATATACTTAGTATAGTAAAGAAAGCACTCTTAAGAAAATTAGATACACACCAGTAAAAGTTGTATATCCCTATTTTAGGTTAGGACTTAGGAATTGTATGCAAATAAAGTGTCAATTTGTCTTTTTTTAGCATTTTGTAGCGTGAGACAATTTGAAATCTTTGCTAAGTAAGGGACTGAATTGTGCCCTGCCCCACTTGAAACCTTAATTTTACTCATTTCTTTTTATCGAGAAAATATTAAGATTTATTTGTAAAAACAAACTTCACAGTAAAGTTCCATTCCATTAACCTTCAGCATGTGAAAACCTTAGCTTTCCCGATCTTTCATTCCTTTAACTGGTACAAATTGCAACATTACAAAAGATGATATGAACATACTACATGAGTGAAAATAAGCACCTCACAACTAGACCTGACAAGGGGCAAGTTGGAATTTTATTAGATAAGAAAGAGCATAAAATCACAACCATTTTGTCTTATAATAAGTTTACTGAAATGAAGAATGTCACTGATTGCTAAATTAGAAGATAATAGATTAATAACAAAAATAAAAGGTGATGGTGTCATTCATCGTCATTTGCATGTTTCTAAACAGGTTTCATGTGTGCTCCCCAAGGTGCAAAAATCAAATTGCACTATAAGGGTTATTCTGTTAGCTATAGGTAGTGTGATCCATATCAGAATGCTTTGTCCTATTCTAAAAGTTTAAGTGTGAATCCTTATTCTTTATGGGATAACTTTTCTTTCGTTAAAACGCTGATGAACATTAAAAATGCCAGTGATCTTTTGCACAACTAATTTTGATATAGTTAAATTATGTTAATATTAAAGGAAACTGCTGATATCATTGTCTATTTAATATACAAAAACCTTAACCTGTGTAAAAGGTTTCAATATGTCACATTAGTAATGGTACACTTTACTAACAGATTGTGGGTGTTGGCATGGGTAGCCTATTATGTCCTACTGCAGCAAACATTTTCGTGTCATTATAGGCAAAAGTCATTAGCTAAGTTTGCCTTTAGTTTTAGGCCTTCATTCTATCATGGTTGTGTTGTAACACATTTTTGTTGTTCAAAAGTAGACACCAGATTTAGCTTTTCCTGTGTATCTAAAATTCAGATCACTCTAATTTGAAATTCATTTGTGATGTTGAAAATCAAAATAAACTTTCTTTGGCCTTAATGTTCTCAGAGAATAAAAACAGTTTCTCTGCATCAGTTTATGGGAAACCAGCACATACAGGATCTTGATAAGATTGATTGTTTCTTTCCATCTAAATTTAAAGCTAAGATGATATTTACATTGGATGATCAAACCTTTAAGATTTTGAAGACATCTCATTTTCTTGCAGAAGAGCTAGATATTTGATGAGATATGTTTAGCCCTGGGGATAGGGGATTAAGAATACTTTCCATGTATTCCCTGCGTGTCGTAGAAGGCAACTAAAAGGGGAGGGAGCAGGGGGCTGGAAATCCTCCCCTCTCGTTTTTTTTTTTTTTTAATTTTCCAAAAGAAGGAACAGAGGGGGCCAGGTGAGGATATTCCAAAAATGGCCCAGTCCTCTGTTCTTAACGCTACCTCGCTAACGCGGGATATGGCGAATAGTTTAAAAGAAAGAAAGATGTTTAGAAAGAATGGATTCTCTTACTGTTCATAAAGGTGATATTAAGAGACATCTTATAATATTTTATATGAAAAAGTTCCAAGTGTCACTGTACCTAAAGAAAAATTCTATATGAAATAACTAACTAGGATTGTTAGCTTTTCTCTTAAATTGGACACATTATCGGAGCTAATTACTTAATTGTTGATTTAAGGGTAGTATTTATCTCTATATGTAACTTAGTTAAATACAAAGTCATTCATTTGAAGTATACATATATACCAGTCGCACCTATAGGGTAACTTAAATTGGAAAGACCCAACATCATTTTTCCAAATGCATCAGTGAACATATGGGTAGATCCTTTAGAACAAGGCCGAAGGTTAATAAACCTATGTACTCCCCAGTTTGACAGTATTCAAAAAACTATGACGACACTAATCATTTCAGGAGTGTTAGTGACGTCTGCATAGTGAGCCAGCACTTTAGAGGTTTTCGAGTTGCATTCCTCTAACCCAGGTAGCTGTCTTTTCTCTCCGCTTCACCCACATATGAACTATAGGCACTCTGTCCACAAACATACAATCTCTTCTTTTCATACATAACCTTTGATAACATTTAACTTGCATTGCCTTCATCCGTTCATGGCGCCACCCCATCCCAAGGAAAACAGCATTGCCACCCCGTTTCAGCAAGGTAGCACCAGGAAACAAAGAAGGCCTCATTTGCTCACACCTATTCTCTAGCTGTTATGTATAATGCACCAAAACCACAGCTCCTTATCCACATCCAATCCCCACAGACCTTTCCATGGTTTACCCTGGACATTTCACTTGTCCTGGTTCAGGACATTCACAGCATGTTGGCCCCGGTATACCACATCATTCCAGTTCACTCTGTTCAATGTATGCCTTTCACTGACCTTTATGTTCAGGCCCCAGTTGCTCTGGATCTTTTTCACTTCATCCTTCCCTTTCCAATTTGGTCTCCTCCTTCTCCTCTTTCCCTTCATTTCCATCACATATATCTTCTGATTTGTGCTGGTGTCCCCTGCATGTTTTTTTTGCACACCATGCTCATCATGTGAGTGGTAGTGCAAAAGGGGTTGCAGGGGCGACAAAGGGTCTTAGTCAGATCCCAGTGGGTTGATATTACATAAGATGTTCTTAGTCAACCTTTCCTCACTTATTGTCTCCATATGTCCAAACCAATTCAACACACCCTTTTCTACTCTCTCAGCCATACTCTTTTTATCTCCACACATCTCTCTTATCCTTTCATTACTTAGTCAAACCCCCTCACACCACATATTGTCCTCAGACATTTAATTTGCGAAACATCCACCCTCCTCTGTGTAACCCTAACAAAAGCCCATGCTTTTGCAACCATATAATGTTGTTGGAACTACTATTCTTTCAAATATGCCCATTTTTGCTCTTCAAGATAACGTTCTCTTCACACATTCTTCATCGCTCCCAGAACCTTTGCCCCCTCCCCCATCCTATGACTCACTTCCACTTCCAAGGTTCCATTCACTGCCAAGTCAACTCCCAGATAACTAAAACACTTCACTTCCTCCAATATGTTTCCATTCAGACTTACATCCCAGCTAACTTGTCCCTCAACCCTGCTGAATCTAATAACCTTGCTTTTATTTGCATTTACCCTTAACTTGCTCCTTTTGCACACTCTTCTAGACTCAGTCACCAACTTCTGCCACTTCTCACTCAAATCAGCCACCAGTGCTGTATCATCAGCGAATAACACCTGACTTACTTCCCAGGCACTGTCATCCCAACAGACTACATACTTGGCCCTCTCTCCAAGACTCTTGCATTTACCTCCCACATCACCCCATCCTTAAACAACTTAAACAACCATGGTAACATCACTCATCCCTGTCACAGACCAGCCTTCACCGGGAACCACTCACTCTCCTCTCTTCTTATTCATACGCATGCCTTACACCCTTGACAAAAACTACTCACGGCTTGTATTAGCTTACCTCCACAAAGCATCTCTATCAAGCTTATATGTCTTCTCCAGATCCATAAATGCCACTTACAAATCCATATGTTTTTCTAAGTATTTCTCACACACATTCTTCAAAGCAAACATGTGATCCACACATCCTCTGCCACTTCTGAAACCACACTGCTCCTCCCCAATCTGATGCTCTGCTTATAGCTTCACCCTCTCAGTCTATACCCTCGCAAACAATTTACCAGGTATACTTGACAAACTTATGCCTCTTTAGTTTGAGACACTCGCCTTTATCACCTTTACCTTTACCTGTTATCACTTCCCCTTTTACCCCATTCACCAATGTTTCCATTTGCTCTCTTGTCTTTCGCACATTATTTACCTCCTTCCAAAACATCTTTTTATACTCCTTAAAGTTTAATGATACTCTCTTACCCCAACTCTCCTTTGCCCTCTTTTTCAGCCCCTGCACTTTCCTCTTGACCTTCTGCCACTTTCTCTTTTATATTTCCCTATCATTTACACTCCTTCCTTGTAAGTACTACCTAAACACCTCTCTTTTCTCTTTCACTAGAAACTTTACTTCTTGATCCCACCACTCACTACCCTTTCTAACCTGACCACCACCCACCTTTTGCATGTCACATGCATCTCATGCACATGCCATCAGTGCCTCCCTAAATACCTCCCATTCCTCACCCAGTGCCCTCACTTCATTTACTCTCACCTTTTGCCTTTCTATACTCACCCCTGGTATTTCTTCACACAAGTCTCCTTTCCAAGCTCACTTACTCTCATCATTCTCTTCTCCCTGACATTGTTTCCTCTTTTTTGAAAACCTCTCTAAATCTTCACCCTCACATCCACAAGTCATCAGACTTCCCACCAGTTGCCCCTTTCAGCACATTTACATCCAAAAGTTTCTCTTTTACATGCCTATCAATTCTTAATCTAATGATGCCCGATGACCACCTCTACTATTCATATATGTATACTTGTGTATATCTCTCTTTTTAAACCAGGTGTTCCCAATCACCAGTCTTTTTTTAGCACACAAACCCACAAGCTCTTCACCATTTCATTAATTCTCTTAGCATCTCCTCTCTTTAGCCTTCCTGTTTCTTATGCTGTGATTTTGTTGCTGTCTCTGCATTCTGTAGGTATTATTATGTCCATTGTTCTCATGAGCTGGCTACATGTGTCCTCTACCCCCAAGGTTTGAATCCAAGGCACATTTGACTGCTGTTTCTCACAATTTGTGTGTGGAAACCAGCCTTCAAGGATAAACTTTTACGATGCTTTCATCCCTTGAAGAGCTAAGCTATGGAATTCTCTTCCTTCGTTTGTCTTTTCCCTATTGCATGATCTTTCTTCCTTGAAGAATCAGGTCTGCAGACACATGGAACCTTGATTAAATTCTGCTTTCTTTTCCATGTACTTTTTCCTTTAACCCAAGATGTCCTTAATATAGGCATGTTTTGCCCTTGTCGTGTTGATCATTATGAAAAAATATCAATTACCCCTGGTCTCATATTCATGACCTACTCATATTCATGACCTACTGGAAGTCTCCAGGTCATATCCTAGAAGGCTTACAGTAACCAGTAGCTCAAAGTTGGGCACTAAAGCAGTAATCCGATAACAGATAATTATCGGAGTTAATTTTTATCGGACTATAAGTGGATGTTAACTCCCATAGTTATTATTGGACCAGTTAACTTCCTATAACTCAAGTTTTGTAGTCCATCAATGTCTGATTTTTTTGTCCGATAAAATTTTTAGTGGTTTTCTTTGTATATCTAGGTTCTTCAGTATAATTGTCATTTGTTGATAATTCTATTTTTTGTAATAGGAAAATTTAAACTATAACTGGTTGTATACTTTATATACTTTGTTGTTCATTCTGTTTGTTGTCATTTGCATGTATATATGATAATATTTGATGTGTTATATAAGTAGAATATATGGTTCAGATATATTGTTAATTTGTTTCATATGTCCAACATAAAGATGCAGTGATTAATTTTTTATTATTTCTGTATAGTGATGAAAATTATATAGTTTGTCAATAATACAAATGGATTTGTATGTAGCATTTATGGATCAGAGAAGGCATATGATAGAGTTGATAGAGATGCTCTGTGGAAGGTATTAAGAATATATGGTGTGAGAGGCAAGTTGTTAGAAGCAGTGAAAAGTTTTTATCGAGGATGTAAGACATGTGTACGTGTAGGAAGAGAGGAAAGTGATTGGTTCACAGTGAATTTTGGTTTGCGAAAGGGGTGTGTGATGTCTCCATGGTTATTTAATTTCTTTATGGATGGGGTTGTCAGGGAGATAAATGCAAGAGTTTTGGAAAGAGGGGCAAGTATGCAGTCTGTTGTGGATGAGAGCTTGAGAAGTGAGTCAGTTGTTGTTCGCTGATGATACAGCGCTGGTGGCTGATTTGTGTGAGAAACTGCAGAAGCTGGTGACGGAGTTTGGTAAAGTGTGTGAAAGAAGAAAGTTGAGAGTAAATGTGAATAAGAGCAAGGTTATTAGGTACAGTAGGGTTGAGGGTCATGTCAATTGGGAGGTAAGTTTGAATGGAGAAAAACTGGAGGAAGCGAAGTGTTTTAGATATCTGGGAGTGGATTTGGCAGCGGATGGAACCATGGAAGCAGAAGTGAATCATAGGGTGGGAGAGGGGACGAAAATTCTGGGAGCGTTGAAGAATGTGTGGAAGTCGAGAACATTATCTTGGAAAGCAAAAATGGGTATGTTTGAAGGAATAGTGGTTCCAACAATGTTATATGGTTGCGAGGCATGGGCTATGGATAGAGTAGTGTGGAGGAGGGTGGATGTGCTGGAAATGAGATGTTTGAGGACAATATGTGGTGTGAGGTGGTTTGATTGAGTAAGTAATAATAGGGTAAGAGAGATGTGTGGTAATAAAAAGAGTGTGGTTGAGAGAGCAGAAGATGGTGTTTTGAAATGGTTTGGTCACATGGAGAGAATGAGTGAGGAAAGATTGACAAAGAGGATATATGTGTCAGAGGTGGAAGGAACAAGGAGAAGTGGGAGACCAAATTGGAGGTTTGGAAAGATGGAGTGAAAAAGATTTTAAGTGATTGGGGCCTGAACATACATGAGGGTGAAAGGCATGCAAGGAATGGAGTGAATTGGAACGATGTGGTATACTGGGGTCGACGTGCTGTCAATGGATTAAACCAGGGCACGTGAAGCGTCTGGGGTAAACCATGGAAAGTTCTGTGGGGCCTGGATGTGGAAAGGGAGCTGTGGTTTCGGTGCATTATTACATGACAGCAAGAGACTGAGTGTGAACGAATGGGGCCTTTGTTGTCTTTTCCTGGCGCTACCTCGCACACATGAGGGGGGAGGGGGTTGTTATTTCATGTGTGGCGAGGTGGTGATGGAAATGAATAAAGGCAGACAGTATGAATTATGTACATGTGTATATATGTATATGTCTGTGTGTGTATATATATGTATACGTTAAGATGTATAGGTATGTATATTTGCGTGTGTGGACGTGTATGTATATACATGTGTATATGGGTGGGTTGGGCCATTCTTTCGTCTGTTTCCTCACGCTACCTCGCTAACGCGGGAGACAGCGACAAAGCTAAATAAATGAAATAAATAAAAAATAATACAAAACAAACATTCAAAATAGATTAATCTTCACTTACATTTTATGTTAGTAATAGCTCAGTCATCAAACATGCCATTACTGACTCTCTCCTAGACTTAGGTTCTATCTCCACCAGTCCCCCTCCCTTTCCTCCCCTATACTGTTCCCATAGCGAACAGGTATAGTGCAGGTTTACAAGCAGAAGTGGATATGCCCATGGACCTTGTTGGTTGACAGTTGCCAATTATTTGGCAGGGAAAGAATTTTATCAAGATTCATGTACTTTTGATTATGTATAAAGCTAAATAAAATACTTGAAAAAGGACAGATATAAGCTGTTCGCTTTTTCTCAAAATATATAGGACAACCAGATCAAGAAAAGTACAGATTGTCTTTAAAAGGACAGACCTATTAACCCTGACACACACTGTGGATTCGGCCATATCGGCAGTAGCCAGTAACACTTTTCAGTATTATCATCAGCTTAACAGCGTTCAGTTCTCTAACTTCTCTCTTACACTTTGGTTTATACGTTAACTTACAACAGCACAAGACTACAACAGACCATGGTCCATGGAACACCAAGATGAAGTCCTCAACATTGAGATTGCCTCTGTGTCAGGCACTTCTGAGTCTCAGCCTAACTCTCTGTCTGTGGGAGAGACTTCTCAGCCATCTGATGGCCAGGTCTCCGTCAGCCAGGATCAGAAACCTTTCCAAAACCTGTGGCCCCTCCTGGAGCGCTACTTAAAGCTCAGCTGTCAGGACAAGGACAACAACGAGGTACTCTATTTTGAGTGCCAAAAATGCCACTCAACCAAGAAAATTTTTAGAGGCCATGTCACACATTTTGAGTTGTCTAATTGCTAATTCTTGAGTTTGTATATACATATTGTACCTTATGGTATGCTTCATAGTTTAATGAATGTACTTTTTCAGACCTATCTTTAAGTTCACACTGTAATAGTCTTCTGGTAAATTGATAACTGGTTTGGTTACAAGGGTGTCAAAACTATATTTTTTAGTAAAATTTTAAAACATTATTAAGCAAAAAAGTTACAACAATTGTAGAAAATTCTTACTTATTCTTGGATGTAGCATAAATAAGCATTTTCTATGGGTTTTGAAGCTTTTTTCTTTGTTTTTTAAAATCTCATTAAAAAGTTATCGTTATCAGATTATTGTTAACTTCTTATAACTAGGTATTGAAATTATTGGATTATCAATATCAGACTTAAAAATTGGTGTTATTGGATTATCATTATGGAAGTTAACTTTATAGGTATCAGTGCAGTAGCTAACATTTTACCAAACTTACTGTGAAATGTGGAGGTATATGTTCAACGAATATAGCACAGTAAATGCACTTGTCCATAGAACATGCAATATTCTACAGACAGTAGAATTCATGGGCTACCATTTGTGTGAAATTGGGTACGCTAACCTTTTTTTTATGGAGCCCATAATAGTGAAATGACTATTCAAGTACTTGTAATTAAGTATTCTTTGTCTCACATGTGTAAGCAATGGGGCCTCCATAGGTCATAACCCATCAGGCACACAGTAACCAGTAGCAAACATTTTATTGAAATAGCAGGTCAAACATATCCCCAGCTTCCACAAAAATGGTAGAATAAATCCTGAAGTTTGAAGAATACTTTATTTTCTGTGGAAGTGTGTGTTTGCTGTTCATAAACCTCTGTGTGGAGTTGAGAAAAAGAATCAGGCAGTACATAGAAATGTCATGCTATGGGATTGCATAATGCATTTCAACAAAGAAAAAGTTATATGGCTTTAAATATGATTAATAAAACCAAAGAGAATGATAAAAGAACAGGAGAGTTGTAAAATGATTACAAAATTAGGTACGGGGACTTCTAAGTTTATGCTTATTTAATTTACAGTATTTTTGAATAATGCACTTGGGCCATTTACTTTTTTCTTTTTTCTTTTTTTTCAATCACCATTGGGCTGGCAGTTCAGTGTTGTGGTTTCTGCCAGCACTGTGTGAGAAGCACCTGTGCACATGGCTTTGATATGATCTATTGTACGGACTGCTACAGTATGTTGTGCTGCAACATACTGGATATTGCATATTTTTTGCCCTTTGCATCTTGCCAGCAAAGCTTCTTTTATGTTATCCTGGTACTAGTGATGTGAGCATATGGCCATCACCATTGAGATCATAATGGATTTGCTCAAACATTAAGGGAGAGGTGAATGAACAGCTGATATTAAGATGCCCTTGGACTTAGTGAATATACTTTACAGACTATTTTTGATGATGCAGTAAAGATCAAGGAGAGTGCCAAGATTGGAACATAATCAGTGCATGTATGACCTTGTATTCTCAAATTTTGATTATGGAGAGAATGGAACTTATGCTGAGCAATTGTACACCATACTCATGAAAAGCGTGTAAAACAAGCAGAGGCCCACTGTATATTTGATAACTTATCAGCAGAAGGAGCAATGAAGACATTTCAAGCACGTCCTGGCAAGTTTGTAAACTTTAGGAAATGCCTTAATTACCTGAAAAGTATAACTTGTGAGGCTGCTTCTTTTGATGTCCTTGCTGCTCCAAAAGTTTAAGGGAAACCCTCAAGACTCTTATCAAGGAAGACATTTCTTCTTTTAAGCAGATTTTAATGTCGATGAGAGCAAATTGTTTTGGAAGAATGCCTGTAGGAATGTACATTTTCCTTGAAGAAAAGAATACATCAGGATTCAGAGCTGCTAAGGATTGCCTCATGCTGTTTTTTAGGGGCAATGCTTCAACTATTAATGGTCTACCAATCAGAAAATACCAGGGCTCGTAAGAGATGTGTGGAAAAGTACTTGCCTATCAGTTAATGTTCTAATCTGAAGGGGATGATAACAGGCAAAGTTTTCTGTGACTATTTTGCTGCAAAGTTCCATATACTGCTGGAGTACTGTGTGAAGGAGAATATGTTTCAAGATTCTTCTTATCAGTAATGCCCCTGGCCATCCACCCTCACTACAGGATCTTAAAACATCAAAGTAGGTTTTCTTCCACCCAACATTTCATCTCTAATCTAGCCACTGGACCAGGGGAACTATTTATGGAGAATATTTGCAAAGCTCATGAAGGCCACAGAGAATGGCCAGATGACTGTGAGTGAATTCTGGAAGTCCCTCATCATCAGGGATATCATCCTAATCATCAATTAAGGCCTGGAAAGAAAGTTCCATTGTTTGTATGAATGTAATGTGGAAGAAGTATTGAGTTCAGTTTGTTCATGGATTACTTTTGATGTTGAACGAAAGTATAAAGAACACATGCACACACAGTGGAAACAGTGAAAAAAGTGGCTTCGATGAACTTATGGAGCAGGATTTGGAGGAGTTTCTAAAATCACATTAGGAAGAGCTCTTGAATGAAGATTTACTGTTGGTGAAGGAACACTAGGAAGAGGTGGTAGCAGAGAAAGGGAAGGCCAAGCTAATGCATTCTTTCCCAAGCAATATGTTAGCAAAAGCATTTCACCACACTGACCTTGTTGCTATATTTGATGAGGCTGACCCAAACACAGAACAGAGTTCAAATATAGCCCAAAATGTCTTAGTTGACATCTGGTGCTATAAAGAAATCCACCATTAAAAGACAATGAAGGCTAAGCAGACAACACTAAATTTCTATTTTGAAGAAAAAGGACACTCGTAAGGAGATCCTGCCATCATCTCGTGGCTGAACTCTTTTTTGACTGTCACCTCTACCTTCCACAACTACATCATCTGACCCAGATTGACCTCCTTTCCAAGTATCTCCTCTACTTGCCTCCTTCCTGTCCATCAGCACCAGCAAGCAATTCACGAACAGCAGGAAATGTAAATGTTTGAATTAAGTTTATTTTCTGTTTGTTGTGTACAGTATTTACATATATCACATTTTATATTTCCTGGTACATGTGTAATGTAGTTTTTCAGTGGTATGATATTTGGTATTGTCTTATTGATAAGGAAACCCCCTGGTCTCCATTACTTACAGTATTTGATTTCTTTTTATTTCCGTGGCCATTTTCAAGAATGTAACTTGTGTAAAGCTAGAGGTACTTGTATTTGTAGATAAAACAGAGACTGTTCATAATAAGCTACTTATATGAAATTCAAAAGTAGTTTATTGGAAATTAGGAAAAACAAATTTGGTTATCAAGAAAACATCAGCTCTGTATTGTCTTTTCTGAATATACAATTAGAAGCAAGTGAAGTATAACAAGGATGCACCTTGTAATACAGGCAGGGAGCTGTGGTTTCGGTGCATTATTACATGACAGCTAGAGACTGAGTGTGAACGAATGGGGCCTTTGTTGTATTTTCCTAGCACTGCCTCGCACACATGAGGGGGGAGGGGGTTGTTATTCCTTGTGTGGCGAGGTGGCTATGGGAATAAATAAAGGCAGACAGTATGAATTATGTACATGTGTATGTATGTATATGTCTGTGTGTGTGTATATATATATATGTGTATATTGAGATGTACAGGTATGTATATTTGCGTATGTGGACGTGTATGTATATACATGTGTATGTGGGTGGGTTGGGCCATTCTTTCGTCTGTTTCCTTGCGCTACCTCGCTAACGCGGGAGACAGCGACAAAGCAAAATAAATAAATAAATATGAGTCTATTAAGTTGTTGTTCACTGATGATACAGCGCTGGTGGCTGATTCTTGTGAGAAACTGCAGAAGCTGGGGACTGAGTTTGGTAAAGTGTGTGAAAGAAGAAAGTTAAGAGTAAATGTGAATAAGAGCAAGGTTATTAGGTACAGTAGGGTTGAGGGTCAAGTCAATTGGGAGGTAAGTTTGAATGGAGAAAAACTGGAGGAAGTAAAGTGTTTTAGATATCTGGGAGTGGATGTGGCAGCAGATGGAACCATGGAAGCGGAAGTGAATCATAGGGTGGGGGAGGGGGCGAAAATCTTGGGAGCCTTGAAGAATGTGTGGAAGTCGAGAACATTATCTCGGAAAGCAAAAATGGGTATGTTTGAAGGAATAGTGGTTCCAACAATTTTGTATGGTTGCGAGGCGTGGGCTATGGATAGAGTTGTGCGCAGGAGGGTGGATGTGCTGGAAATGAGATGTTTGAGGACAATATATGGTGTGAGGTGGTTTGATCAAGTAAGTAATGTAAGGGTAAGAGAGATGTGTGGAAATGAAAAGAGCGTGGTTGAGAGAGCAGAAGAGGTTGTTTTGAAATGGTTTGGGCACATGGAGAGAATGAGTGAGGAAAGATTGACCAAGAGGATATATGTGTCGGAGGTGGAGGGAACGAGAAGTGGGAGACCAAATTGGAGGTTTGGAAAAATGGAGTGAAAAAGATTTTGAGTGATCGGGGCCTGAACATGCAGGAGGGTGAAAGGCGGGCAAGGAATGGAGTGAATTGGATCGATGTGGTATACCGGGGTCGACGTGCTGTCAATGGATTGAATCAGGGCATGTGAAGCGTCTGGGGTAAAACATGGAAAGTTCTGTGGGGCCTGGATGTGGAAAGGGAGCTGTGGTTTCGGGCATTATTGCATGACAGCTAGAGACTGTGTGTGAACAAATGGGGCCTTTGTTGTCTTTTCCTAGTGCTACCTCGCACACATGAGGGAGGAGGGGGATGTTATTCCATGTATGGCAAGGTGGCGATGAGAATGAATAAAGGCAGACAGTGTGAATTGTGTGCATGTGTATATATATGTATGTCTGTGTGTGTGTATATATATGTGTACATTGAGATGTATGGGTATGTATATTTGCGTGTGTGGACGTGTATGTATATACATGTGTATGGGGGTGGGTTGGGCCATTTCTTTCATCTGTTTCCTTGCGCTACCTCGCAAACACGGGAGACAGTGACAAAGCAAAATAATAAAAAATAATAATAATAGAGTCTATTAATGTCAAATGAGGCACTAAAGAAAGAAAACTTTGTATTTTCAAATAGCCTTACTGGTAACATAGGAATTAGTGATGGAGAAAGTATACTATTAAATGATGTGTAATAGAAAACAGTGACAAGTTTCTGATGTATGAAATACATTCAGATGTGTATCACGAACACCATTTCTAACCACAATGAATGAACCACATGTTAGATACCAAATGAAAAACAGATATGAATGGAAGAATGTTCAGTCATAAATAGTGCTCTTTGGAATATGGTTGTCCTCAACTTAAGTGCAAAGCTAAAAGTAGGAGATCAAGAGAAACGTAATTTGGTGAGGGATAGAACATAGGGTAGTATTTTTGAAGAGATGACAACAGCAGCAATGCAGTAGGGGTAAATTGCAGTAAGATCAGAAATCTTAGTGTTATAGGGCAATGAATGAAATATACCAAACAGAAAACAGCTCTGAATAGAGGGATGTTTGACCCTAGTGAGGTTCACCTTGGAATAAAAATATCAGTATTGTGCAAGAGTTAAGAGCTGAGGAATAATAAAGATGAAAAAATGTTAGGTTTAAGTGTATGATGCAGTAAATAAGATTTAAAAGGTTGGGCAGTGGAAAATATGTTTAAAACATATGAATAGTCAAGGGATAAGACTTCTCAAAATGTTTCTGTACTATGTTTCTTCCCACATAGTGCAGAATAATAAAAAGCATAATTCTAAATATCTCAGGTACTGATCATGCCATTTGATAAGGAAGCAAAAGCTTTGAAGGATGACAACTTCATTTAGCATAAAGAAATTATAAATTCTTATGAAAATTCTGTAATAGCTAAACTAATTTCCAGGGAAATCCTACGTAATTCAAGTTAATGTGAAGATAATAACACCAGTGCTTCTTTCAACTAATGTCTGAAAGTTCTTGAAATAAAAATACCACTTCTAATTCATACAAAAGTTTTATTTCAGACTCATTCACAATTATCAAAACTGGCAAGATGATGAGAAGACTAATGCCATTCATGAATAATGATCTTACGGCAGCAGCAGTTTATTATTTACTGTTCACAGTCAAGCATTGTGGATAATATTAAGTACAATGAATTCTGTTTATATACATACAGTTATCAGGAGGGTAGTAGTCAAAAATTCAGAGCATGAGAAAAAAAAATTACAAACAGAGGTATGGACTATTCAAGGGCAAGATTTCAAAAGTATGTAACGTTTGAACATAAAAATAATCCTTTATTTATATGACAACCTATAAAATGCCTTGGTTGTGAACATAGTTAGGAACCTCTTGAAGCAAATGAACATTGCAAATTTCCAGTAACACAATCAGGCTACCTTGAGTGTGATATTGTACTCACACTTTCGTATCTTGAATATAAAAGTTATATATGAGGAAAGGCCTTCTTCTAAAGACAGATACTGCCATTGCTTATAATAAAACCCTTCATGCCGTTTTGCCATATATTTGGTAATTGTAAATAGATCCAGGATTACAAAGCAAAAGTCTCAATGTTATTCTAAAAATACAAACAACACTGTAGTAAAAAATACCTATCTATATGAAATTACAGCACCAATTGCAAAGCAAGAAGTACACTTTGCAACAAGAAGCAATGGTAACATGCATGTAGATGATGTGAGGTATATGTTGTTATATTTTCAAAACATTTAAAGAATTAGATACATAATGACGAGAAATATGGGTCAAGTTATTAGACATTCTTTATATAATGCATTCATGATTAATGTGAATTAATAACTATCCAGTAGGTAACAGTAAACTGAATATTTATTATTAGCATATCTGATAAGCAAATCTTTACATTGCAGATTCCCAACTTTAAACTGATGTTGTTTGTTATACCCTACCGCAGTATTTCAACTATAATCATAAACTTCAAGCATGATCAGGTTAGTCAACCGGACAGTCCTCTGACAAATTCTATCATGAACCAACCAAGGCCTAGGAATTACAAAGGTATGTAACCTTGCATGTATCATGACAAAGTTAGAGTATGAGCCAAAGCTATCTTAATCATAGTTACAATATATTAAGTGTACTGCCACGGGCTAAGTCATATGGATTTCACTACCTCCTACAGCAAACATACATCAAATGACCTTTTTCAGGCTTATGTAACACTGGGGAGATTAAAGAATCCCAGTATAACCATATGAATTGTGCAGTTTGTTATGTATGAACTTTTCTTTGTAAGCTCTCAATTGGGTGAAGTTAAAGACCTGTAGAAATGAATATGAAATGGTTCTTCAAATTCTGTTGCACTTGATGTGCCAAGGTGAAATTTCACCAAGTAATTTCACTGGACATCTCTCTGCAGCAAAAAACAAGCTATGGAACTAGCTTAACTAAAAGTTTAAGGGTTTGTCCACATCTGTGAAATCAGCATACACCTTACAAAATAATGGGTATCTGTTGTTAAGGATTTGCATGTTTCATCCTCCTAAATTTTATATTTTGCTGACAAATTCTTTGTGATGTTCTTATTGTAAAACATTCACCAAATGTTTATAAGAGGCTTTCAATCACACAAAAAACGAGAGAATATGTCAGTTTACTAATACAGCTTTTGCGTATGATCAGTTCTTTGAGATATGTAGACTTAAATCACATGAAAAATCTTGTTTTTAGAATAAAAACAGGAGACTTTCAGTCCTTAAACAACATAAGTAGTTTGAAGACTTTCCCCACCTTCAACCTAAGTGATAAGCGGCACAGATTGTATCAAGAAATAAAACAATCAACTGCAACACTTATTTTCCCAAATAATGTGCTACTTGGACTTAGCAATCATAAGCTAAGCTGAATTGAATCCACTTCACACAGTCTCTGATAAAATGTATTTAACTTCACATTTGCAAGTGATATCTTGTTACCAGTGAAAAAGAAGTCAGCTTTTCAGCAGGACATGCTTATTTCAAGAGCCAAGCAGCTGGCAACAGCAATGGTCTTGTTGGCAGCTGTCTCCTTGGTATGAATGTTCCTCACATAAGTCTCTCATACCTCAAAATAGATTTTCTATATAAGAAAATTAAAATTTACAAGTATTGAAGCCTCATATCATCTTGATGACTTGTTAATCATAATATGGACTTTCATCTAGACACTAAGATACTGAACAGAATCAATGGCGCTTATGCTAAGTACATCAGGGCCTGTTTAAACACACCATGTTCAACTGGAAAGCAAGAAATACGACCTCTAAATTGTATACGTGAAGATTCTCTACATTTTGCAGATTTAAGAATATATCTTCAACTGCTTTCGATACTGCCATGTTCTGCAGTTTGGAAATGGATACACTAAACTTTTTATCTGACATGCAGATCTCACAAGTTTAGATGTGTAGCACTTTTCATCTAGTAGCTGAAGAGGTGTTGGGTCACACATGAAATGAGTATGAACCTTACTTCAAGGAACTTTATCCAGTAACTCACCAGCAGTCCATAAGAAGACCTATATTTCTCTTCTAGGTCCTAGTAACAACTCATTAGGATTGTCAAATTGAAAACTTTGATCCTTTCACAGCAGAAGGCCTATGACTTAACACCCATCTCAGTGGCAGATTTTGGGAAATTCAAAAGACATTTCCCATATTTGGATAAGGCAGTGAATAGAGTACTTATCCCTGATACAAAAATATAAAATATGTTTGGATGCAGTTGTATGTACCACTACTGAAAGATTAGATGACGTCAGAGTCTTTGAGCTAACAGAAGTATATGTTAATGCATTTTTTGTTGCTACTGTAGTTATTCTAATACAGAAGAGTATGCCAATGTTCATGTTAAAGGAATTTTAAAGGAAAAAATAAAGGAATTTTGAAGGAAAAAAAATTCATGTTGTAAGGTGATTTCATATTACTCTCTCCATCTTGAGGATAACTAAACAAAAGAAGGGAAACTTGTATGATCTAGTGAATGACAGGATATAGAAGATTCCAACACCTTACATGAAATTTTTGAAAGTGGGAATCCTCATTTTAACTATCCACATGTAAGTGCGAAGAAATGAGAGAAAACATGGTTGTCCTATACTCATTGATAAGGTTAAGATTGCAAAGTTTACATAAACCTATTATCATTCATAGACATATCCTTTAAAATAAGAAAAGAAAATTAAATCCACACCTAACTCCATGGGATGGATCAGGTGCAAAGAGCGTCTCAAAGCTCTCACACACATTTGCAACTCATGCCTGGTGCATTACAATGAAACAAGAACTTCCATATCAGTAGAAGTGTTTCTTATTATTTCAACTTTGCACGCTAAATTCATTCGAGACCAATGTCTCAGTTCACTACACATCTCAACACAAAATGTTACCATTTGATTCCAAATAATTTCTCTTGTATCCTGATCAGAAATATCCCTAGCCCTAATTGATACTCTTTATACATGTGTACATCTTTTCCATGGTTTATCTGTCATCCATGTTGCTTAATTGGTACATTTATTGATCGGTCCCCGTACTAACTCTAGAAAGAGAACAGATATCATCATTACATCTGCCTATGGGTAAATAGAAGACCAAGTTACGGTTTGAGAGAGAAATTCTCTATTGGCAATCAGCACATTTACATCAAGTCTTTGGTCTCTCAAGATTTCCTGGTGACCGCTATGGAAAATATTTAGTTTTCGCACTAGGGATGTAATGAAAAAAAAAAAAAATGATCTAAAGAAATGCAGAAAATTTGTAAATCATAGATTACTTATAATGAAGTAAAACAGGGATGTCATTTATATCAGGATTATGCAGTAACAAACAGTACCTTCATCTATATTCTACTAAATGAAAATTTATGAAAATTTCATCTATATTCTACTAAATGAAAATTTATGAAGTATGTACTTTAACAATCAAAATTCATGATTTTGTAACCCTCAAAGCATCCAAACATTTTCAATAGATCTTGCCAGGTGATCATACATTGTTCAGCAAAATAAATGTCTGTGAGTTTTTAATCACATTAATGGCTCTGGTTTCAGTAGATTATACATGACAGCTGGAGATTGCATGTGTGTGTGTTTCTTATGCTACTTCACAAAATCAGGGAAAGCAGTGAGCCATAAAAAGATAATGGAAATGCCTTTAGAACATCAGTAGAGACAATAAAGAATCCAAAAATGAGGGTGAAAGCTTGATAAATGAGTGAAATAAAATATCACCTATTCTACTATATCACTCAAGTTCAGCAGATTGGAATTAATTTCCTGGCTTTCTCAAAATAGTAGAGAACATGGATTGGCAGGAAAGTAAGGGACGAGAGCAGCTCTTTAGCTTTCCTACAAATAAATTTGGATGGTACAACCACCAAAAGAAACTGCAACATGCTGATACCATAAGAAATGTCCAAAACAACCCTAACTGAATCAGGAATAAAAACTCAAGATGGTGAGACTGATGTTCTTCTCTATTGCAAGACGCACCAAAAACAGAGTAAAAAAGAAACACTTCTACATTGTTACATTCATTACAACATTACGCATAGTCTGCCCAGACTATAGTAGTTGTTTGAAAGGATATTGATAATTCTACTTTTCAACATAAGAAAATGAGTCTGTATACCAAATTAGAGTACTGCTGTCATTTCTAAAACTGAATTAAACTGGTCCTTTTAAAAACCAGTTACAAGTTCTTAGAAATGAGTGTATGGATTGACATGTTCCTCAGCCTTTGTGAATTATCTTCCAAAGGCAGAGTTTTGTAATGAAGATTCATCAGGACTAATGGTATGAAAATCTTGTACTTTGTCATTGCCTGCAGCTGTCATAATACATTCTTGGTCAATTTGAGCTAAATCATTCTTTTACATGAGAAGTGTTGATATTCAAAGAAATACTGAACCATTTTCAACTTTCATAAGTGCAAAAACTGAAATATGAAATGGAGTTACCCTGCTAAACCTCTGGAAAAATTGTGGGAACACAATTTCTGCGGGTTTCTAAACCTATTCTTTGCTCCTACAGATGCTAATAACTACCAAGAAGTAAACTAGAGCAGAACATAAAATTCACATCCCTTAACAAGGCTTTTTCACATTTGCTTACTACCAGATTGTCATTCAGATGAAAATGTATACCTAACCACTTTTGTGGGAGCAAGAGATAGAAAAAAATTGTCAAGTGAAATGCTAGAAACCTCTCAATAATTCCAACTAGTTATGTCAGAGTAAGCAATGCTCACATCTTCTGATACAACCAAGTGAGGAAAAATTACAGTTTGCCTTGTGTACAGGTTTTTTTTCTTTTAGAGCCATAAGATTTATGAATCAGTACTGGTCTTCTCTAGTTTATTTCATCATTATGAAGAAAAATCATGAAGATACAAATTTTCCTTCTTAACTGAAGTCTAATTGTCTGGATTAAGGGTCATAATCTATTTCTTCTAAAAAGGAATCAATCAGTGAGTACCTACTTAAGTACCTAGAATAAAAATTTGTCAGATGCAACAAAAATTTGCCAGATGGCAAGGCTTGCATGTCTTGCTTGCTGAATTATACTATTTCTCTTATGTAATTTTCAGTTTAAGGTTCATTTTGACTGACTTTAACCATGTCTATTTTTCTTTGATGTTTCTGGAATCTTTCCATAAAAGTTTCTTTTTTCTCTTGGTATTGCTTTGAATAAATCTCGTTTCTTTTTTTTTTTCAGGACACCCATTCACTTTCATCTGATTTCGTTTTGATGCATTCCCAGTTGTTGTTCCCAACTTGATGATAATGAAGGTATCTTCCTTGCCGAGATGAATGCACTTAAAATATTTCTCTATACGCCTTCTATTTACTGCCATGTATATATTATCATGAATGTCTCTCCTCTTTCTAGACAAAAATTTAAGTTCTTTCAACCTTTCATGATAAGTCACATACTCTACACCACCAATTTTACTTGCAAAGTATTTATGTATTTCCATACAAGTTTCTTTTTTCTCTTGGTATTGCTTTGAATAAATCTCGTTTCTTTTTTTTTTTTCAGGACACCCATTCACTTTCATCTGATTTCGTTTTGATGCATTCCCAGTTGTTGTTCCCGACTTGTTGATAATGAAGGTATCTTCCTTGCCGAGATGAATGCAGACTCAAAATATTTCTCTATACGCCTTCTATTTACTGCCATGTATATATTATCATGTATGTCTCTCCTCTTTCTAGACAAAAGTTTAAGTTCTTTCAACCTTTCATGATAAGTCACATACTCTACACCACCAATTTTACTTGCAAAGTATTTATGTATTTCCATACAAGTTTCTTTTTTCTCTTGGTATTGCTTTGAATAAATCTCGTTTCTTTTTTTTTTTTCAGGACACCCATTCACTTTCATCTGATTTCGTTTTGATGCATTCCCAGTTGTTGTTCCCGACTTGATGATAATGAAGGTATCTTCCTTGCCGAGATGAATGCAGACTCAAAATATTTCTCTATACACCTTCTATTTACTGCCATGTATATATTATTATGCATGGCTCTCCTCTTTCTAGACAAAAATTTAAGCTCTTTCCACCTTTCATGATAAGTCACATACTCTACACCACCAATTTTACTTGCAAAGTATTTATGTCTTCTTTCTTCTTCCCAGCTTATCTGTTTTCATCAGCTTAACTGGTAACCACGTAAAGTACCAGTATTTAATTCCGCTTCTTATTCATGTCATTTTTGTCATTGGCTTTCAGTTTCTTGTGAAAATTCTCATTTTCATACTATTGCTTATTTGGCTTGAAAGTACCATCTTGTCAATGCACTTTATTTTCTTTCCCTGTTGGACATTCCAGAGAAGTGCTAAGTTCCTAGTGGTTCTCTTTATCAAATTCCATTAAGTACTCTGCTGCCCATTAGTTGATGATATCCTTTTCTTTTTTTTCCTCCTAATGTCTTGGCTGCCTTTCATGTCATCTGCAAATACTCTCCTTTACATCCATCTACATCTGGGATAATGATTACATAGAGTAAGGGAGATAAGAGAGCTCCACTCTCTTTGAGAATAACAGTAATACCATAATGTCTGGGTAAACCCACCCCCTTGCCCATAAAGAAAAGGACATCCATACAAAAGGTTCATGTCACAAGTTTAAATCCAAATATACAGGAACAGCTTTCAAATGTATTCTATCAATCTGTATCTCTGATGCCTGTTCCCTCTGGAAACTCCCATCAAGGGGTGGCCACAGCAATAGAGTCTCCATTAATTCCGGTCCTTACATGCCTCCCTTGGATACACCACTCCAGGCATTCTTCTACTATTTCTCTACCTTCAGTAATCTTCCACCCTATTTGCCCATGTCACAGGTGGTCTTCCACTCACGCCAGCCCCTTTAATTGTACTATCATACACTCTCCTTATAAACTCCCAGTCTTGTATTCTTTCCACATGCCCAAACCACCTCAAAGTATTATGTTTCACCCTTCTTCCACTCCACAATTCACTCCCTTTGCAATCATACCATACCACATCTGTCATACAGATGTGGTATGTGGTTTAATTTCTTTCTTCATCCCATCTAGTCATACCACATAATCTTCTCAAATAGCTCATTTCCATAGCATGGATTTTTGACTTCTGTGCCTAAATTCCATGTTCATGTTTTGGCTGCATAGGGCAGCATTGGGAGGACTATGCTGTCCCTTAATTCCCTCTTCATTTCCATACTTACAACTCTACCCTTCATTATTCTATTAAGGGACCCAATGACTCTTCTACTCTGTACTGCTCTCTCCCTTAACTCTACTTCCATATCACCACACTTACCCAAGACAGCTCCCAGATACTTAAATTCCCTCACTTCTTTCAGTCTTTTCCTCCTCGTATCCACAGCACTAAAAATTTAGTACACTCTTCTTTTATTCTATATGGTTTTACCAAAAATCTGTACTTTCACTCTGTATCCTTTCAAACACCATTACTTTACTTGCAATTACCTTCAATCATAAAACACACTTGCAACCTTCACTATCCACAAATTGTCACACTTCATCTCTGCCCACCTTTTCCCTAGTTTTGCATTCATCTCTCGTATCACTCAATCCATATTATTTTGCTTTGTCGCTGTCTCCCGCGTTTGCGAGGTAGCGCAAGGAAACAGACGAAAGAAATGGCCCATCCCACCCCCATACACAATGTATATACATACACGTCCACACACGCAAATATACATACCTATACATCTCAATGTACACATATATATACACACACAGACACATACATAAATACCCATGCACACAATTCACACTGTCTGCCTTTATTCATTCCCACCGCCACCTCGCCACACATGGAATACCATCCCCCTCCCCCCTCATGTGTGCGAGGTAGCACTAGGAAAAGACAACAAAGGCCCCATTCGTTCACACTCAGTCTCTAGCTGTCATGCAATAATGCCCGAAACCACAGCTCCCTTTCCACATCCAGGCCCCACACAACTTTCCATGGGTTACCCCAGACCCACTGACAGCACGTCAACCCCGGTATACCACATCGATCCAATTCACTCTATTCCTTGCCCTCCTTTCACCCTCCTGCATGTTCAGGCCCCGATCACACAAAATCTTTTTCACTCCATCTTTCCACCTCCAATTTGGTCTCCCACTTCTCCTCGTTCCCTCCACCTCCGACACATATATCCTCTTGGTCAATCTTTCCTCACTCATTCTCTCCATGTGCCCAAACCATTTCAAAACACCCTCTTCTGCTCTCTCAACCATGCTCTTTTTATTTCCACACATCTCTCTTACCCTTACATTACTTACTCGATCAAACCACCTCACACCACACATTGTCCTCAAACGTCTCATTTCCAGCACATCCACCCTCCTGCGCACAACTCTATCCATAGCCCACGCCTCGCAACCATACAACATTGTTGGAACCACTATTCCTTCAAACATACCCATTTTTGCTTTCCGAGATAATGTCCTCGACTTCCACACATTCTTCAAGGCTCCCAAGATTTTTGCCCCCTCCCCCACCCTATGATTAACTTCCGCTTCCATGGTTCCATCCGCTGCCAGATCCACTCCCAGATATCTAAAACACTTTACTTCCTCCAGTTTTTCTCCATTCAAACTTACCTCCCAATTGACTTGACCCTCAACCCTACTGTACCTAATAACCTTGCTCTTATTCACATTTACTCTTAACTTTCTTCTTTCACACACTCTACCAAACTCAGTCACCAGCTTCTGCAGTTTCTCACATGAATCAGCCACCAGCGCTGTATCATCACCGAACAACAACTGACTCACTTCCCAAGCTCTCTCATCCACAACAGAGTTCATACTTGCCCCTCTTTCCAAAACTCCTGCATTCACCTCCCTAACAACCCCATCCATAAACATCCTTATGTATATTAAAAAGCCACGGTGACATCACACAGCCCTGACTCACACATACATATATCCCAAAACTTTCACTCAACTCTCCATCCAACAATGCAAATGTTCACAATGCTGTTTAAAATATATACCAGACTGAAATTAGACTGCAACTTAAATCTGTTCATCCCAATTGAGGAATCTTATTTAACAAAAAAGTCAAGAGGAGGGCAACAAAAATGGTACCTCAAATATGGAAATTGAGAGAGAGGAAGTGCTAAGTTGCTATACATTTGATTACAAAGAAAGGAAAAAATGAAGGGAGACATGAATAAAACATTTAAGCTCCTGAATCAAAATGAAAATTTCAAGAGAAAACTTCTTTTAAATTAGCATGAAAAGGACAATGATATAGCAAGAAATACATTCAAATAGATGTAAAAAAGAACTTCTACGCTGACAAAGCGGTGGATGACTGAAATAAGCTAAGCGATGTGTATCAATAAAGACATTATAAAGAACATGTAAATGCTGTATAATAAAATTTAAGAGATGGGGGCCCACAAGAGTACAACTCCTTATCCATAGCATACAGCTGGGTAATTACAAATAGGTAAATACACACGTACATATATAGAAATGTTTTTCATTCACAGTTAATCAGTTTGAATTTTACAGATATATCTTCCACATTTTTGATGTACAATATATGATTTTATTCTTCATTACATGGTTAACATCCAGGGTATATAGTAACTGATCTGTGCCCAAGTGGAATTCAGTTCCTTGTTTACAAGTTTCTAACACAGCAGTCTTTAGCACTCTTGATGATCAGTTGATTCTTGTGTTCCATAGCAATATACAGTACTACATCCTTCATCCAAGACCTTTAAATTTATCAATTCAAAAAGAAGAATTATGGATTATCAATCAAAAAAACTATACCCCTCTCATTCCATCTGTACGTTATAATCATAAAATGTAGAGTCAACTGATTTAGAAAATAGAAATGTAAAAGATATTAGATTATATAGTCTCCTGCTTTAGGAAAAAAATGTGAAAAATATAAAGATGGGCAGTGAACTATCTGATACATAATTCAAGTTTACAATCTGGTATTCAATTATATTTTACAACTACACAGTAACCTAATCCAAAGTACATTTTATATCACCTGCTTACTCTAACCACAGCCCCAACACAGCCCTCCACAATTCAAGACATTATTGTCATCACTGGTACTTAGAAAATTTAGCCATTAATACTATTTCTAGTATTTACCTCATTAGTACAAATTTGTTCACAATCCTTTCTCTATACAGATAACTTTCTTAGCAAAAATGAACTAAGGTTTATGCTATCACTGTCATGTCTCTTATCATTCTCACTACTCTTTTCTGCCTTGACTTTCTACCTTAAAACAACACCATCACTTTTCTTGCACTGTATAAGCCACATTTTTTATTATGTATTAATGGCCAATGCTTATGTCTTCAGATTCAACATTAATATATTTGTTTTTGAGCTTTTTGACTATCAGACATTCATTAGAGAGTCTGTATCTTCTAACTATGCAGAGAAGTCACTAGATGCTCCTCGGCTTGACATCAGCTTGTATAAACCTCTCTATTTTGTTAAATATTGTTAAATGAATTGTTGTAATTTTATATCAATTTGCAGGTTTGAATTATTTTCCAAGTATCAAAGCATCCCTAGTACTGTGTTCTATACTGTCAGTAACATTCTAAGTTCTTCTCTTTCACTTCATAATATTCCAGCATATCAGTACAACATCAAATAAATTTATTTAGGATTAGAGGGAATCATTCCCTTCTAACTAGAGACATTGCACTAAATATGCACGAAGTAATTAACACTCTCAATAAATACATATCAGTTCAAAAGAAAATAGTGAATTATGTGGACAATCCTGTTTACATGGACATTGTGATACAGCAATCCTTTCCTTGGTGCCTTTGAGAAGTAATAGAAAAGCCTATGCTTGAATTACACACTGGGGACCCATCAGCACAACAGCCTCATGTTGTGTAATTCCTTGTCTGTAACACGAACTTAGTCCATCAAAAATATCGAGGTACTCTGAGGATTCCATTACACAGTGTAACCCTACAATAAAAGAAAAATATATACCAATTATCTCATCTATATCACACTTTAAGTACATTACGACTTTAACGTACTAGCTACTATCTCTCTTTACAAATATTTTACTGAAATATTGCACCTTCTATAATGGATTTTGGCCTTAATTTTTTCCAACAATCAAGATTATGTTACTATTGTGTTACCATTACCATAAGTAACAGTATGCACAGTTTTCTATATATTCTATTATTGTATCTGTTTAATACACCACCAATGACTAATAATTATCTCACAAAGAAAAATGTGTATATTACTATGGGAAATCCACTTCCACCGATATCTGTTCACTAACCAGAGTCATTTTCATCCTTACAACCTTTAGTCTTAAAACCACATTAAGCTATATTCTCTCTGTGTGAGGGGTTGAAGTATAACAAAAGCCCCATTCATGGTCTTAGGTGCCAGTGTACCAAGTTTACTATCAACTTATAGCTAATAATACAACAATGAGTAGTCTCATGCTACTGAAAAAGTTGTTGACAGCTCTAAAAGGTTCAACCTAACAAATTTTATAGAATTTGTAAAGTACATGAAACAAGTAGTTATTCTGCACTTTTTGGCATGAAAAAGATATCTAAAAACTTTCACTATTCATACAGAATTATATGATAGATAGGGTTGCATGGAGAATGATATGTGGTTTCATCTAGTAAGTCATGAAAGGCTAAATGAGATGTGTGGAAATAAAAAGAGTGTGGTTGAGAGAGCAGAAAAGAGTGTGTTGAAATTGCTGAACATATGAGAGATGGAAACGTTGACAGAGAGGATGTGTGTCAGATGAGGTGGGAACAAGGAAAACCAGGTGACCAAAGTGGAGATGGAAGGATGGAGTGAAAAAGATTTTGAGCAATCGAGGCCTGAGCATGCACAAGGGGGAAAGGCATGCAAGGAATAGAGTAAATTCGAATGATGTGGCATACTGGGGTCAACGTGCTGTCAATGGATTGAACCAGGGCATGTGAAACATGGAAAGTTTTGTGGGGCCTGGATGTGGAAATGGAGCTGTGGTTTCGGTGCATTATATATGACAGCTAGAGACTGAGTGTGAACGAATGTGGCCTTTGTTGTCTTTTCCTAGCACTACCTCACGCGCATGAGGGGGGTGTCATTTCATGTGTTGCGGGGTGGTGACGGGAATGAATAAAGGCATCAAGTATGAATTATGTACATGTGTATATATGTATATGTCTGTATATATATATATATATATATATATATATATATATATATATATATATATATATATATATATCTTTTCTTTCTTTCGTACTATTCGCCATTTCCCGCGTTAGCGAGGTAGCGTTAAGAACAGAGGACTGGGCCTTTGAGGGAATATCCTCACCTGGCCCCCTTCTCTGTTCCTTCTTTTGGAAAATTGAAAAAAACGAGAGGGGAGGATTTCCAGCCCCCCGCTCCCTCCCCTTTTAGTCGCCTTCTACGACACGCAGGGAATACGTGGGAAGTATTCTTTCTCCCCTATCCCCAGGGACATTTATAACAAAAAAAGGTGATCTCT
This sequence comes from Panulirus ornatus, assembly GCF_036320965.1. Taxonomy (NCBI): domain Eukaryota; kingdom Metazoa; phylum Arthropoda; class Malacostraca; order Decapoda; family Palinuridae; genus Panulirus; species Panulirus ornatus. The sequence goes on from NC_092231.1 coordinate 7,499,758, forward strand.
TGCAAAGATTTCTAGTTCCCTCATTCTAGTACATGTAAACACGAACAGTCCAGACTTCAGAATTCTGGAAACTTCAGAAAAATGAATTTTTTTGAGATTTGTCAATGAAATGTTTGATTTTGTGCACTGCTTTTATAATTCCCATTAAGTATTGTGACATCATGCATATACCTAGTATGAGAAAAATATGCTATCACACTGATGAGGCAGCCTAGCCCACTTGCTTGATGAATAGCAAGTTAGATTATTTTTTAATGTATTTCTTCAAAAACACTCAGAATTTTGGAGGACTAAGAAATTCAGCAATATACAAACATTCTGAATTTCTAATGCTGCACCTACTTATGATAGCAAGGATCTCTATGTTTAATCCTTAAAAGCAATATTTAGTCTTTAGTAATTAGCCATACTACATTCATGAACTCATTTGTGATGAGGTCTTGATTCTGAAATGCGCAGTATTCTACTGTTCTCTTTTAGATTATTACATGAAACCTTCAAATTCTATATGCTGTATTCTATTTCCTTTCTTCAAGCATATATATTTCCTGTTTTTGCATTTAATCATGTCACTCCATCTCAAAAGTTCTAAGGCCTTTAAAATATGCTTATCAAACTTTGTACATGTAATGGAGTGTGTTACACCTGATAATAGATTGTTTATCAGTCCCTCTGAATTTATCCCATCATACAGGTCACCACATCCTCTCTTTTACTTAAAATTATCACAAGTCTTAAAGACAACTTAAAAACAGTTTCATGTTAGGAGACCACTGATGTTTCATCTACCTTCTATAGTATTTTCCTGTTTTACCACAATGTAAACTGGGTCAAGCATTTAAGATATAATTTCAATACATGACTGGTGATTTATATAAAAGTTAACCTACTCTCAGGTGATAATATATATATATATATATATATATATATATATATATATATATATATATATATATATTTATTTATTTATTTTGCTTTGTCGCTGTCTCCCACGTTTGCGAGGTAGCGCAAGGAAACAGACGAAAGAAATGGCCCAACCCACCCCCATACACATGTATATGCACACACGTCCACACACGCAAATATACATACCTATACATCTCAATGTACACATATATATACACACACAGACACATACATATATACCCATGCACACAATTCACACTGTCTGCCTTTATTCATTCCCATCGCCACCTCACCACACATGGAATACCATCCCCCTCCCCCCTCATGTGTGCGGGGTAGCGCTAGGAAAAGACAACAAAGGCCTCATTCGTTCACACTCAGTCTCTAGCTGTCATGCAATAATGCCCGAAACCACAGCTCCCTTTCCACATCCGGGCCCCACACAGCTTTCCATGGTTTACCCCAGACGCTTCACATGCCCTGATTCAATCCACTGACAGCACGTCAACCCCGGTATACCACATCGATCCAATTCACTCTATTCCTTGCCCGACTTTCACCCTCTTGCATGTTCAGGCCCCGATCACTCAAAATCTTTTTCACTCCATCTTTCCACCTCCAATTTGGTCTCCCACTTCTCCTCGTTCCCTCCACCTCCAACACATATATCCTCTTGGTCAATCTTTCCTCACTCATTCTCTCCATGTGCCCAAACCATTTCAAAACACCCTCTTCTGCTCTCTCAACCAGGCTCTTTTTATTTCCACACATCTCTCTTACCCTTACATTACTTACTCGATCAAACCACCTCACACCACACATTGTCCTCAAACATCTCGTTTCCAGCACATCCACCCTCCTGCGCACAACTCTATTCATAGCCCACGCCTCGCAGCCATACAACATTGTTGGAACCACTATTCCTTCAAACATACCCATTTTTGCTTTCCGAGATAATGTTCTCGACTTCCACACATTCTTCAAGGCTCCCAGGATTTTCGCCCCCTCCCCCAACCTGTGATTCACTTCCGCTTCCATGGTTCCATCCGCTGCCAGATCCACTCCCAGATATCTAAAACACTTTACTTCCTCCAATTTTTCTCCATTCAAACTAACCTCCCAATTGACTTGACCCTCAACCCTACTGTACCTAATAACCTTGCTCTTATTCACATTTACTCTTAACTTTCTTCTTTCACACACTTTACCAAACTCAGTCACCAGCTTCTGCAGTTTCTCACATGAATCAGCCACCAGCGCTGTATCATCAGCGAACAACAACTGACTCACTTCCCAAGCTCTCTCATCCACAACAGACTTCATTCTTGCCCCTCTTTCCAAAACTCTTGCATTCACCTCCCTAACAACCCCATCCATAAACAAATTAAACAACCATGGAGACATCACACACCCCTGCCGCAAACCTACATTCACTGAGAACCAATCACTTTCCTCTCTTCCTACACGTACACATGCCTTACATCCTCGATAAAAACTTTTCACTGCTTCTAACAACTTGCCACCCACACCATATATTCTTAATACCTTCCACAGAGCATCTGTATCAACTCTATCATATGCCTTCTCCAGATCCATAAATGCTACATACAAATCCATTTGCTTTTCTAAGTATTTCTCACATACATTCTTCAAAGCAAACACCTGATCAACACATCCTCTACCACTTCTGAAACCACACTTCTCTTCCCCAATCTGATGCTCTGTACATGCCTTCACCCTCTCAATCAATACCCTCCCATATAATTTACCAGGAATACTTAACAAACTTATACCTCTGTAATTTGAGCACTCACTCTTATCCCCTTTGCCTTTGTACAATGGCACTATGCACGCATTCCGCCAATCCTCAGGCACCTCACCATGAGTCATACATACATTAAATAACCTTACCAACCAGTCAACAATACAGTCACCCCCTTTTTTAATAAATTCCACTGCAATACCATCCAAACCTGCTGCCTTGCCGGCTTTCATCTTCCGCAAAGCTTTTACTACCTCTTCTCTGTTTACCAAATCATTTTCCCCAACCCTCTCACTTTGCACACCACCTCGACCAAGACACCCTATATCTGCCACTCTATCATCAAACACATTCAACAAACCTTCAAAATACTCACTCCATCTCCTTCCCACATCACCACTACTTGTTATCACCTCCCCATTAGCGCCCTTCACTGAAGTTCCCATTTGCTCCCTTGTCTTACGCACTGTATTTACCTCCTTCCAGAACATCTTTTTATTCTCCCTAAAATTTAATGATACTCTCTCACCCCAACTCTCATTTGCCCTCTTTTTCACCTCTTGCACCTTTCGCTTGACCTCCTGTCTCTTTCTTTTATACATCTCCCACTCAATTTAATTTTTTCCCTGCAAAAATCGTCCAAATGCCTCTTTCTTCTCTTTCACTAATAAATTTACCTCTTCATCCCACCACTCACTACCCTTTCTAATTAACCCACCTCCCACGCTTCTCATGCCACAAGCATCTTTTGCGCAATCCATCACTGATTCCCTAAATACATCCCATTCCTCCCCCACTCCCCTTACTTCCATTGTTCTCACCTTTTTCCATTCTGTACTCAGTCTCTCCTGGTACTTCCTCACACAAGTCTCCTTCCCAAGCTCACTTACTCTCACCACCTTCTTCACCCCAACATTCACTCTTCTTTTCTGAAAACCCATACAAATCTGCACCTTAGCCTCCACAAGATAATGATCAGACATCCCTCCAGTTGCACCTCTCAGCACATTTACATCCAAAAGTGGTGGATTGCGCAAAAGATGCTTGTGGCATGAGAAGTGTGGGAGGTGGGTTGATTAGAAAGGGTAGGGAGTGGTGGGATGAAGAAGTAAGATTATTAGTGAAAGAGAAGAGAGAGGCATTTGGACGATTTTTGCAGGGAAAAAATGCAATTGAGTGGGAGATGTATAAAAGAAAGAGACAGGAGGTCAAGAGAAAGGTGCAAGAGGTGAAAAAGAGGGCAAATGAGAGTTGGGGTGAGAGAGTATCATTAAATTTTAGGGAGAATAAAAAGATGTTCTGGAAGGAGGTAAATACAGTGCGTAAGACAAGGGAGCAAATGGGAACTTCAGTGAAGGGCGCTAATGGGGAGGTGATAACAAGTAGTGGTGATGTGAGAAGGAGATGGAGTGAGTATTTTGAAGGTTTGTTGAATGTGTTTGATGATAGAGTGGCAGATAGAGGGTATTTTGGTCGAGGTGGTGTGCAAAGTGAGAGGGTTAGGGAAAATGATTTGGTAAACAGAGAAGAGGTGGTAAAAGCTTTGCGGAGGATGAAAGCCAGCAAGGCAGCAGGTTTGGATGGTATTGCAGTGGAATCTATTAAAAAAGGGGGTGACTGTATTGTTGACTGGTTGGTAAGGTTATTTAATGTATGTATGACTCATGGTGAGGTGCCTGAGGATTGGCGGAATGCGTGCATAGTGCCATTGTACAAAGGCAAAGGGGATAAGAGTGAGTGCTCAAATTACAGAGGTGTAAGTTTGTTGAGTATTCCTGGTAAATTATATGGGAGGGTATTGATTGAGAGGGTGAAGGCATGTACAGAGCATCAGATTGGGGAAGAGCAGTGTGGTTTCAGAAGTGATAGAGGATGTGTAGATCAGGTGTTTGCTTTGAAGAATGTATGTGAGAAATACTTAGAAAAGCAAAAGGATTTGTATGTAGCATTTATGGATCTGGAGAAGGCATATGATAGAGTTGATAGAGACGCTCTGTGGAAGGTATTAAGAATATATGGTGCGGGAGGCAAGTTGTTAGAAGCAGTGAAAAGTTTTTATCGAGGATGTAAGGCATGTGTACGTGTAGGAAGAGAGGAAAGTGATTGGTTCTCAGTGAATGTAGGTTTGCGGCAGGGGTGTGTGATGTCTCCATGGTTGTTTAATTTGTTTATGGATGGGGTTGTTAGGGAGGTGAATGCAAGAGTTTTGGAAAGAGGGGCAAGCATGAAGTCTGTTGTAGATGAGAGAGCTTGGGAAGTGAGTCAGTTGTTGTTCGCTGATGATACAGCGCTGGTGGCTGATTCATGTGAGAAACTGCAGAAGCTGGTGACTGAGTTTGGTAAAGTGTGTGAAAGAAGAAAGTTAAGAGTAAATGTGAATAAGAGCAAGGTTATTAGGTACAGTAGGGTTGAGGGTCAAGTCAATTGGGAGGTAAGTTTGAATGGAGAAAAACTGGAGGAAGTAAAGTGTTTTAGATATCTGGGAGTGGATCTGGCAGCGGATGGAACCATGGAAGCGGAAGTGAATCATAGGGTGGGGTAGGGGGCAAAAGTTCTGGGAGCATTGAAGAATGTGTAGAGGTCGAGAACATTATCTCGGAAAGCAAAAATGGGTATGTTTGAAGGAATAGTGGTTCAAACAATGTTATATGGTTGCAAGACGTGGGCTACAGATAGAGTTGTGCAGAGGAGTGTGGATGTGAGGACAATACGTGGTGTGAGGTGGTTTGATCGAGTGAGTAATAATAGGGTAAGAGAGATGTGTGGTAATAAAAAGAGTGTGATTGAGAGAGCAGAAGAGGGTGTTTTAAAATGGTTTGGTTAAATGGATAGAATGAGTGAGGAAAGATTGACAAAGAGGATATATGTGTCAGAGGTGGAGGGAATGAGGAGAAGTGGGAGACCAAATTGGAGGTGGAAAGATGGAGTGAAAAAGATTTTGAGTGATCGGGGCCTGAACATGGAGGAGGGTGAAAGGCGTTCAAGGAATAGAGTGAATTGGAATGATGTGCTATACCGGGGTCAACGTGCTGTCAATGGATTGAACTAGGGCATGTGAAGCGTCTGGGGTAAATAATGGAAAGTTCTGTGGGGCCTGGATGTGGAAAGGGAGCTGTGGTTTTGGTGCATTATACATGACAGCTAGAGACTGAGTGTGAACGAATGTGGCCTGTGTTGTCTTTGCCCAGTGCTACCTCGCGCACATGCGGGGGGAGGTGGTTGTTATTTCATGTGTGGCGGGGTGGCGATGGGAATGAATAAGGGCAGACAGTATGAATTAGGTACATGTGTATATATGCATATGTCTGTGTGTGTATATATATGTATACGTTGAGATGTATAGGTATGTATATTTGCGTGTGTGGACGTGTATGTACATACATGTGTATGTGGGTGGGTTGGGCCATTCTTTCATCTGTTTCCTTGCGCTACCTCGCTAATGCGGGAGACTGCGACAAAGTAAAATAAATAATAAATAAAAATATATATATATAGCATTAATAGAATGGCCTTGATTAGGGCCTCAGTTGCCCATGCTCTCTCAGCTAACATAAAAAAAGATGGGGCCCCACAAGTGTAAAACTCCCTCCCTGTACTGTACAAATATGTAATGGCAGAGAGTACTTCTGTAAATTGCTAAGAATTTATTGGATAAACAGAAAATAATTAACCAAAAAAGGAGGTTTTTACCACAAGGGTACAAAATGTATTTGAGAATGAAGGAGGGTGAATGGTTTACCATGAAAGTGGGTTTTCAACAAGGAACTGTGATGTTGCCACTGTTGTTTAATGTTTCTATGAACAGGTTGGTGAGAGAGGTGAATGCCTTGGTCGTAGAGCATGAGGCAGGTCCACATCATATCAGGGATGGGGGATCATGGAAAGTGCATCACCTGCTTTGATATTTGGGAATGGAACAGTGGCAAATGGAACCACAGGGATTGAAGCAAGTCATGAGGCAGTAAAGGGGCTAAGATTGTGGATGCAGAAAGAAGTGTGTGGAAAGAGAATTCAATGTCTGTTAGGTCAAAGATGGTAAGTCTGAAGGTATAATATTTATAATGTTGTATGGATGTGAGTTTTGATCCATAACTACAAAAGAATGAAAAAGGGAGGATAAGTTGAAAATGAATGCCTATGGATAGTATGTAGTATAAGGTGTGGCTGATCATGCTAGGAATAACATTGTAAGAAGGAGGTGTGTTAGTATGCATAGTAAAACAGAGACAGCTAACCAGGGAGTGCCAAAATGAGTCAGATATATATAGATGAATGAAGAAAGAATGACTAATAAGAAGTACATGTGACAAGTGGAAAGAGGATTGGGAGAGGAGGAGATCAAGATGGAGATGAAAGGATATTAGAGTGTAAGAGGATATGAGGTATCAGGAGATTGAAAGGCAGGCACGGGATTGAATGAAGTGAATCAGTGTGGTATATGGGGTGCTTATGCCAAGTGGCTGAACTAGGACATACAAAGTAGTCAAGGTAAAATGTGAAACAGTCGATAAGGCTTGGCTGTGGATTATTGGTTCTGTTTTTAGTACATTATGCATGACAAATCAGAAGGTGGCAGTATGCAAGTGAAGCTATAGTCAGTCCATTCCTAATAAATACCTCACTAAGGCAGGAGAAACAATTGTATAAAAAAGACATATATGTATATTCATATGTATAAATGTTTTTTATGGATGTAGAAGCACTGAAACATTTACTGATTTACATACCTTGCTTCATTAATCTTCTTCATCTTCATCCATTTCCTCTTCACTTGTGACATCTGGATCACCTGCTTGCTCCTCACATTTACTACAGCGACAGGTAAAAAGATAATTTTCCCTGAAAATGTTACATGAAAGTATTAGGATAAAACAAAAAAGTACACCCCTTTAGTTTTCCTCAAGCCAACAGGTATAACAAAAAGATGAACCAAAGAATTGCTGAATATTGTGAAAGATTACTCATTAATTACGTACTTATGGGCCTTAATGTCCTCCAACATATATTTCAAATCCAGATCCAAATTCATCATTGAAAATAATCCTTGTACTAAAGTTTGAAGCAAATCTATTATCTTCACAAAAATTGCAGGTAGTAATAATAGTTCAGAGAGATTTTTAGGTCAAAAACCTTTTTCCTTTAAAATTGGAATATAATACATTGAAATGGTTCTCTATGTGAAGTGATCATAGAAAATATCTCATAATGCTTACTCAAGCCAACAATTATAACAAAAAATGAACTGAAAAATTACAGAATAGTGTAAAAGATTAACCATTAATTAATTATGGGCCTTAATGTTCCCCAACATACATTTCAACTCCAGATTCAAATTCAGAATGAAAACTAATCCATATACTGAAGTTTTGAAATGAATCTATTTTCTTCAGAAAAATACCAAAAATTACGAATTTTTTTTTTTTTTTTTTTTTTTTTGCCAAAAACCTATTTCTTTTAAAATTGAAATATAACTTAGTAAAATGCTTTGATATGTGAAGTGATCACAGAAGATATCTCGAAATGCTTCCTAAAGTCAACAGGTATAACAAACAGACGAACCAAAGAATTACAGAATATTGTTAAAGACTAACCAGTAGTTATACGATTATGACCTTAATGTCCCCCAACATACATTTCAACTCCAGATTTGAATTCGGCATGAAAAATAATCCTACCAAAGTTTTGAAGCAAGTCTGTTTTCTTCACAAAAATTACAGGAAATGTTTTTAGGCCAAACCCCTTTTTGTTTTAAACTTGAAATATAACATTGTAAAATGCTTCAATATGTAATCATAGAAAATATCTCATAATGCTTCCTCAGGCCAACAGGTATAACAAAAGGATGAACCGAAGAATTACAGAATATTGTAAAACATTAACCATTAATTACTTGATTATAAGCCTTAATGTCCCTGACATATATTTCAAATTCAGCATGAAAAATAATCCTTGTACTGAATTTTTGAAGCAAATCTATTTTCACAAAAATGCCAAAAATTACAGGTAAAAGTTTAGGGAATTTTTTAGGCCAAAAACCTTTTGGTTTTAAAAGTGAAATATAACTTAATGAAATGCTTCTATATGTGAAGTGATCACAAAAAATATCCCATAATGCTTCCTCAAGTGAATATGTATAACAAAAAATTAACCGAAGAATTACAGAATTTTGAAAAAGATTAACCATTAATTACTTAATTACTGGACTTAATACCCCCCAACGTACATTTCAACTCCAGATTTGAATTCAGAATGAAAAATAATCCTTGTACTGAAGTTTTGAAGCAAATCTATTTTCATCACAAAAATGCCAAAAATAACAGGTTCAGGGAATTTTTTAGGCCAAAAACCTTTTGGTTTAAAAATTGAATTATAACTTAATGAAATGCTCCTATATGTGAAGTGATCACAGAAAATATCCCAAAATGCTTCCTCACGCCAACATGTATAAGAAAAATGAACCGACAAATTACAGAATACTGAAAAATATTTACCATTAATTACATAATTCATGGACTTACTGCCCTGCAACATACATTTCAACTCCAGACTCGAATTCACAATGAAAAATAATCCTTGCACCAAAGTTATAAAGAAAATCTATTTTCCTCACTAAAAGACCAAAAATTACAGGAAAAATTTTAGGCCAAAAAACTTTTTGTATCAAAACTGAAATATAACATAATAAAATGATTCTATATGTGAAGTGATAAAAGAAAATATGCCATAATGCTTCCTCAAACCAACATGTAAAAAAAAAAGATGAAGAATTACAGAATACTTTAAAACATTAACCATTAAATGCTTACTTATGGACCTTAAAGTCCACCAGCATATATTTCAATTCTAGATTCAAATTCAGCATGAAAAATAATCTGTGTACCGGTTTTGAAGCAAATCTATTTTTTTCACAAACATGCCAAAAATTCAGGGAATTTTTTAGGCCAAAAACCTTTTGGTTTTATAATTGTAATATATCTTAATGAAAAATACTTCTTATAATGAGTTTTTAAAGGATATCTATTTTTCTCGGAAAAATGCAAAAAATTCTAGGGTATTTTTTAGCTCAAAATTTTTTTTTTAAATTAAAAGATAAGATATTCAAACACTTCCGTACTTAAAGTAATTATGGAAAATATATCATAAGTCTCTCAGATACCGATACAGACCCAGTAAATATGATGCAAAGGAGCAAAAAATATTTCAAAACTGACTTCATTTAACAGCTTAAATTAGTGTCATCAACAGGATTAAACGACATTTTAACCCAGATTTGTATTCAGCATGAAAAATCCTTATAAACAACTTTTAAAGGAAATCCATTTTTCTGAGATGCCAAAAATTCAAGGTAATAAATAGTTCAGAGTATCTTTTAGCTCAAAAAACTTTTTGTTTTAAAATTAAAAGATAAGATATTGAAAAACATCTATACTTGAAATAATTATAGAAAATGTCATGATTCTCTCAGTTACCGATACAGACCCAGAAAGTACGATGCAAGGGAGCAAAATATATTTGAAAGCTGACTTCATTTAACAGCTTAAGTGTTATAAACACGATTCAACGATATTTTAACACCAGATTTGTATTAAGCATGAAAAATACTTATAATTACTTTTTAAAGGATATCTATTTTTCTGAGAAAAATGCCAAAGATTCAAGGTAATACTTCAGAGTAATTTTTAGCTCAAAAAACTTTTTGTTTCAAAATTAAAAGATAAGATACACAAACTCTTCTATACTTGAAATAATTATGGAAAATATATCATAATGGTCTCGGTTACCGATACAGACCCACTAAATACGATGCAAAGGAGCAAAAAATATTTGAAAACTGACTTCATTTAACAGCTTAGATTAGTGCATAAACAGGATTAAACGATATTTTAACAACAGATTTTTATTAAGCATGAAAAATACTTCTTATAATTACTTTCTAAAAGAAATCCATTTTTCTAAGAAAAATGAAAAAAATTCAGTATTTTTCAGCTCAAAAAACTTTTTGTTTTAAAATTAATAGAAAATATGTTCAAACACTTTTCGACTTGAAACAATCATGGAAAGTATATCATAATGCTCTCAGTTACCGATAAACACAAAGTAAATACAATGCAAAAGAGCAAAAAATATTTGAAAACTGACTTCATTCAACAGCTTACATTAGTGTCGCAAACACGATTAAACGATCTTTTACCGCGGATTTGTATTCAACATGAAAAATACTTCTTATAACGAGTTTTTGGTATTTTTTGGCTCAAAAAATTGTTTTAAAATTAAAAGATAAGATATTCAAACAAATCTATACTTAAAGTAATTATGGAAAATATATCATAAGGCTCTCAGATACCGATACAGACCCAGTAAATATGATGCAAAGGAGCAAAATATATTTCAAAACTGACTTCACTTAACAGCTTAAATTAGTGTTATAAACACGATTAAACGATATTTTAACACCAGATTTGTACTGAGCATGAGAAATACTTCTTATAATTAATTTCTAAAGGATATCTGTTCTAAGAAAAATGCCAAAAAATCAAGGTAATAGTTCAGGGTAATTTTTAGCTCAAAAAACTTTTTGTTTCAAAATTAAAAGATAAGATATTCAAACTCTTCTATACTTGAAATAATTGTATTAAGAACTGTATTAAGCATGAAAAATGCTTCTTATAATGAGTTTTTAAAGGATATCTATTTTTCTGAGAAAAATGCCAAAAATTCAAGGTAATAGTTCAGGGTATTTTTTGGCTCCAAAAAACTTTGTTTTAAAATTAAAGAATAACATTCAAATTCCTCTGTACTTGAAATAATTACGGAAAATATATCAAAATACTCTCAGTTACCTATACAGACCCAGTAAAGACCATGCAAAGGAGCAAAAAAAAATTGAAAACTGACTTCATTTCACAGCTTAAATTAGTGTCATAAAGATGATTAAACGACATTTTAACACCAGATTTGTACTCTGCAAGAAGAATACTTCTTATAATAGATTTTTAAAGGATATCCATTTTTCTGAGAAAAATGCGAAACATTCAAGGTAACAGCTCAGAGTATTATTTACCTCAAAAAACTTTTTGTTTCAAAATTAAAAGATAAGATATTGAAAAACTTCTATACTTGAAATAATTATGGAAAATATATCATAATGCTCTCAGTTACCGATAGTAACCCAGTAAATATGATGCATAGGAGCTAAACATATTTTAAAATTGACTTCATTTAACAGCTTAGATTACTGCCATAAACACGATTAAACGATATTTTAACACCAGATTTGTAGTGAGCATGCAAAATACCTCTTATAATTACTTTTTAAAGGAAATCCATTTTTCTAAGAAAAATGAAAAAAATTCAGAGTATTTATGAGCTCAAAAAACCCTTTGTTTTAAAATTAATAGAAAATATTTTCAAACACTTTTGGACTCGAAATAATCATGGAAGGTATATCATAATGCTCTCAGTTAACGATAAAGACCCAGTAAATACGATGCAAAGGAGAAAAAACTGTTTGAAAACTGACTTCATTTAACAGCTTACATTAGTGTCACAAACACTATTAAACAATCTTTTAACACCAGATTTGTATTCAACATGAAAAATACTTCTTATAACGAGATTTTAAAGGATATCTATTTTTCTTAGAAAAATGCCAAAAATTCAAGGTAATAGTTCAGGGTACTTTTTAGCTCAAAAAAAAATTTGTTTCAAAATTAAACGATAAGATATTCAAACACTTCTGTACTTGAAGTAATTGTGGAAAATATATCATAAGGCTCTCAGTTATCGATCCAGAGCCAGTAAATTCGATGCAAAGGAGCAAAAAATATTTCAAAACTGACTTCATATAACAGCTTAAATTAGTGTCATACACAGGATTAAACGACATTTTAACACCAGATTTGCATTCAGCATGAGAAATACTTCTTATAATCAACTTTTAAAGGAAATCCATTTTTCTGAGAAAAATGCCAAAAATTCAAGGTAATAGTTCGGGGTACTTTTTAGCTCAAAAAAATTTTGTTTTAAAATTAAAATATACTGAAAAACTTCTATACTTGAAATAATGATGGAAAATATGCCATGATTCTCTCGGTTACCAATACAGACCCAGTAAGTACGATGCAAAGGAGCAAAATATATTTCAAAACTGACTTCATTTAACAGCTTAAATTAGTGTTATGAAAACGATTAAACGATATTTTAACACCATATTTGTATTAAGCATGAAAAATACTTCTTATGATTAATTTCTAAAGATATCTATTTTTCTGAGAAAAATGCCAAAAATCCAAGGTAATAGTTCAGGCAATTTTTAGCTCAAAAACCTTTTTGTTTCAAAATCAAGAGAAAAGATATACTTCTATACTTGAAATAATTATGGAAAATATATCATAATGCTCTCAGTTACTGATACAGACCCACTAAATACGATGCAAAGGAGAAAAAATATTTCAAAACTGACTTCATTTAACAGCTTAGATTCCTGCACAAACAGGATTAAACGATATTTTAACACCAGATTTGTATTAAGTATGAAAAATGCTTCTTATAATGAGATTTTAAAGGATATCTATTTTTCTGAGAAAAATGCCAAAAATTCAAGGTAATAGCTCATGATATTTTTTAGCTTAAAAAACTTTTTGTTTCAAATTTAAAAGATAAGATATTCAAATTCTTCTACACTTGAAATAATTATGGGAAATATATCATAATTCTCTCAGTCACCGATAGAGACCCAGTAAATACGATGCAAAGGAGCAAAAAATATTTGAAAACTGACTTCATTTAACAGCTTACACTAGTGTCACAAACACGATTAAACGATCTTTCAACACAAGATTTGTATTGAACACGAAAAATACTTCTTATAACGAGCTTTTAAAGGACATCTATTTTTCTCAGGAAAAGGCAAAAAATTCAAGGTAATAGTTCAGGGCACTTTTTAGCTCAAAAAACTTTTTCTTTTAAAATTAATAGAAAATATGTTCAAACACTTTTGGACTTGAAATAATCATGGAAAGTATATCATAGTGCTCTCAGTTACCGATAAAGGCCCAGTAAATACGATGCAAAAGAGCAAAAAATATTTCAAAACAGACTTCATTCAACAGCTTACATTAGTGTCACAAACAAGATTAAACGATCTTTTAACACCAGATTTGTATTCGACATGAAATATACTTCTAACGAGTTTTTAAAGGATATCTATTTTTCTTAGAAAAATGGAAAAAATTCAGGTAATAGTTGAGGCTACTTTTTAGCTCAACATTTTTTTTTTCAAATTAAAAGATAAGATATTGAAACACTTCTATACTTAAGTAATTATGGAAAATTTATCATAAGGCTCTCAGTCACCGATACAGATCCAGTAAAATGATGCAAAGGAGCAAAAAACATTTCAAAACTGACTTAATTTAACAGCTTAAATAAGTGTCATAAACACGATTAAACGAGATCCTAGCACCAGATTTGTATTCACCATGAAAAATACTTCTTATAAAGAGTTTTTAAAGGATATTTATTTTTCTTAGAAAAATGAAAAAAAATCAAGGGTACTTTTTAGCTCAAAAAAATTTGTTTTAAAATTAATAGAAAATATGTTCAAATTCTTTTGGACTTGAAATAATCATGGAAAGTGTATCATAATGCTCTCAGTTACCGATAAAGACCCACTAAATACGATGCAAAGGAGCAAAAACAACTTGAAAACTGACTTCATTTATCAGCTTACATTAGTGTCACAAACACGATTAACAATCATTTGACTCCAGATTTGTATTCAACATGAAAAATACTTCTTATGAAGAGTTTTTAAAGGATATCTATTTTTGTTAGAAAAATGAAAAAAATTTTTAGCTCAAAAAAATTTTTGTTTCAAAATTATACGATAAGATATTCAAACACTTCTGTACTTGAACTAATTGTGGAAAATATATCATAAGGCTCTCAGTTACTGATACAGACCCAGAAAATACGATGCAAAGGAGCAAAAAATATTTCAAAACTGACTTCATTTAACAGTTTAAATTAGTGTCATACACAGGATTAAACATTTTAACACCAGATTTGTATTCAGCATGAAAAATACTTCTTATAATCAACTTTTAAAGGAAATCCATTTTTCTCAGAAAAATGCCAAAAATTCAGGGTACTTTTTAGCTCAAAAAATTTTTTGTTTTAAAATTAAAACATAAGATATTCAAACACTTCTGTACTTAAAGTAATTATGGAAAATATATCATAAGGCTCTCAGTTACCGATACAGATCCTGTAAAATGACGCAAAGGGGCAAAAAATATTTCAAAACTGACTTCATTTAACAGCTTAAATTAGTGTCATAAACACGATTAAACGACATTTTAACACCAGATTTGTATTCAGCATGAAAAATACTTCTTATAAAGAGTTTTTAAAGGATATCTAATTTTCTTAGAAAAATGCAAACAATTCAAGGTAATAGTTCAGGATACTTTTTAGCTCAAAAAAATTTTTGTTTTAAAATTAATAGAAAATATGTTCAAACACTTTTGGACATGAAATAATCATGGAAAGTATATCATAATGCTCTCAGTTACCGATACAGACCCAGTAAATACGATGCAAAGGAGAAAAAACTATTTGAAAACTGACTTCATTTAACAGCTTACATTAATGTCACAAACACGATTAAACAATCTTTTAACATCAGATTTGTATTCAACATGAAAAATACTTTTTATAAGGGGTTTTTAAAGGATATCTATTTTTCTTAGAAAAATGAAAAAAAATTCAAAGCAATAGTTCAGGGTACTTTTTAGCTCAAAAAAATTTTTTTTTTCAAA
The DNA here is from genome assembly GCF_036320965.1 of Panulirus ornatus. NCBI lineage: Eukaryota > Metazoa > Arthropoda > Malacostraca > Decapoda > Palinuridae > Panulirus > Panulirus ornatus. The sequence continues at coordinate 7,515,247 of NC_092231.1, forward strand.
ATTAAACGATAAGATATTCAAACACTTCTGTACTTGAAGTAATTGTGGAAAATATATCATAAGGCTCTCAGTTACTGATACAGACCCAGTAAATACAATGCAAAGGAGCAAAAAATATTTCAAAACTGACTTCATTTAACAGCGTAAATTAGTGTCATACACTGGATTAAACGACATTTTAACACCAGATTTGCATTCAGCATGAAAAATACTTCTTATAATCAACTTTTAAAGGAAATCCATTTTTCTGAGAAAAATACCAAAAATTCAAGGTAATAGTTCAGGGTACTTTTTTGCTCAAAAAAATTTTTGTTTCAAAATTAAACGATAAGATATTCAAACCCTTCTGTACTTGAACTAATTGTGGAAAATATATCATAAGGCTCTCAGTTACTGATACAGACCCAGTAAATACGATGCAAAGGAGCAAAAAATATTTCAAAACTGACTTCATTTAACAGCTTAAATTAGTGTCATACACTGGATTAAACGACATTTTAACACCAGATTTGCATTCAGCATGAAAAATACTTCTTATAATCAACTTTTAAAGGAAATCCATTTTTCTGAGAAAAATGCCAAAAATTCAAGGTTCACGGTACTTTTTAGCTCAAAAAAATTTTTGTTTTAAAATTAAAACATAAGATATTCAACCACTTCTGTACTTAAACTAATTATGGAAAATATATCATAAGGCTCTCAGTTACCGATACAGATCCAGTCAAATGACGTAAAGGGGCAAAAAATATTTCAAAACTGACTTCATTTAACACCATACATTAGTGTCATAAACACGATTAAACGACATTTTAACACCAGATTTGTATTCAGCATGAAAAATACTTCTTATAAAGTTTTTAAATGATATCTATTTTTCTTAGAAAAATGAAAAAAATTCAAGGTTCAGGGTACTTTTTAGCTCAAAAAAATTTTTGTTTTAAAATTAATAGAAAATATGTTCAAACACTTTTGGAATTGAAATAATCATGGAAAGTACATCATAATGCTCTCAGTTACCGATACAGACCCAGGAAATACGATGCAAAGGAGAAAAAACTATTTGAAAACTGATTTCATTTACCAGCTTACATTAGTGTCACAAACACGATTAAACAATCTTTTAACACCAGATTTGTATTCTACATGAAAAATACTTCTTATAACGAGTTTTTAAAGGATATCTATCTTTCTTAGAAAAATGAAAAAAATTCAAGTTCAGGGTACTTTTTAGCTCAAAAAAATTTCTTTCAAAATTAAACGATAAGATATTCAAACACTTATGTACTTGAAGTAATTGTGGAAAATATATCATAAGGCTCTCAGTTACTGATACAGACCCTGTAAATACGATACAAAGGGGCAAAAAATATTTCAAAACTGACTTCATTTAACAGCGTAAATTAGTGTCATACACTGGATTAAATGACATTTCAACACCAGATTTGCATTCAGCATGAAAAATACTTCTTATAATCAACTTTTAAAGGAAATCCATTTTTGTGAGAAAAATGCCAAAAATTCAAGGTAATAGTTCACGGTACTTTTTAGCTCAAAAAATTTTTGCTTTAAAATTATACGATAAGATATTCAAATACTTCTGTGCTTAAAGTAATTATGGAAAATATATCATAAGGCTCTCAGTTACCGATACAGACCCAGTAAATACGATGCAAAGGTGCAAAAAATATTTCAAAACTGACTTCATTTAACAGCTTGAATTAGTGTCATAAACACAATTAAACGACATTTTAACACCAGATTTGCATTCAGCATGAAAAATACTTCTTATAATCAACTTTTAAAGGAAATCCATTTTTCTGAGAAAAATACCAAAAATTCAAGGTAATAGTTCAGGGTACTTTTTAGCTCAAAAAAATTTTTGTTTCAAAATTATACGATAAGATATTCAAACACTTCTGTACTTGAACTAATTGTGGAAAATATATCATAAGGCTCTCAGTTACTGATACAGACCCAATAAATACGATGCAAAGGAGCAAAAAATATTTCAAAAATGACTTCATTTAACAGCTTAAATTAGTGTCATACACAGGATTAAACGACATTTTAACACCAGATTTGCATTCAGCATGAAAAATACTTCTTATAATCAACTTTTAAAGGAAATCCATTTTTCTGAGAAAAATGCCAAAAATTCAAGGTAATAGTTCGGGGTACTTTTTAGCTCAAAAAAATTTTTGTTTTAAAATTAAAACACAAGATATTCAAACACTTCTATACTTAAACTAATTATGGAAAATATATCACAAGGCTCTCAGTTACCGATACAGATCCAGAAAAATGACGCAAAGGGGCAAAAAATATTTCAAAACTGACTTCATTTAAGAGCTTAAATTAGTGTGATAAACACGATTAAACGACATTTTAACACCAGATTTGTATTCAGCATGAAAAATACTTCTTATAAAGAGTTTTTAAAGGATATCTATTTTTCTTCGAAAAATGAAAAAAATTCAAGGTAATAGTTCAGGGTACTTTTTAGCTCAAAAAATTTTTGTTTTAAAATTAATAGAAAATATGTTCAAACACTTTTGGACTTGAAATAATCATGGAAAGTATATCATAATGCTCTCAGTTACCGATAAAGACCCAGTAAATACGATGCAAAGGAGAGAAAACTATTTGAAAACTGACTTCATTTAACAGCTTACATTAGTGTCACAAACACGATTAAACAATCTTATAACATCAGATTTGTATTCAACATGAAAAATACTTCTTATAACGAGTTTTTAAAGGATATCTATTTTTCTTAGAAAAATGAAAAAAAATTCAAGGTAATAGTTCAGGGTACTTTTTTGCTCAAAAAAATTTTTGTTTCAAAATTAAACGATAAGATATTCAAACCCTTCTGCACTTGAACTAATTGTGGAAAATATATCATAAGGCTCTCAGTTACTGATACAGACCCAGTAAATACGATGCAAAGGGGCAAAAAATATTTCAAAACTGACTTCATTTAACAGCTTAAATTAGTGTCATACACTGGATTAAACGACATTTTAACACCAGATTTGCATTCAGCATGAAAAATACTTCTTATAATCAACTTTTAAAGGAAATCCATTTTTCTGAGAAAAATGCCAAAAATTCAAGGTAATAGTTCAGGGTACTTTTTAGCTCAAAAAAATTTTTGTTTTAAAATTAAAACATAAGATATTCAACCACCTCTGTACTTAAACTAATTATGGAAAATATATCATAAGGCTCTCAGTTACTGATACAGACCCTGTAAATACGATACAAAGGGGCAAAAAATATTTCAAAACTGACTTCATTTAACAGCGTAAATTAGTGTCATACACTGGATTAAACGACATTTTAACACCAGATTTGCATTCAGCATGAAAAATATTTCTTATAATCAACTTTTAAAGGAAATCCATTTTTGTGAGAAAAATGCCAAAAATTCAAGGTAATAGTTCACGGTACTTTTTAGCTCAAAAAATTTTTGTTTTAAAATTATACGATAAGATATTCAAATACTTCTGTACTTAAAGTAATTATGGAAAATATATCATAAGGCTCTCAGTTACCGATACAGACCCAGTAAATACGATGCAAAGGTGCAAAAAATATTTCAAAACTGACTTCATTTAACAGCTTGAATTAGTGTCATACACAGGATTAAACGACATTTTAACACCAGATTTGCATTCAGCATGAAAAATACTTCTTATAATCAACTTTTAAAGGAAATCCATTTTTCTGAGAAAAATGCCAAAAATTCAAGGTAGTTCAGGGTAGTTTTTAGCTCAAAAAAATTTTTATTTTAAAATTAAAACATAAGATATTCAAACACTTCTGTACTTAAACTAATTATGGAAAATATATCATAAAGCTTTCAGTTACTGATACAGATGCAGTAAAATGACGCAAAGGGGCAAAAAATATTTCAAAAATGACTTCATTTAACAGCTTAAATTAGTGTCATAAACACGATTAAACGACATTTCAACACCAGATTTGTATTCAGCATGAAAAATACTTCTTATAAAGAGTTTTTAAAGGATTTATATTTTTCTTAGAAAAATGCAAAAAATTGAAGGTAATAGTTCAGGGTACTTTTTAACTCAAAAAAATTTTTATTTTCAAATTAATAGAAAATATGTTAAAACACTTTTGGACTTGAAATAATCATGGAAAGTATATCATAATGCTCTCAGTTACCGATAAAGACCCAGTAAATACGATGCAAAGGAGAAAAAACTATTTGAAAACTGACTACATTTAACAGCTTACATTAGTGTCACAAACACGATTAAACAATCTTTTAACACCAGATTTGTATTCAACATGAAAAATATTCTTATAGGGTTTTTCAAGATATCTATTTTTTTAAAATGAAAAAATCAAGTAATATTCAGGGTACTTCTACTCAAAAAAATTCTGTTTCAAAATTAAACAATAAGATATCAAACACTTCTGTACTTGAATTGTGGAAAATATATCATAAGGCTCTCAGTTACTGATACAGACCAGTAAATACAATGCAAAGAAAAAAAATTTCAAACTGACTTCATTTAACAGCTTAAATTAGTGTCATAAAACAATTAAACGACATTTTAACACCAGATTTGCATTCACATGAAAAATACTTCTTATAATCAACTTTTAAAGGAAATCCATTTTCTGAAAAATTAATTTATAATAATATGGAAAATAAGGCTTAGTACCAAGCGAAGAGAAGGCAAAATTTAATGATCATTAACATTGTGTTAAGATTAACGACTTTACACGATTGATTCCTGAAATACTTTTATTTAAAGACATTTCGAAATGAAAATCAAGGTTCGGTTTTAGCTAAAAATTTTAATAAAAATTCAACATTATAATTGGAATATCTGCTCATTACGATAGAAAACGCAAGAAAATATTAATGATATTACAGCTATAGTTAAAACATTAAATTAAACATTTTTCAGAAAATTATAGGTTTTTAAGGTATTTTTAAATAAAAATAATTAGTATTTTTCAAAAAAATTTTCAATAGAAAATTAATTGCTATTGAATTTCATAGTCATCAAGATAAATAGATCAAGAAATATTTAATGACTATTAACTATAGTTAAATAACATTAACAATTATATGAAAATTATATTAAGAATTTTTTAGAAAAAGAAATTCAATATATTAGTATTTGTAAAAATTGTTAAAATAATAATATTCAAACTCTGTATATGGAATACTAGCTATACGATACAGACCGTAAATAAAAATATTAAATATCTTATATAGTAATTAAATTAAATTTGCATTCAAAAATATTTAAATTAAGAACTTTTAAAATACAAATTCAAGTATTCGTATTTACTCAAAATTTTTAATATAAAAATTCAACTTGACTTATAATTGAAATATCATAAGGCTCTCATCGATACAGACCATAAATACAGCAAAGGGCAAAATATTTAATGATTTTACACTTAAAGTTCATAAATTAAACATTTAACCATTGCATAATGAAAATTTAATCACTTTAAGGAAATCATTTTGAGAAACTAGAATTCGGTATTTGCAAAAATTTGTTAATAAACAAGATTCAAATCTACTACTATATGAAATATATAGCTGTTCGAACAATCAAAGAGCAGGCAAAATTCAATGACTCATTTAAGTAATGGTAACCATTAAACTTTACACCAGATGTATCAGCAGAAATTCTAAAGAGTTTTAAGTATTTTTTAAAAATTTTCAAAAAAAATTTTTCAAAATTAAACGATAAGATATTCAAAACTTCTGACTTGAAATTGTGGAAAATATATCATAAGCTTCGTTACTGATAAGACAGTAAATACGATGCAAAGGGGCAAAAAATATTTCAAAACTGACTTCATTTAACAGCTTAAATTAGTGTCATACACTGGATTAAACGACATTTTAACACCAGATTTGCATTCAGCATGAAAAATACTTCTTATAATCAACTTTTAAAGGAAATCCATTTTTCTGAGAAAAATGCCAAAAATTCAAGGTAATAGTTCGGGGTACTTTTTAGCTCAAAAAAATTTTTGTTTTAAAATTAAACATAAGATATTCAAACACTTCTGTACTTAAACTAATTATGGAAAATATATCATAAGGCTCTCAGTTACCTGATACAGACCCAGTAAATACGATACAAAGGGGCAAAAAATATTTCAAAACTGACTTCATTTAACAGCTTAAATTAGTGTCATACACAGGATTAAACGACATTTTAACACCAGATTTGCATTCAGCATGAAAAATACTTCTTATAATCAACTTTTAAAGGAAATCCATTTTTCTGAGAAAAATGCCAAAAATTCAAGGTAATAGTTCGGGGTACTTTTTAGCTCAAAAAAATTTTTGTTTTAAAATTAAAACACAAGATATTCAAACACTTCTGTACTTAAACTAATTATGGAAAATATATCATAAAGCTTTCAGTTACTGATACAGATGCAGTAAAATGACGCAAAGGGGCAAAAAATATTTCAAAACTGACTTCATTTAACAGCTTAAATTAGTGTCATAAACACGATTAAACGACATTTCAACACCAGATTTGTATTCAGCATGAAAAATACTTATAAAGAGTTTTTAAAGGATTTATATTTTTCTTAGAAAAATCAAGGTAATAGTTCAGGGTACTTTTTAACTCAAAAAAATTTTAATTTTCAAATTAATAGAAAATATGTTAAAACACTTTTGGACTTGAAATAATCATGGAAAGTATATCATAATGCTCTCAGTTACCGATAAAGACCCAGTAAATACGATGCAAAGGAGAAAAAACTATTTGAAAACTGACTACATTTAACAGCTTACATTAGTGTCACAAACACGATTAAACAATCTTTTAACACCAGATTTGTATTCAACATGAAAAATACTTCTTATAAGGGGTTTTTCAAGGATATCTATTTTTCTTAGAAAAATGAAAAAAATTCAAGGTAATAGTTCAGGGTACTTCTTAGCTCAAAAAAATTCTGTTTCAAAATTAAACAATAAGATATTCAAACACTTCTGTACTTGAATTGTGGAAAATATATCATAAGGCTCTCAGTTACTGATACAGACCCAGTAAATACAATGCAAAGAAAAAAATATTTCAAAACTGACTTCATTTAACAGCTTAAATTAGTGTCATAAACACAATTAAACGACATTTTAACACCAGATTTGCATTCAGCATGAAAAATACTTCTTATAATCAACTTTTAAAGGAAATCCATTTTTCTGAGAAAAATGCCAAAAATTCAAGGTAATAGTTCAGGGTACTTTTTAGCTGAAAAAAATTTTTGTTTCAAAATTATACGATAAGATATTCAAACACTTCTGTACTTGAACTAACTATGGAAAATATATCATAAGGCTCTCAGTTACTGATACAGACACAATAAATACGATGCAAAGGAGCAAAAAATATTTCAAAACTGACTTCATTTAACAGCTTAAATTAGTGTCATACACAGGATTTAACGACATCTTAACACCAGATCTGCATTCAGCATGAAAAATACTTCTTATAATCAACTTTTAAAGGAAATCCATTTTTCTGAGAAAAATACCAAAAATTCCAGGTTCAGGGTACTTTTTAGCTCAAAAAAATTTTGTTTTAAAATTAAAACATAAGATATTCAAACACTTCTGTACTTAAACTAATTATGGAAAATATATCATAAAGCTCTCAGTTACCGATACAGATCCAGAAAAATGACGCAAAGGGGCAAAAAATATTTCAAAACTGACTTCATTTAACAGCTTAAATTAGTGTCATAAACACGATTAAACGACATTTTAACACCAGATTTGTATTCAGCATGAAAAATACTTCTTATAAAGAGTTTTTAAAGGATATCTATTTTTCTTAGAAAAATGAAAAAAAATTTAAGGATCAGGGTACTTTTTACCTCAAAAAATTTTTTTTTAAAATTAATAGAAAAGATGTTCAAACACTTTTGGACTTGAAATAATCATGGAAAGTATATCATAATGCTCTCAGTTACCGATAAAAACCCAGTAAATACGATGCAAAGGAGAGAAAACTATTTGAAAACTGACTTCATTTAACAGCTTATATTAGTGTCACAAACACGATTAAACAATCTTTTAACATCAGATTTGTATTCAACATGAAAAATACTTCTTATAACGAGTTTTTAAAGGATATCTATTTTTCTTAGAAAAATGAAAAAAAATTCAAGGTAATAGTTCAGGGTACTTTTTTGCTCAAAAAAATTTTGTTTCAAAATTAAACGATAAGATATTGAAACACTTCTGTACTTCAACTAATTGTGGAAAATATATCATAAGGCTCTCAGTTACTGATACAGACCCAGTAAATACGATGCAAAGGAGCAAAAAATATTTCAAAACTGACTTCATTTAACAGCTTAGTGTCATACACTGGATTAAACGACATTTTAACACCAGATTTGCATTCGGCATGAAAAATACTTCTTATAATCAACTTTTAAAGGAAATCCATTTTTCTGAGAAAAATGCCAAAAATTCAAGGTAATAGTTCAGGGTACTTTTTAGCTCAAAAAAATTTTTATTTTAAAATTAAAACATAAGATATTCAAACACTTCTGTACTTAAACTAATTATGGAAAATATATCATAAGGCTCTCAGTTACCGATACAGATCCAGTTAAATGACGTAAAGGGGCAAAAAATATTTCAAAACTGACTTCATTTAACACCATACATTAGTGTCATAAACACGATTAAACGACATTTTAACACCAGATTTGTATTCAGCATGAAAAATACTTCTTATAAAGAGTTTTTAAAGGATATCTAATTTTCTTAGAAAAATGCAAACAATTCAAGGTAATAGTTCAGGATACTTTTTAGCTCAAAAAAATTTTTGTTTTAAAATTAATAGAAAATATGTTCAAACACTCTTGGACATGAAATAATCATGGAAAGTATATCATAATGCTCTCAGTTACCGATACAGACCCAGTAAATACGATGCAAAGGAGAAAAAACTATTTGAAAACTGACTTCATTTAACAGCTTACATTAATGTCACAAACACGATTAAACAATCTTTTAACACCAGATTTGTATTCAACATGAAAAATACTTCTTATAAGGGGTTTTTAAAGGATATCTATTTTTCTTAGAAAAATGAAAAAAATTCAAAGCAATAGTTCAGGGTACTTTTTAGCTCAAAAAAATTTTTTTTTTCAAAATTAAACGATAAGATATTCAAACACTTCTGTACTTGAAGTAATTGTGGAAAATATATCATAAGGCTCTCAGTTACTGATACAGACCCAGTAAATACAATGCAAAGGAGCAAAAAATATTTCAAAACTGACTTCATTTAACAGCTTAAATTAGTGTCATAAACACAATTAAACGACATTTTAACACCAGATTTGCATTCAGCATGAAAAATACTTCTTATAATCAACTTTTAAAGGAAATCCATTTCTGTGAGAAAAATGCCAAAAATTCAAGGTACTTTTTAGCTGAAAAAAATTTTTGTTTCAAAATTATACGATAAGATATTCAAACACTTCTGTACTTGAACTAATTGTGGAAAATATATCATAAGGCTCTCAGTTACTGATACAGACCCAGTAAATACAATGCAAAGGAGCAAAAAATATTTCAAAACTGACTTCATTTAACAGCTTAAATTAGTGTCATACAGAGGATCAAACGACATTTTAACACCAGATTTGCATTCAGCATGAAAAATACTTCTTATAATCAACTTTTAAAGGAAATCCATTTTTCTGAGAAAAATGTCAAAAATTCAAGGTTCAGGGTACTTTTTAGCTCAAAAAAATTTTTGTTTTAAAATCAAAACATAAGATATTCAAACACTTCTGTACTTAAACTAATTATGGAAAATATATCATAAGGCTCTCAGTTACCGATACAGATCCAGTAAAATGACGTAACGTGGCAAAAAATATTTCAAAACTGACTTCATTTAACACCATACATTAGTGTCATAAACACGATTAAACGACATTTTAACACCAGATTTTTATTCAGCATGAAAAATACTTCTTATAAAGTTTTTAAAGGATATCTATTTTTCTTAGAAAAATGCCAAAAATTCAAGGTAATAGTTCAGGGTACTTTTTAGCTCAAAAAAATTTTTGTTTTAAAATTAATAGAAAATATGTTCAAACACTTTTGGAATTGAAATAATCATGGAAAGTACATCATAATGCTCTCAGTTACCGATACAGACCCAGGAAATACGATGCAAAGGAGAAAAAACTATTTGAAAACTGATTTCATTTAACAGCTTACATTAGTGTCACAAACACGATTAAACAATCTTTTAACACCAGATTTGTATTCATCATGAAAAATACTTCTTATAACGAGTTTTAAAGGATATCTATTTTTCTTAGAAAAATGAAAAAAAATTCAAGTTCAGGGTACTTTTTTGCTCAAAAAAATTTTTGTTTGAAAATTAAACGATAAGATATTCAAACACTTATGTACTTGAACTAACTGTGGAAAATATAACATAAGGCTCTCAGTTACTGATACAGACCTTGTAAATACGATACAGAGGGGCAAAAAATATTTCAAAACTGACTTCATCTAACAGCTTAAATTAGCGTCATACACTGGATTAAACGACATTTTAACACCAGATTTGCATTCAGCATGAAAAATACTTCTTATAATCAACTTTTAAAGGAAATCCATTTTTGTGAGAAAAATGCCAAAAATTCAAGGTAATAGTTCAGGGTACTTTTTAGCTGAAAAAGATTTTTGTTTCAAAATTATACGATAAGATATTCAAACACTTCTGTACTTGAACTAATTGTGGAAAATATATCATAAGGCTCTCAGTTACTGATACAGACCCAGTAAATACCATGCAAAGGAGCAAAAAATATTTCAAAACTGACTTCATTTAACAGCTTAAAGTAGTGTCATACACAGGATCAAACGACATTTTAACACCAGATTTGCATTCAGCATGAAAAATACTTCTTATAATCAATTTTAAAGGAAATCCATTTTTCTGAGAAAAATGCCAAAAATTCAAGGTACTTTTTAGCTCAAAAAAATTTTTGTTTTAAAATTAAAACATAACACTTCTGTACTTAAAGTAATTATGGAAAATATATCATAAGGCTCTCAGTTACCGATACAGATCCAGTAAAATGACGCAAATGGGCAAAAAATATTTCAAAACTGACTTCATTTAACAGCTTAAATTAGTGTCATACACTGGATTAAACGACATTTTTACACCAGATTTGCATTCAGCATGAAAAATGCTTCTTATAATCAACTTTTAAAGGAAATCCATTTTTGTGAGAAAAATGCAAAAAATTCAGGGTACTTTTTAGCTGAAAAAAATTTTTGTTTCAAAATTATACGATAAGATATTCAAACACTTCTGTACTTGAACTAATTGTGGAAAATATATCATAAGGCTCTCAGTTACTGATACAGACCCAGTAAATACGATGCAAAGGAGCAAAAAATATTTCAAAACTGACTTCATTTAACAGCTTAAATTAGTGTCATACACTGGATTAAACGACATTTTAACACCATATTTGCATTCACCATGAAAAATACTTCTTATAATCAACTTTTAAAGGAAATCCATTTTTCCGAGAAAAATGCCAAAAATTCAAGGTAACAGTTCAGGGTACTTTTTAGCTCAAAAAAATTTTTGTTTTAAAATTAAAAGATAAGATATTCAAACACTTCTGTACTTAAAGTAATTATGGAAAATATATCATAAGGCTCTCAGTTACCGATACAGACCCAGTAAATACGATGCAAAGGTGCAAAAAATATTTCAAAACAGCTTAAATTAGTGTCATACACAGGATTAAACGACATTTTAACACCAGATTTGCATTAAGCATGAAAAATACTTCTTATAATCAACTTTTAAAGGAAATCCATTTTTCTGAGAAAAATGCCAAAAATTCAAGGTTCAGGGTAGTTTTTAGCTCAAAAAAATTTTTGTTTTAAAATCAAAACATAAGATATTCATACACTTCTGTACTTAAACTAATTATGGAAAATATATCATAAAGCTCTCAGTTACTGATACAGATGCAGTAAAATGACGAAAATTATACGATAAGATATACAAAAAATGAACTGAAGAATTACAGAATATTGAAAAAGATTTACCATTAATTACTTAATTACAGCACTTAATGCCCCCCAACATACATTTCAACTCCAGATTTGAATTCAGAATGAAAAATAATCCTTGTACTGAAGTTTTGAAGCAAATCTATTTTCCTCACAAAAATTTTCTTCTTAAAGAGAACTCATTTATAAACCTTAATATCCCTCAACTTATATTTCAACCCCAAATTTGAATTCAGTACCAAAAGTAATTCTTATACTGAGGTTTTCAAGCAAATCTATTAAGCTCACAAAAATATCAAGTATTGCAAGGATATTTTATACCCAAAAAATTTTTCATTTTAAAACTGAAGTATCACGTAATGAAACACAACCACATTTGAAATACTGAAAGGGAATATCTCATAATGCTTCCCAAAGCTAATAAATATCCAATAAATACCAACTGAATAATTGCAGACTTAAACTGGTAACAATTAATTACCAATCAAAAAGCCTTAATATCCCCAACATATCTTTCAACCTTAAATTCCCATTCACCATGAATAATAGTCCTCATAGCGAGATTTTCATGGAAATCTACTGCCCTCATAAAACTACTAAAAATTCAGGGAATTTTTTAGCCCCAAAACCTTTTTGTTTTAAAATTGAAATATAACATAGTGAAATGCTTCTATATGTGAAGTAATCACATAAAATATCTCATAAAATACTTCCCTAAGCCAAAAGATATAAGAAAAATATGAACCGAAGAACTACAGAGTCTTGTAAAAGATTAACAATTTATTACTTAATTACAGGCCTTAGTGTCCCCCAACATATATTTCATCACCAGATTCGAAATGAGCATGAAAAACATTACTTGTAATGAATTTTCAAGCAAATCTATCACTCTGATAACAATACTAAAAATTGCCTGTTACAATTAGGGAGTTTCTTGACCCAAAAAACATTTTTTTCTGAATTCTAATATATCAAAATGAAACACTTCTGTACTTGATATAATCACAGAAATTATATCATAATGATTCCCAAAGCCAACAAATACTCAATAAATACGAACCAATTTATCACAGAATCCTCTAAAAGAGGAAAAATTAATTATTCATTTACAAGCCTTAATATCCCTCAACTTATTTTTCAACCCAAGATTTGACTTCAGTATCATAAACAATTCTTATAATAAGGTTTTCAAGCAAATCTATTATGCTCACAAAAATTCCAAAATGCTTCAGTACTTGAAGGAATTATGGAAAATATCTCCTAATGCTGACAGATACCCATTAAATATGAAACAAATAATCACTGAATCTTCTATAAAACTAAATATTATTAAATCATATACAGGCCTTAATGTTTCCTAACATAAATCTTAACCCCAATGGACTGTTAAGTGTTAGGCACTAAAGGCTTAGGAGTAGCAATGAAATTCACTAGTTGTGGAGACTCTATTGCTATGGCCACACTCTTGGGATAGTTCCAGGAGAAAATAGGTATCAGAGAGCTTGATAGATGTAATTATAGCTATATAGAATTAGGTAGAAGCAGTAGGTTGGAACATTAGGCATAAACATTAGGCAGTAGATGATTGGAACATTTGGTAGGAGCCTCTGAAAACACTGCAACAGAGTTGCCTTCTGCCAGTGGCCTGTTAAGAGTGAGGTACTAAAAGGATAAGACATGGCACTGGAGGTCATCAGTTATGGAGACTCTTTTGCTGCGGTTACCTCCATGAGGGAGTTCCCAAAGGGAACAAGCAACATAGATATTTCTTTGAAAATAAATTTGCTTCAAAACCTTCAGCAGAGAGCATATTTTTCATGCTGAATGTGATTCCGATGTTGAAATATTGATTTCATGGATAACAAATCATGTAACTGAGCAATCAAATCATTACAGGATTAAGAGATTTCATGAAAATTCATTTTATATTTATTAGGTATATGTCAGCCAGAGTAAGCATTGATATTTTTTAACATTATCATTTCAAGTATGAATGACTTTCATTATGATATATTTCAATTATAAAACAAAAAGTTTTTGGTCCCAAAAATACCGTGGGAGTCATTAAATTCTGTAATTAATCATCTAAATGATTACAAAATTCAAAAATTTCAGTAGAATTAGCTTCATGTTTACTCGGTATCTGTAGGCTAAGAAAACACTATGATATACTTTACATCATCATTTCTGGTATAGATGACTTTATATTACATTTCAATTTTGAAACAAAACTTTAAAATGTATCATGATTATTTGCCTCATAATTTTTAGCATATTCCAGACAGAGGTGACATTATGAAATATTTTACATTATCGATTGCTATATAAAAATCTTTCATTGTGTTATATTCCAATTTTGAAAAAATAGGTTTTTAGCCCCCAAAATGCCCTCAACTAATCCTTATCACCTACATTCTTTGATATTCTTTCATAAAATACACTTGCTTTTACTACTCAATGTATGGCTTATTTTCAATTCTGAATGCAATCTAAGGTTGCAATATTTCGGGGGGCCATTACCAAGTAAACTACATTTTATTTATTTATTTATTTTGCTTTGTCGCTGTCTCCCGCGTCTGCGAGGTAGCGCAAGGAAACAGACAAAAGAAATGGCCCAACCCACCCCCACACAATGTATATACATACACGTCCACACACGCAAATATACATACCTATACATCTCAATGTACACATATATATACACACACAGACACATACATATATACCCATGCACACAATTCACACTGTCTGCCTTTATTCATTCCCATCACCACCTTGCCACACATGGAATACCATCCCCCTTCCCCCTCATGTGCGCGAGGTAGCACTAGGAAAAGACAACAAAGGCCCCATTCGTTCACACTCAGTCTCTAGCTGTCATGCAATAATGCCCGAAACCACAGCTCCCTTTCCACATCCAGGCCCCACACAACTTTCCATGGTTTACCCCAGACGCTTCACATGCCCTGATTCAATCCACTGACAGCACGTCAACCCCGGTATACCACATCGATCCAATTCACTCTATTCCTTGCCCTCCTTTCACCCTCCTGCATGTTCAGGCCCCGATCCCACAAAATCTTTTTCACTCCATCTTTCCACCTCTAATTTGGTCTCCCACTTCTCCTCGTTCCCTCCACCTCCGACACATATATCCTCTTGGTCAATCTTTCCTCACTCATTCTCTCCATGTGCCCAAACCATTTTAAAACACCCTCTTCTGCTCTCTCAATCACGCTCTTTTTATTTCCACACATCTCTCTTACCCTTACATTACTTACTCGATCAAACCACCTCACACTACACATTGTCCTCAAACATCTCATTTCCAGCACATCCACCCTCCTGCGCACAACTCTATCCATAGCCCATGCCTCGCAACCATACAACATTGTTGGAACCACTATTCCTTCAAACATACCCATTTTTGCTTTCCAAGATAATGTTCTCGACTTCCGAACATTCTTCAAGGCTCCCAGGATTTTAGCCCCCTCCCCCACCCTATGATTCACTTCCGCTTCCATGGTTCCATCCGCTGCCAGATCCACTCCCAGATATCTAAAACACTTTACTTCCTCCAGTTTTTCTCCATTCAAACTTACCTCCCAACTGACTTGACCCTCAACCCTACTGTACCTAATAACCTTGCTCTTATTCATATTTACTCTTAACTTTCTTCTTTCACACACTTTACCAAACTCAGTCACCAGCTTCTGCAGTTTCTCACATGAATCAGCCACCAGCGCTGTATCATCAGCGAACAACAACTGACTCACTTCCCAAGCTCTCTCATCCACAACAGACTTCATACTTGCCCCTCTTTCCAAAACTCTTGCATTCACCTCCCTAACAACCCCATCCATAAACAAATTAAACAACCATGGAGACATCACACACCCCTGCCGCAAACCTATATTCACTGAGAACCAATCACTTTCCTCTCTTCCTACACGTACACATGCCTTACATCCTCGATAAAAACTTTTCACTGCTTCTAACAACTTGCCTCTCACACCATATATTCTTAATACCTTCCACAGAGCATCTCTATCAACTCTATCATATGCCTTCTCCAGATCCAAATGCTACATACAAATCCATTTGCTCTTCTAAGTATTTCTCACATACATTCTTCAAAGCAAACACCTGATCCACACATCCTCTACCACTTCTGAAACCACATTGCTCTTCCCCTATCTGATGCTCTGTACATGCCTTCACCCTCTCAATCAATACCCTCCCATATAATTTACCAGGAATACTCAACAAACTTATACCTCTGTAATTTGAGCACTCACTCTTATCCCCTTTGCCTTTGTACAATGGCACTATGCACGCATTCTGCCAATCCTCAGGCACCTCACCATGAGTCATACATACATTAAATAACCTTACCAACCAGTCAACAATACAGTCACCCCCTTTTTTAATAAATTCCACTGCAATACCATCCAAACCTGCTGCCTTGCCGGCTTTCATCTTCTGCAAAGCTTTTACTACCTCTTCTCTGTTTACCAAATCATTTTCCCTAACCCTCTCACTTTGCACACCACCTCGACCAAAACACCCTATATCTGCCACTCTATCATCATACACATTCAACAAACCTTCAAAATACTCACTCCATCTCCTTCTCACATCACCACTACTTGTTATCACCTCCCCATTTGCACCCTTCACTGAAGTTCCCATTTGCTCCCTTGCCTTATGCACTTTATTTACCTCCTTCCAGAACATCTTTTTATTCTCCCTAAAATTTAATGATACTCTCTCACCCCAACTCTCATTTGCCCTTTTTTTCACCTCTTGCACCTTTCTCTTGACCTCCTGTCTCTTTCTTTTATACATCTCCCACTCAATTGCGTTTTTTCCCTGCAAAAATCGTCCAAATGCCTCTTTCTTCTCTTTCACTAATAATCTTACTTCTTCATCCCACCACTCACTACCCTTTCTAATCAACCCACCTCCCACTCTTCTCATGCCACAAGCATCTTTTGCGCAATCCATCACTGATTCCCTAAATACATCCCATTCCTCCCCCACTCCCCTTACTTCCATTGTTCTCACCTTTTTCCATTCTGTACTCAGTCTCTCCTGGTATTTCCTCACACAAGTCTCCTTCCCAAGCTCACTTACTCTCACCACCCTCTTCACCCCAACATTCACTCTTCTTTTCTGAAAACCCATACAAATCTTTACCTTAGCCTCCACAAGATAATGATCAGACATCCCTCCAGTTTCACCTCTCAGCACATTAACATCCAAAAGTCTCTCTTTCGCATGCCTGTCAATTAACACGTAATAACTACATTTATAGTCCATAAATTCTGAAAGAAATGGTAAAAGCCACTCAAAAGAATATGACACAAATGTATATTTTCAAACCTGAGAATTGCAATTCGAGAGTGACGACTTCGGTTCAGATTACATTCATCAAGGTAACTGACACATATCTCATCCCCAGCTGCAATATCCTTCACTGCTGTCATCACAAGCTGGACGTTATTGTAGGGGAAGGTAGGCATAGCATTGGGATCACAACTATGGTTGCAAGAGCTCTGCAATGGATACAGCCCTGATCCCTCATTGTTGAGAAATCCTCCAGCCTCTGATGTTAAAAGAAGAAAAAATATGCTGAAGTTCACAAATGTATAGAAAATATCAGTTTCAAAAATTATTACAATAATCTGCATTTAGAAGCATTAAAATGCATTAACTAAACGAGGTGGATTCAGTCATATCATTTCTCCCTATAATGCTCATCATGTCACGTACTCTTGTCAGTACTTGTAATTCTAGCTCAATACAATCTCTTCATTTTACAGTTAATGTCATTAATACCTATACAATCCATATCAGTACTAGCATTATCAAATGACTGAAAGAATTCAGTATCAAAAATCTATTACTGTTCCTTTACTCAGAGGAAAAGGTGCTAAGGATGTATGTACCAAATATGGGGGAATAAATCTGTTCAGTAAATCAGAATAAGTGTATATAAGAATGCTGACTGATAGAGTGATGGAAGTAACTGAATGCAGAATAAGTGAGGAGCAGGGAGGTTTTAGGTAAAGTTAGGGGATGTGTGGATCAAATTTTTTTGAAGATGGCTGTGGAAAGGCATTTAGTGAAAGGTAATAAGTTGCTTTCAAAGACAAAATTAAAGCAAGGTCCCAAGCCTATACACATTCATGCACTGCAGACATGACTCATTAACAGAGTAATGTAACAGAAACATGGAAAATTTGAAGAGTCTAGATTGAACACCAGATTCAGCCTAATGTGCTGATAAATACTTTGTTCTAACAAATGCTAAAATTATCAAGATTATCATATTCATTTTGCTTTATTAAGTTTTACATTTGCCATCTTAATACATTTCATCAAATCATTACCAAAGTTATTCATTTATGTTTATCATACTTTGTAGCTGTTTCCCACATCAGCGAGGTAGCGCAAGGAAACAGACATAAGAATGGCCCAACCCAACCACATACACATGTATGTACATAAACGCCCACACTCGTACATATACATACCTATACATTTCAATGTATACATACAGACATATACATATATAGACATATACATATACACATGTGTACATACTCATACTTGCTGCCCTCATCCATTTCCGTCGCTACCCCGCCACACATGAAATGGCACCTCCCCTCCCTCTACGAGCGAGGTAGCACTAGGAAATGACAACAAAGGCCACATTCGTTCACACTCAGTCTCTAGCTGTCATGTGTAATGCACCAAAACCACAGCTTCCTTTCCACATCTAGGACCCACAAAACTTTCCATGGTTTACCCCAGATACTTCACATGCCCTGCTTCAATCCAATGACAGCA
This sequence comes from Panulirus ornatus, assembly GCF_036320965.1. Taxonomy (NCBI): domain Eukaryota; kingdom Metazoa; phylum Arthropoda; class Malacostraca; order Decapoda; family Palinuridae; genus Panulirus; species Panulirus ornatus. The sequence goes on from NC_092231.1 coordinate 7,534,205, forward strand.
CGTCAACTCTGATATACCACATTGTTCCAATTCATTCTATTCCTTGCACGCCTCTCACCCTCCTGCATGTTCAGGCCCCGATAGCTCAAAATCTTTTTCGCTCCATCTTTCCACCTCCAATTTGGTCTCCCACTTCTCCTTGTTCCCTCCACCTATGACACATATATCCTCTTTGTCAGTCTTTCCTCACTCATTCTCTCCATGTAACCAAACCAGTTTGTTTAAGAATGTAAGTTCACTTTTATTAAGCCTTTGGTTAAAATTCTTTCACAAAACACACAAAATCTCCAATCATACAATGAGATTTCAAGAAAAAACAATTTTGTTTTACTAAACTGTATATTCTACTATGTGTGAGATTGGCATTATAAGTTCAGTTATCAATTGTAATAGTCCCTGAAGGAAAAATTATTTCTAAGTTCTCTTCGCCTCAAATCTTGAGAACAAACTAAAATCCCAAGCTGTGAGTCACAGGGATCAGTCCCAGGCCCAATTCTTTTCATAATATACATTAATAACCTGGAACTTGGTCTCATCTCCAAGATCTCCAAATTTGCTGATGATACTAAACTAGGAGGGAGAGCTGTTAAAAGGTGGGACTGCAAAATGATTCAAAGAGCTCTTAACTTACTAGCAGAAAGGTCAGACAGACAGCAAATGAAGTTTATTGTAGACAAGTGTAAAGTTATGCACTTTGGAGACAAGAATATATGTTACGACTACAAACTTCGGAAACTCTCACTGAAATAAATGAGGAGAAGGACCTTGGAATTGTCATTAGCCACAATTTGAAATACACTATACAGTGTCAAGAAGCAAGTAAAAAGGGCAACCAAATGTTGGGTTTCATAGCCAGGAACATAGATTACAAGACACTAGAAACAATTCTCACACTTTATAATTCTCCAGTAAGGCCACACCTTGAATATGCATTCCAATATTGGTCCCTAAACTACAAAAAAGATGAAGAAAAATCAAAGCAAGTACAAAGATGCATGACAAAATCTATCCCATCCCTTAGAAATCTAACATATGAAGAAAGGCTAAAATGATTAGATTTCTTCTCCCTTAAAAAATGTAGACTTCACAGCGACTTAATCCAAGTGTTAAAAATTCTGAACAAGTTCAATAAAGTAAACCACAGCATCTTTTTGCAATACAAGAAAATGTGGTTACTAGGACAAAGGGAATACAGCTCAAAGCTAAAAGATGTAGTACAGATGTAAAAAAGCTTCTTTTCTTATAGGTGTGTTGAGCATCCGGGAAGTTACAGTAAGACATGGTGAATGCTAAAACTAGCAATACCTTCAAAAGTCGTTTAGACAAATATTATATAAATTCAGGTATACCCTGAGAAAAATGCCAGAAATAAACATATAAATGACACTGGTAACAGGGATACTAGAAAGCTAATGTGCAGCAGTGGAGAGTCGGTGAAAGCTTAAAAAACTACTAAGCAGATTTACATTTTTTTAAGTTATAACATATTTCTTTCTTTTTCTTTCAGACAAACCAGTCATGGGCCAATCAGGCCTCCTGTTGTCTGTCTTTTTCATGTAAACTTCAAGTAAATCCATGCAGCTCTCCTATGGTTACTTAAAACTTTCAAAGCAAAAAAAGTCTATCAAAAGGTTCCAACCTTACTGAAAAGACATCCTAAAGAAATACCTATAACATCCTGCCAAAAACATGGATTATGAGTTTACACATGATATAAAACAAAAGCTTGCTGAGATTTCAAAAGGACCAGCCTCAGACATGCAATCACAGACAATTCTTGTTATATAATGTGGCATAAAACTATGCTACTCATATTTCCCAAAGTTAGATGATAAAAACACAAACTTCCTATCCACTATCATAAATCAGCATGTTGTATTGAGTTTCTGACTGCAGAAAAATTCCACCTATCAACATTCATCTGGGATTGAAAGCTGTTACAAAAAGTGTGTGCCTGATGAAGATAGTGAACCTGCTGAAGTGCATGACGAACCCTGTAGTGCAAGACTGCAAACAGCAACTGAAGGCAAATAGCACCTGACAAGGATCATGAATAGCATGCTGATGAGATGATCAAGCAGACTCAATGAAAAGTGTGTGCATGATGGTTTCTCAGAATACATAGAGATCTGAAAACAGCTCTTTCACACCCACTGGAAGGACATTTATTGTTGATTGCCAGGAATTTTTCCAAGATGGTTATCTTAACTTGGTCTACCTTCCACACTAATCCTGTATTACTCATTTCTTAACCCTCAGGTCTGAATAAAAACATAAGGTAGGATTTGATGGATATTCACTGAGGATCTTGTGGATGTGAGTCTCAAAGACCCAAAGGGTCCCTCTTTTCCTTTCTATATCTATCTCTGATGCCAGTTCCATTCTGGAACGCCCTCAAGAAGCAACAGACCCTCCATAGCTAATGAACTCCACTGCCTCTTCTTAGCCTTTAGTGTCTCATCCTTAACAGGCCACTGCCAGAGGGCAAGTCTGACACAGTGCTTGCATAGGTTCCTACCTAATGTTCCTACTGACTACTTCCACCTATTATTCCTACCTACTAATTCTATATCTAATGCTCCTATCATAGTGCTCACCACAAGAAAATCTAGAGTTATGAAGAATGAATTATGTGAGTTAAGTGTTGTCAAGTGTTATATACGACAAGGAGAGATTGTATGTTTGTGGACAGAATTCCTGTAGTCCATGTGTGGGTGAGGCAGAAAGAAAAGACAGCTGCTTGGGTCAGAGGAGGGCAACTTGACAACCACTGAAGTGCTGGCTCATTACATAGCCATCATTAACCCTCCTGATATACAAGTAAGCAGTACCAGTATGACACCTCCCTGGTCAGTGGCTGCATGCCAACTACTACCAACAAATGGTGGTTCATCACATGCAGAACACTTTCAGTGAAGGAAACATATCCTCCCAATGTTCCCATTCTATCAACCACAATAAGCACAAATAAAAGGATATCATTTCTACACAAAAAAGTCCAACAATTGTCACAGCTGGAAGCACAAAAGCAACAAGCAATAAAAATGTATATGTTTGGAAAAATGAAGAGTGGAGAAGGAAGAGCAGTAGACATTTGCATGGTTACATTACAGATTCAAATTCAAGATGTGACCAATCAGCAACACTGAAGACATAGGCAATCATTGGTTCAAGAGGGAATGACTCATGAAAGGTGATCCTTTTTTAGATACTATTGGGATATTGCCATTATTATCCAAAAGGGGAACAGGGTTTTCACTTCTCTCGCTTTCTGAACAAATCTTGTTAGAAAATGCATCTTTAGGAATATGGCAAAAGAAGATGGAAAGAAAAAAGTCCAGGTAGTTATTATGCACAATGTCTGATTTCTATACAAGGTATAAATGATAATGTGGATTTAACAATAAATACAACAAATACCCCAAAATAAATTTACCTTTCTCTAACTGTTCATATATGTCGTCAACTAACCGATCTAACTTCTCTCTCTCACCAGAAGCCATTTCTAGTGCATCACAATTGCGCACCCATCGACTCAAAGGGCTGGTGCCAATACCTTGTCCGTTAGTACCTACTAATGCAACCAGAGATCTGAAGCCCTCAGGAGTAAGCCACTGAAACAAGTTAAACTTCCATTAGTTTTTGATAATCAATTTTGGCAGTTTAGATCCTAACCTGACTACAATACCTTACATCATCATTTACCCAACTGCATGCAAAACCTATCACACTTTCCTCAAGTAACACCTGCACTAGTAAAGTAACCTTTTCCTCAAAAAATTATGAAGATAACATACAACTAATTAAATTCTTTGCATCATGGCAAATGCTAACTTACTCAGGAAACTCAGTGGTTCTATCTATACCAAGTAAGCAAAAATCTGGGTTACATAAAATGAAAAATTTGTCAATGACATTTGTCTGCTTTGCAGGGGTCTCGGGTTCAATCCTGGCAGTTGAAGAAGGTTGTCATGGAGGAGGAGGGGATAAATACTTCCATTCCCATAAGAATAACCTCTGCTATGCATTTGGCATAGACAGAGGCATCACCACATAGGAGATAGTAATTTACTAAAGGAAACTCAGAAAAGAAGTTACATAAGTTATTCCAGTCAGCTTTGTTGAGGTCCCACTATATATACTTAGAAGGGACTGCTGAATGGTGAGCTGCCATTTGAATACATACATTTATGAGAGTGTGATTAGATGAAACAACTGGAGAGAGACTGTGTACTCAGAAAGATGACCAGAGGAGAAAAACAGATCCAGAACATTAGAGACTGGTCATGATTGTCAGGAAAATGGGTAGGGCAGCAGATAATTAGCTCTAAATCATTAAGAATGGTGTAGGTGAGGGCTTTAATCCCTCTACCATCTGTATGGGAGGAATTCAACCATTCCCGATAGGGAACAATGAAATTCCCCAGGTATAGGATCTTGGCTTGTGGGTAAGAGGCTATTACAGTCTCATGGCAGGAGTTTATATAGTAGGAGAAAGATACAAAATTCATAGAATTAGAAGAGCAACAGGTGAAACAGAAGAAAAGTGTAGTAGTTGGGAGACATACCTTGAGCTACATAACATCAAAGTTTGGGTACTTAAGGTCCTTGTAAGGAAGCATCATTATGATTTTTATCTAGCAGGAAATATGCTTCAGGATTCTGTGTACATGAAAGACTTGGGAGCTGACATTATCCCTAACCTATCAGCAGGCAAATATTAAAATAGCTTTCAAACACAAAGCTAAGGAAACATTTAGCAAGCTATTCATATCTTATCGAAGGCTAAACCTGAATATGCTTCTCAAGTAATGGCCATCTCACTTAAAAAAGTACAAATAACTAATAGGAAAGATCCAGGAGAGAGTAAAAAATATGATACTAGAATAAGAGGCTTTAAACTTGCACACTTTAGAGGAGAAAAGAGTTAGAGTGACCTGATCACAGCCCTTAAATTTTGAAAACAGATCGATGACATGGTTCAGTGAAGAGTTCTTTGAGAGATATAGGGGCAGAATGGCTAAAAGACATAACAGGAAATTAAGAAACTTCTTAAGAAAAGACATAAAGAAGTCATTTTTAAGTATAAGGGTGGTGAATGAACGGAAAAGAATGGCTGAGAACACAGTCAATGCAGAATTAATACATAAATAAAAGAAACTTCATGACAGTAGAGAATATCAGAGAGATGAGGCCCCAAGAGCATAAAACTCCCTCTCCTGTACAGTATATAGAGGTCATCACAGACATACAGACAGACAAACAAAAGAGAATTCATATACCTTGCAGAGTAAATGCAATACATAAATCATGAGGGAAACAAAATATCTCAAGCTCAGAATTCCCACTTCTCATGGCTACTTACAAAATTCGATAACATTCCCTTTGACCTTTGTAGCCAAATATCTTACAAAAATATTTTCTTTACTTTTCTTGGGTAGATTACTTTCTCTCATGTAGTGATGCTTCTGTCTCTGTTAAATGCATAACAGAAGTTACTGATGTGGGTACAAAAGAATGTATCCCACTCTTCCTCCAAAACTACCTCTTCCAATTCATTGTTTAACTGTTCCTGTTCTGAGGCCATTCAGGAAAGGGATCAGGCATATTAGGCTTGGAAAAACTTGCCTTACCCTGACTCCTACACAGTAATTACCACTGCCTGTAAGCACTGCAAGTACATTATCCATGAGGCAAAGTGTTCCTTTACTCCAAAGAAGTGCAGTAACCTTCCTTCATCCACTGATGGTCTTTAGCTAAAGGCATTGCTAACACCTTCTATCACTCTACCTTTTCTTCACTTCTCATGTTGATGGTACTATGGCTGTCTCTCCCATGGACAAAGTGACTCTTTGGTTCTTGTTTCCCCTTTGAATCTACTTTGGATGACTCTAACATTCCTTCACCTCCCAATGCTCCTCTTACTAATCCAATGCCCCTCCCTGTAATCTCTTTTTAAACTGTCCAAAAAGTGCTTCACTTGCTGGACACAAGCAAGCCTTATGGACCTAATGGCATAATTCCCATGAAATGAAAGAGACTTCCTCTGAACCTGCACCTGTTCTTGTTTGTCTGTTCTGCTTCTACTTAAAAGCCAGAAATTGTTCTTCTTCTTGGAAACATGCATTGGTACACCCCATTCCTAAGAAGGGTGACCATTCTAAACTCTTTAACTGTTTCATTCCAAAGTCTGTGAATCCTACCTTAACTTCCATACTCTCAGACACCTTGGAACTGATCACCAGTATGGCTTCTGTATGGTGAGATCCAGTAGTAATATCCTTTCCTTCATCATCTCTAAAAGATTATGGAGAATTCTATAAGGTTGCCTTTCATATATCCAAAACTTTTGACAGGATGTGGCATCAGGGTCTCACTCTAAGCTCCCCTATTTTGGCTTCCCTCCCTCATTTATAGCTTCCTCTCTAGCTGATCTTATCTCCATGGTTGTTGAGGGACCAGCCTTTTCCCGTTTCTCCATCAACAGCATTGTTCCTCAAAGCTCTGTCCTGGCTCCTACACTTTTTTCTCCTTTTTACCAACTATACCTTTCCTTCTACAAATAATCAAATGTACCTATATGCTGATGATTAAGCACTGCATTTCTTCACATCCTTCAAATCTGCTCCTTCTTCTTTCATTAAATCTGCATCACTTCTCACAACAACTTAAATAAACTCAGAAAGGATATCTCAGTGGGGTAGATGAAATCTGGTTAAGATGAATGCCTCCAAGACCCAGTTTCTGCCAATCTCTTATCAAAAATTCCTCACACTTTGACAGATCTGTGATTCCACCTCTTGACTCGATGAACATTGTTGGTATTACTGCAACATCCACGCTATCATGGAAACCTCACATTATGGGAAGAGCTAAGTCTGCCTTTAAGAAGCTGGGTGTCCTGTTTAGATCTCAAAACTTCTCCTCTTTCAAACAGTTGCTCTACTTATATAAAGAAATGATTCGTCCTTGTACAGAGTACTGCTCTCACAACTTGGGTACTTCTAGCTCTGCATCCTTACTTGACAGAGTTGAGCTGAAGTGGGTTGACTTATCAACTCTCCCAGGCTAAGCTCAAAACTTGATCCATTTGCCAAATGCCAAAATGTTGGTACACTTTCCCTCTTCTACGGGTATTAATTTGTTTTTTCTTGTGAGCTGGCTACTTATGTGTCCCAGCACTAGCTATAACAGGCAATACTCAGCAAGCTATTCCTATTCAATTTCTTCACCCTTAAATACTGAATTACAATATACAGCCATACTGTAAGATCCTGAATAATTTCCTTACTTGCAATTAGGATATAATAGGGCATATCATACGAGACCAACTTTATCCTCTCTTTCAGTCTCATATATAAAAACATTTTTATCACTTCTATGCAATGCTAACTGCTGTCTTTACTACTAGTACATTCATATGCAAGGATATGGATAAAAGTACTAAGATAAAGAAGTAAACTAATGATATACATTAATTCTTATGAAAAGAGTTTACTAAGAAAAGTAATACTCACATGCTGAACCTCTGGTGCCCCTAAACTTTTTTCCATTAAAACTCGCAGTGCCTCCAGCTGGTCATGGAACTCTGCCCCAAGAAGTTTGTGTGCAATCTCTTCTTCCTCATTGACAGTACGATGACAGAACTGCATAAACAAGGCTGTTGCTCCTTCTTTGTCAGAGGCTTGCCGTACTGTAGCAATGATCCGTGCTAGGAGCATAATACAAGCTGTTTCTGGAGGGTAGTGCATCTGTCTGGAGTAATTAATAATCTAACATTAAATTGCTTCACTATCATATAAAAAGAAGGCAAACCAAAATTGTAGCACAAATTAATATGAGTCTGTACTCTTTCAGTTCTCAACAATACTGCAGGAGCAGTTTCCCATTTTCCTCCCACAGAAAAAGGCTGTCAAATTTGCAGCCTGCAGGCCATATGCCCATCAAGCAGTTAAGCTCCAACCCATTACTATGTTTCTGTATTAAGAAAATCAAATAATAATAATAATAAAGAAAAAAAGGAACATGGGTTTTTTCTTAAGTATATTTTGTCGCAATAAAATTGGTAAGGTTTTGTGCACTATCAATACTGTCCACTTTGCAGCCTGCAGGCCATATGCCCTTTCAGCAGTTAAGCTCCAACCCATGAATATGTTGCTGTGTTAAGAAAATAAAATAATGATAATAATAATGAAAAAAAGGAACATAGGTTTTTTTCATAAGTATATATTGTCGCAATGAAATTGGTAAAACTATTGTGCACTGTCAATACTTGAATTGCTCTGTTCTTGAGACTTTGCTGCTCATTTTGGTCTCAGATGGAACAAAGTTGGGTAACCTTATACTTGTTCAAATGGAGCTGACAAAATTGATGGAAAATATTATAAGCAGAAAACACAATACAGTACTTATCTTTTTAAAAACTTACTCAAGTGCATAAGACAATATTCTGATCCAATTACAATAAGTAATATATCACATATAATATGAAGGAGCTCACTGGATGAAAGTATGCTGACCTTTTCACATAACTGAGTTTTGCATAACTGAATGATCAAAACCTTTAGATCTATAATCCTATGGATAATTCTAACTAGCTATATCAACAAAAAATTCTGTGAATAACAAACATATACAGCTATCAGAAATACTATAGATGACTAATTATATCTACAACATCCAAAACAAAGAATAGGTATTGCATCCTTTGCATCATTACAATTAGCATGAAGGGTAGTGTTTAGTAATGTAGCACTACAAGTACATACAATTATCATTCTCCCGCTGCCATTATTTCAAGCAAACGTCTCTCAGTTAATGGTTAAATCTTGCTTTTACAGGGTCTTAAAACCAGAGCTAAGGTTAGAAAAAGGTATGGAAACAAGGTATTGTTAACCTGGAAGTGGGGGGATGCAGGTACTTGATAACGTGTCATGTGAAAACTCCCTTGTACCAAAATCTTTAAAAGCATTGTTATAAACCAAGCAGCCAGATGTCAACTGTAAGACATTACAGTAATACCCATACTCTATCTCAGTAGTCCTTATTCTCTTTTGACTCGTAGACCCCTGGCAGTGAAAAGAATCAGGCTGCAATCCCCACCACCTTTTGGCATGAAAAAAATATGTTAACATAAACACCTATATATGCAATAATTCAAAAAAACAGTTTAAAACACCTCCCACTATATTTAGCAGAGTTTGGCATCTTTCGAGGCAAGAAAAATTGTTCAGCTGGTGACTTAAAATGACAGTGACCAGATCTGCACATTACATGGAAATAATTCCCTAATAACCCCTGAGCAAAAAGAAGTATTTTGGACTGTGAGTACATGGCATTACCACAGTACCAGAGAACCCCTTAACTAACTGATACACTATATTCATCTTTTAATTGAGAGGATACATTCAAAATTCTTGCCAAAAAACTCAAATGCGATGCACTTTCATACATTCTACTGCCATTACCAAAATAATATTACTAAAAACATTTCACAAAGATTTTGCCATTCATATAACATGACAAAAGCAGCTATCATCTGCATACATTAACTGATGTGAAGAAATTAAAGTGTGTGCAGAAAGAGTTGGTAATTGAAAGGTGGGGCAACCCCAGTAAAAATATGTGGAAACAGTGTGCAGAAGGCAAATAAGAGATAGAAAAATAAAAGATATGAAAAAATTTTGTGTTTCTGTATACCAAATTGCAAACTAGGACTTCTCTCAAAGACTTGCCATTTGGAAGTGAAGCATGAGAACTTAATAGGTAATTAAACATATCAATACCAAGTTATGCATATCCAATTTTTGAAGTGACAGACTTATCTGAAGTTACATTTAAGTCAGAGTTGAAGATAAAATGGTTGCACTCCATTATATGTCTCTAAATGTAATAACCTTGCTCTTATTCACATTTACTCTCAACTTTCTCCTTTCACATACTTTTCCAGACTTAGTCACCAACTTCTGCAGTTTCTCACTAAAATCAGCCACCAATGCTGTATCATCGGTGAACAACAACTGACTTACCTCCCAGGCCCTCTGATCCCCAACAGACTGCATACTCATCCCTCTTTCCAAAATTCCTGCATTTACCTCCCTTACCACCCCATCCATAAAATTAAACAACCATGGGGACATCACACACGCCTGCCAAAGACTGACCTTCACTGGGAACCAATCACTTCATCTCTTCCTATTCATACACATGCCTTACAGTGTTGATAAAAACTTTTCACTGCTTCTAGCAGCTTACCTCCCACACCACATACTCTTAAGACCTTCCACAATGCATCTCTATCAACCCTATCATATACCTTTTCCAGATCCATAAATGCTACATACAAATCCTTCTGTTTTTCCAAATATTTCTCAAACATTCTTCAAAGCAAATACCTGATCCACACGCCCTACCCAGAGTCAGTTACCCGTTTTATTGACCAACCCCTGCAGATAGATGAAGAGCTAGATTGACTGTGGACCAACTGCCACAACCAAGATTCAAACCTATGCGCTCCACCCTGAGTGGTCCATGAATGTGTCATGGTCAGAAATGCTAACCTAAGTGACCTCCTAAAATCAATCAGGTAAATATGCATTTACCAGTAAAGTTTTCATTAAAAACAAAATCATACAGGAAACAAATAAACAATGGGGGGAGGGTAAACAACCACTGAGTTCCCATGAATAAAATGATAAAATGTAGGTTATTACTTAAAGTACAGTACTAAAAAAAGACACTAAAATAAGCACTATACAAATTCATTACCCTTGTTAGACTTTGTTGAAAAGAAACAGAAATTCAAATACCCAGAGGAGCCTAAAACCATCTTACTGAAAAAGTTGGATGTGGGTGGGAAGTCAAGGCCAAAACTAGTCTGGGTAAAACCTAAGTTAGGGGTGGCATTTCCTTAACCTCTACGTTGGGCTATGTAATTACTGTTAGTGAGGGTCCAGTCACACACTTCCTAGGTGGCAAAGGGCTGGATGAAAGGCTTCATTTAAATTAAGGTAATATAGAAATATATAAAACCATGCATTATGATTCATTTCAGGCTGATGTGGGTTCTCAAAATAACGAGAAAAATTATTCTAAGTTAATACAAGAGGTAATTTCATAAAATGCTACCAGTTACATAAGTACTGTAAAAAAAATCCTAAATCTTTTCTGTCTTACTTCCTTTTGAGCAAGTTACTGTACAGTGGGGGAAGAAGCTGGGTATATACAAAAGCTCTCATGGTCTAGATCCAGAACATGGTCTGCCAATTGAGTAACCCTGCTCTAGGGGATAAAGGGGGCATATTTTCCCCAGAAATAGCTGATCTGCTAACAATATTTTCTGAAATGCTCACTCAATGTCCATGAGACAAACTCCAGGGGTGGAGGAATATTATTCTGAATAAAGCATTTTTACCATCATTCATTACAGCAATACACTGATAAACAATTAGTAAGACCAATACATGACAGATTTAACCAATGATGCCAAGTCTCTCTAAGTCAATGGAAATATCACAAGTTAAGACAGTCCATGGTCATTCATAGTATCCCCAGCATCTGTTACAGTTCTTTTATCAATTACTCTCTCTCATCACTGTTATATCAAAGTATATTTTCATCCTCATTTGTTAATTCATTTCCTGTGTACCCACAAATCTGGGATGCCAAACTACACACTGATGTGTATTCAGTATGCCACTCTCCTCCTTGAGAAAATGTATTGACTAATGCAACATTTTGAATGATGTTGTCTGTGGCAATGTAATTCTTGATTAGAGAGATGAACTCTTGATTTCCCTTCATTCAGGAGGCCAAATATCAAAAGACCTATTTGGTCTACTGGTCTTGCACATGTGAACACACACAAGGAAGTCTGATAAGCCTCCCACATTCATGTCAGCAAGACAACAAATAATCATTCTCAGTTATTTACAGAGATGCACAGAGATATATGAAGAAACCTCATGCAGTCCTTACCATATTTCACATTGACAACCAGTTCTTATTTCCTGGTGCTTGTACTGCTATACTATGCATTTCATACTATCTGCTTCTTATAAGACTTACTTTTTCATCTTAAGCTGTCTGCTTTAAGAAATGAAAATAATAGTATTGTTTTACACTACACTCCCTCACGCACCTCAAAGATTCTACTGTTATTAGCTGCATAAGATGCTATCCAAGGCTCATTAGCATCAATTCTCCCACAAACATTACTCTTCTCAGTTTCTTCACAAGGTTCCATATACTGTTCCAGTCTTGAAAGCTCAGCCTTTACAGCATTAGTTTGTTACATCTTTTTATGTCTCCGTTTAATATGGATCTTCCTTGTAAAACCATGGATGAGGAGGACTTTGATAATGATGTAGTTAATGAGTTTTCCTCTGCTATGCCAGTAGAATTTATATCATATTATCATACTAACTGAAAATTCTATTCACATTACTCTTCATCAAATAACCTTACTCCTGCCCTTTATAAGCTAACATGGAGATATCCTTCATATCCCAAAATTAAATCTTAATATAGATTTTTTTGTTGTGCTTAGTTTGCTGCTCTCAAATTACAAAAGTGATACCACAGGGAGTCCCTTCAGGTGATACAATTGGATGTCCCTTCAGAAGTATGAATGACAACAGGGAGTCCCTTCAGGTGATACAATTGGATGTCCCTTTAGAAGTATGAATGACCATAGGGAGTCCCTTCAGGTGATACAATTGGATGTCCCTTCAGAAGTATGAATGACCACAGGGAGTCCCTTCAGGCGATACAATTGGATGTCCCTTCAGAAGTATGTATGATGGTCATTGCTTCCTTCTCCCAACATGATATCCTATTTAAAGGCTCATCTTTGAGAAAAACTATTCAAATAATCCCCAATCAATAAATTAGTTTATTCAATCTCTCACTGTTTCCAATGAGTGTGTTTTTCCAAAGCACAATAATAAACTTCCATAAATTCACTGGGAAGATACTGTTCCGTGAATACATTCTAAAATCTCTACTTATGTGTTCATCTATTATCTCTAAAGAAATAAAGGGAAATCTTTTCCATTTTACATCACCTTAATACACTATCTAGAAAAATAATCTAGATCATCTTTTGTTAATGCTGCATGTACTGCTGCATAATGTTGAGAAGTTTGGTCCTCTTATCAAGGGGTAAGTTTCTGACAAGATCATTCAAATTCATCCTTCAATTCAAAATCTTTCTTTAAGCCATTTCCAGGACATAGCTTCAAAAAATACCCTTGCCCTAAATGTAATTCTCATTCCCCAGTAAAGAAAACCTTAGTGTAGGTATAAAACCTTGCCTCCTACTAAATATTGTCAGAGTAATCACGCTTTCCTGTTTCATTTTGCCACAGCTCTTAACAATAAAATCAAAGATCATATGTTTAGAAGAGAAAAACTAAAGTAAAGATATCATCAGGGGCAAGTTTATTTAGCCATCAAGGAGAAATAATCCCTGTCAGATCTAAAAGAATTGGTGGCAAAGGTTATCATGTTTCAGGGTTTCTTATAAAAATTTTAAGACCTTTCTATTTCCCTGAAGGTTTTCAGATCTAAAAGAATTGGTGGCAAAGGTTATCATGTTTTAGGGTTTCTTATAAAAATTTTAAGACCTTTCTTTTTCCCTGAAGGTTTTCTTTCATACATCTTCATCATAATGGATCTGACTTAGTTCACAGAATAACAAACAGTAAGACAAAATTCCCTTAGTCCTAAAATCCTGTTCTCACCTTACATGTTTTTCAAGAATGAAGATCAGTCATGTACTTAAAGCATTTTATTCTTTTTGCACCTTAAAACTTAAAATAAGATATATCAAACCATTACGAAGCTAGATTACTTTTCCCTCTGAATGAGAAATATAAGTACATCTCTATATGCTCTTTGACCTTTCTCTAAAGTTGATTCATAACCAAACTCATAATGTGATTCAAAAGGATTTATATGAACAAATTAGAGTTATAGCTACATGAAAAATGTAAATTTGAATTCAAAAAAGTAATTTTTTGCAAGAGGTAGGGCCCTATGGAAATCAGAGAGACTACTAGATAAATGGCATGGGAGGAGGGATATTAAGACACCATTTTACACCCTTCTAAGATGTATCCAAAGGTTTTCATCCTCTTTAACCACCATAATACCAAAGAGGCTGGCTAGCTTGCTCATAGGGACCCAACAAATTATCAGCAACCCATCCTGGACAATAACATCAATGAAAAACAGTGCATGTGGCACCTACTGCTATCAAACTTTATTACTCACTGCAAACTAAAGTCTGTATCTCAGACCTACTCTGAAAGAGCCCGATTCATTTTTTTTTTAAAGGACAAAAGGAAAGGAAGCACTGGGAAAAAGAAATGGATACTCATAGGGTTCTGCATCCAATAACAATATGGTTTTCCTTATTTCAAGACCTAAAACCTATACGGAAAATGCCCCTCAGCATAAGGAAATATAACCATTAGAAGGTGGTCACACATTAAGAAAAAACTTACAAAGAACCCAACCCTTACTAACCACTTTCCTTATATCATGGGCTTTACCAATTAGTCCTGGTTGGGAAATAATTACCAAATTCTTGATTTAACATGATGTTGTCTTTGCCAATGAAGGCTTAAAATACTCTGGACAAATAGACATGCATTTTCCCTTTCAATTTTCTGTGAAACTAAAGAATTCTTCAAGATTAAACTGGACACAAAAAGAGAAGTTTGAACGGAAAGGTTTTCCACAAAGGTCCCAAAATAAGTTTATGGGTGTTTGGTGGTATGGTTGTCCCAATGGTGCTAAATGGGCACAGGATGTGGGCTCTTAAGAGAAAAGAATGGAAGAGAGTGGATGTGCTGGAAGTAAAATGCTTGAGAACAATTTGTGAAGTGAGGGGAATTGATCATGTAAAGAAAGATAGTGCAAGATGGAGGTGTAGCAGTTCACTGCATCTGAGTGACAAAGCTGAATAGGGCATTCTGAAAGAGTCTGGTCACAGGGAAAGGATGAGTAAACAGAGACTATCCAATAGGATATATGTGTCAGAAATGGTGGAGGGGAAGTGAGCTGGGACACCACCTATGAGATGCAAGGATGAAATGAAAGAGGTTTGAGTTATCATGGCTTGAACATTTAGGAGAGAGAGAATAAAACAAACTGGAGCAAAATGGTATTCAGAGAGTAACATGATGTGTAAATGCTGAACTAGGGCATATAAAGTGGCCATAGGAAACCATAGAAAGATTTGTGGACTTTGACTGAGAATAGAGCATTCTGGTCTCAGTGCAGTATGCATCACAACTAAAGAGAGGATGTGATCAAATGAGGCCTTTCTTTGTTCCTGAAGCTACCTCACTATGGAAGAAACAGCAAACTGGAATCAATATTTTTGGGAAAAAGAAAGGACAAGGCCTGAGAAAAAAGGGGGGTTCTCTTGAAGAGAAGTGAGCAATAACCCTCAACTACATGTGGGGCATACATGCCTGAGAAATTTCTTTTTGTTCACTACTGCTAGGATGACTTTGCTTTGGTAATTTTTTCTCTTCACTACAGCTGAGGTGTATATATACAACCATCAATACTTGTCATGGTATGCCATGCATTGTTTCTGGACACTAAAGCCAATTCTTATCATACTTTGGTCAGCACATGTTGAGATATTAAGGAAACCTGTACAAGATATACACCATCATATTACATTAAAATTTTTGAAGCTGTATGGAACCATGGAAGCGGAAGTGGATCATAGGGTGGGGGAGGGGGCGAAAATTCTGGGAGCCTTGAAGAATGTGTGGAAGTCGAGAACATTATCTCGCAAAGCAAAAATGGGTATGTTTGAAGGAATAGTGGTTCCAACAATGTTGTATGGTTGCGAGGCGTGGGCTATGGATAGAGTTGTGCGCAGGAGGATTGATGTGCTGGAAATGAGATGTTTAAGGACAATGTGTGGTGTGAGGTGGTTTAATCGAGTAAGTAACGTAAGGGTAAGAGAGATGTGTGGAAATAAAAAGAGCGTGGTTGAGAGAGCAGAAGAGGGTGTTTTGAAATGGTTTGGGCACATGGAGAGAATGAGTGAGGAAAGATTGACCAAGAGGATATATGTGTCGGAGGTGGAGGGAACGAGGAGAAGTGGGAGACCAAATTGGAGGTGGAAAGATGGAGTGAAAAAGATTTTGTGTGATCGGGACCTGAACATGCAGGAGGGTGAAAGGAGGGCAAGGAATAGAGTGAATTGGATCGATGTGGTATACCGGGGTTGACATGCTGTCAGTGGATTGAATCAGGGCATGTGAAGCGTCTGGGGTAAACCATGGAAAGCTGTGTAGGTATGTATATCTGCGTGTGTGGACGTATGTATATACATGTGTATGGGGGTGGGTTGGGCCATTTCTTTCGTCTGTTTCCTTGCACAACCTCGCAAACGCAGGAGACAGCGACATAGCAAAAAAAAAAAAAAAAAAAAAATCACTCTTACAACAATACTGGTGAAAACCCTTAGTAATATTTGTTTGTGCCAAAAGAACTTACATGAATACCTCACATCTCACTGTATTTGCCCAAAAATATCCCTGTAGGACCTCACACACATAATAGAAGAGAACCTTAAGATAAAGGACAGACAGCAGATGTGAACAGTATATTTTACCATGTTAAGTTGTATATCATTTCATTTAGAAAACTACATTCTAGTTAATCGTAGTAAACTAAAGACTTTTCATAGATGATCTAAGAATATCCCACATGACAGTCCGTAGATACTGAGAGTGCCACCGTGAGAGGGTTAAAGTAAGGCTCTACATTAAGGGCAAGCTAAAATGTCTCCCATCTATCTTATAACTAAATCCATAAGCTATATTACCAAATAAATGTTCACATAGCATGCTTTTAGAATAAGCCTCTTTTCTTTAAGTTAAATATGGTTTTCCATTAGTAAGTTAAATATGGTTTCCCATCATTTCACTATGAAAAAATCCACATTCTCAATTAACAGTACTGTGTCATACAATAACATGTATTTAAAAAAAATGTTTTGTGCCAACAGGAATGTTTGTAATAAATCAGTGTTCATGCAGACTTGTTAAGAAAGGGATGACTCAAAACTGATGAGATATGAGGTGAGGTCTATGAAACACTACTTTCAGAGAGAAGTAAAAAAAATGACAAAATAATAAATCTCCTGTTATGTACCCTAATATGCAAGAAGCACTATACATCTAATTAGGACTCAGTAAGTGGCTGTGCTAACAACATTTTATTTTTGTGTTTTATCATTACACTGTTTAGTAACCTTTACTTAAATTTTCAAATTAAAGATGATAACCTGATAATCTTAGCAATAACAATATTCTGGGTTTAAGGGCCTAAATCAGATATATACTTTGCTGCTTTTACCTCCATATAAGGAGTAAAAATATCATTCTGATCAGTGTTTTTTGAGGGATTTTCTTGAATTTTCAGCTTTATGAGATCTAACATTATGGTATATTTATTATAACAATACCAATCTTGGAAACTCAAAATCTTCCTTTCCTCAAGAAGTAATAGCTCTATTTGATACATAGCAACACCAAATAATCTTTCAAATTGTATAACAAATGACAGTTAAAATTATTTTCAACATTTTTACTTGAGTATCCTCTTTTAAATGATTCTAATCATTAACATCAAGATCTATAGGTACTTAAGTCTTCCTCAAAGATATAATAGTACTGAGATGCATTTATCTATATATACCATGGCAAAAATCCTAATGGTTACTTCTTTAACATGGAGGAATCCTAAAAACATTCTACAGTTTCTCCATCTCTAAAGAAAGGTTCACTGCCTTTTGCCCTATGAGGCTATAAATGCATACTTATGCACTTCCTTGGGATGGGCTGCAGAAGTAGATTCCTGTTTCAAGTTTCCTCACTTCTTGCTTGTATCAAGAAATGAGGCTATCATTTATGACTGTAAAACATCATATGGGTCTTAAATTGTCCTCTGGAGAAAACATATCTCAATTATTGCATAGAAAATAAGACCTTTGCAGCTGCAGGATGGCAGCTGGCAACCCTCACCATCCCCAGGAATACTGCCTGCCTTAAGGCAAATTCCCACATTCAAGATCCCATGGAGCTTCAATTATGCACATCTAGATTTTTGTATGGCTTTCTCAATGTAATCTTTCATTCAAAGACAAAAATATTTAATGTCATTAATTCAGTCTCTGAGAGGGCTCACAGAAAACTAATGCAGCCTTTCATGATCACATATGTTCTCCCTTTTTAGCATACTGTATATTCCATCACAATAATTTATTTAGTATAAAAAAAAGCAGTGAAAAAGAAGCAGTGAAAAGTTTTTATCGAGGATGTAAGGCATGTGTACGTGTAGGAAGAGAGGAAAGTGATTGGTTCTCAGTGAATGTAGGTTTGCGGCAGGGGTGTGTGATGTCTCCATGGTTGTTTAATTTGTTTATGGATGGGGTTGTTAGGGAGGTGAATGCAAGAGTTTTGGAAAGAGGGGCAAGTATGAAGTCTGTTGGGGATGAGAGAGCTTGGGAAGTGAGTCAGTTGTTGTTCGCTGATGATACAGCGCTGGTGGCTGATTCATGTGAGAAACTGCAGAAGCTAGTGACTGAGTTTGGTAAAGTGTGTGAAAGAAGAAAGTTAAGAGTAAATGTGAATAAGAGCAAGGTTATTAGGTACAGTAGGGTTGAGGGTCAAGTCAATTGGGAGGTGAGTTTGAATGGAGAAAAACTGGAGGAAGTGAAGTGTTTTAGATATCTGGGAGTGGATCTGGCAGCGGATGGAACCATGGAAGCGGAAGTGGATCATAGGGTGGGGGAGGGGGCGAAAATTCTGGGAGCCTTGAAGAATGTGTGGAAGTCGAGAACATTATCTCGCAAAGCAAAAATGGGTATGTTTGAAGGAATAGTGGTGCCAACAATGTTGTATGGTTGCGAGGCATGGGCTATGGATAGAGTTGTGCGCAGGAGGATGGATGTGCTGGAAATGAGATGTTTGAGGACAATGTGTGGTGTGAGGTGGTTTGATCGAGTAAGTAACGTAAGGGTAAGAGAGATGTGTGGAAATAAAAAGAGCGTGGTTGAGAGAGCAGAAGAGGGTGTTTTGAAATGGTTTGGGCACATGGAAAGAATGAGTGAGGAAAGGTTGACCAAGAGGATATATGTGTCGGAGGTGGAGGGAACGAGGAGAAGAGGGAGACCAAATTGGAGGTGGAAAGATGGAGTGAAAAAGATTTTGTGTGATCGGGGCCTGAACATGCAGGAGGGTGAAAGGAGGACAAGGAATAGAGTGAATTGGAGTGATGTGGTATACCGGGGTTGACGTGCTGTCATTCCACATTTTTTCTCAGTCTCAGCTATAGTAGCAAAGTAAGTAAGTTCAGTGGGAGCTTCACATGTTT
Organism: Panulirus ornatus; assembly: GCF_036320965.1. Taxonomy (NCBI): domain Eukaryota; kingdom Metazoa; phylum Arthropoda; class Malacostraca; order Decapoda; family Palinuridae; genus Panulirus; species Panulirus ornatus. Next base: position 7,553,615 of record NC_092231.1, read on the forward strand.
TTGTTGCCTCACTTATCACATTTCTTTTTATAGTGACCAAAATGGCATGGGCAAAACATGCCCCTATCAAGGCCATCTTGGATGAAAGAAGGAGTATCTGAAAAAGAAAGTAGATATGAATCAATGATCCACAGATGTTTGTAGACCTGACTCTTAAAGGAAGAAAGGTTATAAGAAGAGGGAAAGATAAAAAGGAGAAAAAATTTCCAGGTTTGCTGTTTAAAGGAAAAAGGAAGTATCATAACAGTTAAACCTCCAGTGGTTGGACTTAACACATTAACTGTGAAAGGCAGCAGCAAATGCATGCCCAAGGTCCAAGCCTTTGAGGGCAGATACATTATGCATTCTACAATGGTCAGAGAAAACAATCCAAGGGGTCTTTAAAGATGGTATGAAGGTCTTAACATAAGAAAATGAGAGCACATGCTATATATGGCACTTGACCTATTCTATGTACACAAAGTCCAGGGGCACTGTCTTAAAACTTCTAAGATCACAGCTTCTCCATGTGTGTGGAGATGCTACAAAAACAAACAAGAGAAAAAGTATTGGTCCCAGTGGGGTTTTCATCAATCTACTGGGAGGATAGGGCTAATCATGTGACAATATATAATTTCTTAACAGCTGTGGCAGGCAATTTTCCTTTAATCTTACCAAAAGGGAGTCCAGATAGCCCAAACTTGTACACTTTGGAGCTAAGTGAAAATTCGGTTTTCCTGTGTTACAAAGAACTCTACACTAGAAGCTCATTAAAAAGAAAAAAATTAGTATCATTATTTAGGCCAAAACTTTAATAACGATTAAGCAATGATAATAATTATAAACTTCTAATGTACATATTTTTGAAATTCATAACAAAAACAAAACACTCATAAACACTGCAGTCACAACAATTTGTTAAAAAACCAGTAAATATGTATAACATACTTCCAAGCTTCCTGCAGCATTACAAGAGGATGAGAGGGATCTGGCATGAATGATCTTAGACAAAGAGTCTCATGGTACTGATTCCAGGCGCCGTCTCTACATTCTCTGCTGCAATACGATACCTGCAAGACAATAAAACTCAGTCTTCCTACATAACAAAGTTAACAATATAAAAAACAGCTAAACATCATATACTACAGAAAAGTGATAACTTTATTAACTCAAAGATCATTCCACTAAAGTGGATCAAACTTCACAGCTATAGAGTCATGTCACATGAACCCTTACCTTCAGCATGATAAAAAAAAAAAAAGCAAAATTCTCCTCACTACCTATAGTGTTTACTATCGCAAAGTGGTAGGATGTACAGAGGAAGGCACATGGGGTTGAAAAAGAGGAGACAGAATGAGTGAGTATCAGCAAACTTCTGGGAGGATAAGAAAATGTTTTGGAAGGAAATCAACAGTGTAAGAAGAACAAGAGAACAAATAGAAACATCAGCGAAAGGGACAAATGGGGAGGTGGTAACAGGCAAAGATGATGTGAAGAGGAGTGAGTATTTTGAAAGACTGTTGAATGTGGTAGATGTGGGCTGCTTAGGTCAGGGAGGTACCCAAAGTAAGAGAATCATGGCAAGTAGTTTGGTTAAAAAAAAAATATTAGAGGTGGAAAGGTGGATGGAGTGGATAGTGTTCTTTAGAAAGGGGATGACTCTAATACTAATAGGTTAGTTTGGATTTTCAGTGTTTATATGGATCATGGTGAGATGCCTAAGGATTGGTGGAATGCCTGTATAGTCCCAATGTATAAAGACAAGGGGGATAACAGTGAATGTTTCAATCATGTAGGTACATAGGTGTAAGTTTCATGAGCTTACCTGGTAAGTTGTATGGAAGAGTGGTGATTGAGAGGTTGGTGGTATACACTGTGCATCAGCTTGGGGAGGATATGGTTTTAGGAGTGGTAAAGGATGTATGAATCAAGTGCTTGTTGAGAGGAATGAGTGGAAGAAATACTAACAGAAATAAAAGAATCTGTATGTGGCATTTATGGATCTGGAAAAAGCATGCAATAGCATTGACAAAGATGCTTTATAAAAGATTACAAATATATGATGTGGGAGGAAAGCTACCAGAAGCAGTGAGGAGATTTCATTAAAAAAGTAAAGAACATGTGCAAGTAGAGAGAAGGGTGAGTTATTCCAGGTGAAGGTGGGTTTAAGGTAAGGATGTGATATCACCATGACTATCAAACCTGTTTATGGATGGAGTGATGAAGGAAGTGAAAATGGGTAGGCCTAGAGTCAGGCAGGGGTGGAGGTTCTTGGGAGGAAAGTAAGCTGCTTCTCTCAGCACATTCACATCCAGTAGTCTCTCCTTTGCATGCTTATCAATTGGTACTTAATGCCCCCTTACCATCTGTCTTACTCATCTATGTTTACTTTTGCATGTCCCCTGTTTAAACCAGGTATTTCCAATAACGAGACCTTTGTCATCACACAATGCCAAAAGCCTTTCGCTATTCTTATTCACAACACCAGGAATCCCATGCCCTAAAATTATATCCACTACTGCCACATTTCCTGCTCTTGCATTCAAATCACCCACCACTAACATTCAATCCCCTACATAAAACTGATGAAACCCTTAAATTGCTCCTCTAAAAATATTTGCTTCTCTTCCTTGGTCCTCTCATTTCCATCTGACATAATTCACTTTCAATTTTACCCACATTAGTCAGTGGCTCACTTCCTTACACGCTTTCACACATTCCCACAACCCTTCCTTCAACAACAGTGCTACTCCTCCCAAAACACTCATCCTCACACTTAACCATATTCATTCATTCCCCTTTGCCTGTAGACCTTCTTCCAAGCTAAATCTTTTTTGCACCTCATCAATAAGGGGTTCAATATCATTTTAAGTGATTAATAATAAGTTCCATGCTTTATCAAATACGTTGAGATTCTTTTGTTATTCCAGCAATATTTTCAATTCTTTTTACCTTTAGATTCCTTGAGTCAGCCCTGTCCCCAATATATTACAGCATATTGGTCAAGTTTGGTAGGTACAATATGGAAGGCAACCAACAACCAGGGAGGTATATTACTAGTACTACCTGCCTGGGTATCAGAGGGGTCAGTGACAGTTGCACAGTGAGCCAGCACTTCAGTAGATGTCAAGTTGCACTCCTCTAATCCAAGTAACTGGCCTTCCTTTCTGCCTCACCCACACATGAAGGCATGTACAGGGCATCAGATTGGGAAAGAGCAGTGTGATTTCAGAAGTGGTAGAGGATGTGTGGATCAGGTGTCTGCTCTGAAGAATGCATGTGAGAAATACTTAGAAAAAAGATGGATTTGTATGTAGCATTTATGGATCTGGAGAAGGCATATGATGGGGTTGCTAGAGATTCTTTGTGGAAGGTCTTAAGAATATATGGTGTGGGAGGTAAGCTGCTAGAGGCAGTGAAATGTTTTTATCAAGGATGTAAGGCATGTGTTTAAGTAGGAAGCAAGGAGAGTGATTGGTTCCAGTAAAAGTCAGTCTGCGGCAGGGGTGTGTGATGTCCCCAAGGTTGTTAAATATGTTTATGGATGGGGTGGTCAGGGAGGTAAATGCAAGAGTTTTGGAGATGTGCAAATATGCAGTCTGTTGGGGATGAGAGGGCCTGGGTAATGAATCAGTTGTTGTTCACCGACGATGCAGCACTGGTGGCTGATTCAAGTGAGAAACTGCAGAAGTTGGTGACTTAGTTTGGGAAGGTGACTTAATTTGGGAAAGTGTGTGAAAGGAGAAGGTTAAGAGTAAATGATACAATACGAGCAAGGTTATTAGGTTCAACAGGGTTGAGAGACAAGTTAGTTGGGGTTGAAGTTTGAATGGAGAAAAATTGGAGGAAGTGAAGTGTTTTAGATATCTGGAAGTGGACTTGGGAGCAAATGGAACCATGGAAGTGATTCACTGGATTGAGGAGGGGGCTAAGGTTCTGGGAGTGATGAAGAATATGTGGAAAGAGAGAATGTTATCTTGAAGAGAATGAATGGGTATGTTTGAAGGAATAGTAGTTCCAGCAATATTCTATTGCGAGACATGGGATATAGATAGGGTTGCACAGAGACGGGAGGATGTATTGGAAATGAGATGTTTGAGGACAATATGTGGTGTGAGTTGGTTTGATCATGTAAGTAATGAAAGGGTGAGAGAGATGCATGGAAATAAAAAGAGTGTGGTTGAGAGAGCAGAAGAGGGTGTATTGAAATGCATATAATGGGGTGGAAGCTAATGTTTCACTTTAGCATACTGGACTTGAAAATGTTTGCATGATATGAAAGTTGTACACACCTAATCGACCCAAAGGTATGGGGAATGGAGTTAATGATAACAGACAGGATAAAGAGCTGTAATCATTTAAGATTTTCTTATTGATGGCAAGAAACCTGAGTGCAACAAAAATGTACAAAATCATTAAATAACATTAAGTACAACTTACATCACAAGAAGGGCATTCTACTAACTCATCCTTCTTTGTGTCACAGCAATCAGGGTATGGCAGAGTCAACTGAGAATTCTGAGCCAACCTGCAAGCATTTTCTTCTGCTGTTTCAAGAGGCCTGTGAATATAATAACAGTCTCACAGACATGATTCTTGTTAATCAAGAAAATCATGAATCAAAAGGGAAAATGGCACACAAAAACAAAACATTCATTTGAAAACCTCTTATACCAAGAGGAAGAGGAAGCAATAAATAAGTATGAATCCTAACCAAAAGAATTAAAAACTGATATGTAATTACATGCTAACATCAAAATAGTTTGTTTAATCTTAACAATAACAATTCCCACAACCCATATTTTTTTGCCTCCTAAATACACTACCATGTTGTTTTTTTCATAAATATTCACCATTCCCCACATTAAAGAGGTAGCATTAAGAACAAAGGACTGAGCCTAAGAGGGAAAATGTTCCTTCTTTTGGAAAAGTAAGAAAAAAAATGGAGGGGACGATTTCCAGCCCCTCAGTCCCTCCCCTTTTAGTTACCTCCTACAACACGCAGGGAACACGTGGGAAGTATTCTTTCTCCCCTATCCCCAGGGATGACTCCCATGTTCTATCCTCTTTTAATACTCTTCACCAGGAGTACTACAGCTCAACTCATACAGCATATGCTCTTTTCTCAAATCTATACATATTTTGCGTTTCTTCATTCCTATCTCTTTCTTCTACCTTTTTCTAATACAGTTTTGAGGATTGAGTAATTAATTTAAAGACACATATATTCCCCTTACTTCTACCTTTTTCTAATACAGTTTTGAGGATTGAGTAATTAATTTAAAGACACATATATTCCCCTTACTTCTACCTTTTTCTAATACAGTTTTGAGGATTGAGTAATTAATTTAAAGACACATATATTCCCCTTACTTCTACCTTTTTCTAATACAGTTTTGAGGATTGAGTAATTAATTTAAAGACACATATATTCCCCTTACTTCTACCTTTTTCTAATACAGTTTTGAGGATTGAGTAATTAATTTAAAGACACATATATTCCCCTTACTTCTACCTTTTTCTAATACAGTTTTGAGGATTGAGTAATTAATTTAAAGACACATATATTCCCCTTACTTCTACCTTTTTCTAATACAGTTTTGAGGATTGAGTAATTAATTTAAAGACACATATATTCCCCTTACTTCTACCTTTTTCTAATACAGTTTTGAGGATTGAGTAATTAATTTAAAGACACATATATTCCCCTTACTTCTACCTTTTTCTAATACAGTTTTGAGGATTGAGTAATTAATTTAAAGACACATATATTCCCCTTACTTCTACCTTTTTCTAATACAGTTTTGAGGATTGAGTAATTAATTTAAAGACACATATATTCCCCTTACTTCTACCTTTTTCTAATACAGTTTTGAGGATTGAGTAATTAATTTAAAGACACATATATTCCCCTTACTTCTACCTTTTTCTAATACAGTTTTGAGGATTGAGTAATTAATTTAAAGACACATATATTCCCCTTACTTCTACCTTTTTCTAATACAGTTTTGAGGATTGAGTAATTAATTTAAAGACACATATATTCCCCTTACTTCTACCTTTTTCTAATACAGTTTTGAGGATTGAGTAATTAATTTAAAGACACATATATTCCCCTTACTTCTACCTTTTTCTAATACAGTTTTGAGGATTGAGTAATTAATTTAAAGACACATATATTCCCCTTACTTCTACCTTTTTCTAATACAGTTTTGAGGATTGAGTAATTAATTTAAAGACACATATATTCCCCTTACTTCTACCTTTTTCTAATACAGTTTTGAGGATTGAGTAATTAATTTAAAGACACATATATTCCCCTTACTTCTACCTTTTTCTAATACAGTTTTGAGGATTGAGTAATTAATTTAAAGACACATATATTCCCCTTACTTCTACCTTTTTCTAATACAGTTTTGAGGATTGAGTAATTAATTTAAAGACACATATATTCCCCTTACTTCTACCTTTTTCTAATACAGTTTTGAGGATTGAGTAATTAATTTAAAGACACATATATTCCCCTTACTTCTACCTTTTTCTAATACAGTTTTGAGGATTGAGTAATTAATTTAAAGACACATATATTCCCCTTACTTCTACCTTTTTCTAATACAGTTTTGAGGATTGAGTAATTAATTTAAAGACACATATATTCCCCTTACTTCTACCTTTTTCTAATACAGTTTTGAGGATTGAGTAATTAATTTAAAGACACATATATTCCCCTTACTTCTACCTTTTTCTAATACAGTTTTGAGGATTGAGTAATTAATTTAAAGACACATATATTCCCCTTACTTCTACCTTTTTCTAATACAGTTTTGAGGATTGAGTAATTAATTTAAAGACACATATATTCCCCTTACTTCTACCTTTTTCTAATACAGTTTTGAGGATTGAGTAATTAATTTAAAGACACATATATTCCCCTTACTTCTACCTTTTTCTAATACAGTTTTGAGGATTGAGTAATTAATTTAAAGACACATATATTCCCCTTACTTCTACCTTTTTCTAATACAGTTTTGAGGATTGAGTAATTAATTTAAAGACACATATATTCCCCTTACTTCTACCTTTTTCTAATACAGTTTTGAGGATTGAGTAATTAATTTAAAGACACATATATTCCCCTTACTTCTACCTTTTTCTAATACAGTTTTGAGGATTGAGTAATTAATTTAAAGACACATATATTCCCCTTACTTCTACCTTTTTCTAATACAGTTTTGAGGATTGAGTAATTAATTTAAAGACACATATATTCCCCTTACTTCTACCTTTTTCTAATACAGTTTTGAGGATTGAGTAATTAATTTAAAGACACATATATTCCCCTTACTTCTACCTTTTTCTAATACAGTTTTGAGGATTGAGTAATTAATTTAAAGACACATATATTCCCCTTACTTCTACCTTTTTCTAATACAGTTTTGAGGATTGAGTAATTAATTTAAAGACACATATATTCCCCTTACTTCTACCTTTTTCTAATACAGTTTTGAGGATTGAGTAATTAATTTAAAGACACATATATTCCCCTTACTTCTACCTTTTTCTAATACAGTTTTGAGGATTGAGTAATTAATTTAAAGACACATATATTCCCCTTACTTCTACCTTTTTCTAATACAGTTTTGAGGATTGAGTAATTAATTTAAAGACACATATATTCCCCTTACTTCTACCTTTTTCTAATACAGTTTTGAGGATTGAGTAATTAATTTAAAGACACATATATTCCCCTTACTTCTACCTTTTTCTAATACAGTTTTGAGGATTGAGTAATTAATTTAAAGACACATATATTCCCCTTACTTCTACCTTTTTCTAATACAGTTTTGAGGATTGAGTAATTAATTTAAAGACACATATATTCCCCTTACTTCTACCTTTTTCTAATACAGTTTTGAGGATTGAGTAATTAATTTAAAGACACATATATTCCCCTTACTTCTACCTTTTTCTAATACAGTTTTGAGGATTGAGTAATTAATTTAAAGACACATATATTCCCCTTACTTCTACCTTTTTCTAATACAGTTTTGAGGATTGAGTAATTAATTTAAAGACACATATATTCCCCTTACTTCTACCTTTTTCTAATACAGTTTTGAGGATTGAGTAATTAATTTAAAGACACATATATTCCCCTTACTTCTACCTTTTTCTAATACAGTTTTGAGGATTGAGTAATTAATTTAAAGACACATATATTCCCCTTACTTCTACCTTTTTCTAATACAGTTTTGAGGATTGAGTAATTAATTTAAAGACACATATATTCCCCTTACTTCTACCTTTTTCTAATACAGTTTTGAGGATTGAGTAATTAATTTAAAGACACATATATTCCCCTTACTTCTACCTTTTTCTAATACAGTTTTGAGGATTGAGTAATTAATTTAAAGACACATATATTCCCCTTACTTCTACCTTTTTCTAATACAGTTTTGAGGATTGAGTAATTAATTTAAAGACACATATATTCCCCTTACTTCTACCTTTTTCTAATACAGTTTTGAGGATTGAGTAATTAATTTAAAGACACATATATTCCCCTTACTTCTACCTTTTTCTAATACAGTTTTGAGGATTGAGTAATTAATTTAAAGACACATATATTCCCCTTACTTCTACCTTTTTCTAATACAGTTTTGAGGATTGAGTAATTAATTTAAAGACACATATATTCCCCTTACTTCTACCTTTTTCTAATACAGTTTTGAGGATTGAGTAATTAATTTAAAGACACATATATTCCCCTTACTTCTACCTTTTTCTAATACAGTTTTGAGGATTGAGTAATTAATTTAAAGACACATATATTCCCCTTACTTCTACCTTTTTCTAATACAGTTTTGAGGATTGAGTAATTAATTTAAAGACATATATTCATTCCCCTTACCTCTACCTTTTTCTAATACAGTTTAGAGGACTGAGCAATTAGTTTAAAGACATATATTCATTCCCCTTACCTCTACCTTTTTCTAATACAGTTTTGAGGATTGAGTAATTAATTTAAAGACACATATATTCCCCTTACTTCTACCTTTTTCTAATACTGAGTATTCAGGAATTTGTATCTAATGTATTCATGCACAAAGTTTTCTGGTCACTTCTAAATTGAAAAAAGTAATGGAACAGGCAATGCACATCATATTTTTTCTCGTAATTTTCATAAAATGCTCCTTTACTGACTAATGGTTTTCATTATATTCTTAAGCTATTAATATACAATTACTCTCAATAGAGTGTGACTTACAGTTCATCTTACCTCATACAAAAGTCACATGCTAGGTACCCATATGCAGCATTCCATAAGAACTGACAGGATACCAGAGGTCTTTCTTCAAAAATAACTTCTCCTGCTGTGAAGTCTCGTGTTGCAAATAGCCCTTTACCCTGCAAACAGTAAATCATTCAACTCTCTTACTACAGAACATGACTCTTTTATTTCAATTTGTGAATATCTAAGACCTACTTTCAGTTTCTCAAATACTGACACTATCAATATATATTCAATAAAGTGTCTTACTTTCCCCAGGATTTCCCATACAGCACAAAATCCCTCCTACATACTCTTGTCCCTACATACATTCTTCTTACCTCTCTTAAATATGCTCTTTATTCTTTTCTTTCTATCTCACTTTCTGTTTCCTATTTCTTCCTCCCTTTGCCTCACTCACAGACAATACTTGTCTTCCTGTCTATAGAGACACATACCTAAGATCTGTCTTGGCTTCAGAAAGCAAAAACACCATAAAACAGAATGCCCAGCTACACAGATGAGTGGTTTCTCTTCTTAAAACACCTTCCATCAAACAATAACATGCTGAGCTGACAGGACTTTACGTATGATGAGCTAACCAAGCAGGCCATGTATGCTTTTGTTTTAGCATTTTAATGAAGAGGTGGGTGCACTTTCATTAATGAATTCATATTAATGGCAACTTTCCCTCCAGCAAGCCCCTCTAGATGTAGTATTGGCACCTTAATGGAGCTGACTTCAATAATTTCTGAAAAAATTTTCTGATTCCTTAGATAAATCACTATCTCTCATATGGTGATGCTTCTGTCTCCACTAAACACATAGCAGAGGTTATCATTGTGGGAATGGAAGCATTTGTCCCTTCTTCCTCAATGACTACCTCTTCTTCCAATCCATGGTTTAACCATTCCTGCATATCAGGCTTGGAAAAAGTCTCCTTCCTCCAAGGGTAGGAGATGGGATATTCCTCAAGTAAGCTGGGGTACTGGGAGGGATCAATACTACTACCACCTAAACCCTCCCTCTCACTGGTAACAGAGTCACACAAGAAAGTATAGTCAGAAGAGTATACCATAAATTGGCAGGGGTTACGAGAGGGGTCATTATTGTACTAACTGAACCCTTCCTCCCACTAGCGGCAGAGCCACACATGCACATGGCGATGATGATGATAATGATGATGATCAGTGATCAGTATATATCTAAACCAGGGCGTGTGAAATGGGGTAAACCATGGAAAGGTCAGTGGGGCCTGGATGTGGATAGGGAGCTGTGTTTTCCGTGCATTACACAAGACAGCTAGAGACTGAGTGTGAATGAATGTTGCCTTTTTTGTCTGTTTTCCTGGCGCTACCTCACTGAAGTGGGGAAAAGTGATGCTGCTGCCTGTGGGGCGTGTTGGCACTGGGAATGGATGAAGGCAAACAAGTATGAAAATGCTCGAGGGATGTCGGATAAAGATTTGTAGAGGTTTTCAAAAAAGAAGAATGTTGGGGAGAAGAGAGTGGTGAGAGTAAGTGAGCGTAGAAAGGAGATTTGTGCGAGGAAGTACCAGGAGAGACTGAGTGTAGAATGGCAAAAGGTGAGAGCAAATGATGTGAGGGGAGTGGGTGAGAAAAGGGATGTATTTAGGGAAGCAGTGATGGCATACGCAAAAGATGTATGTGGCATGAGAAAGGTGGGTGGTGGGCAGATTAGAAAAGGTAGTGAGTGGTGAGATGAAGAAGTAAAGTTGATAGTGAAAGAAAAAAGAGAGGCATTTGGATGATACTTGCAAGTAAGGAGAGCAAATTATTGGGAGATGTATAAACAAAAGCGCCAGGAGGTCAAGAGAAACGTGCAAGGGTTCAAAAAGAGGGCAAATGAGAGATGGGGTGAGAGTATCATTAAACTTTAGGGAAAATAAAAAGATGTTTTTGAAGGAGGTAAATAATGTGTGTAAGACAAGGGAACAAATGGGAACACTGGTGAAGGGGCAAGTGGGAAAGTAATAACAGGTAGTGATGAAGTGAGAAGGAGATGGAGTGAGTATTTTGAAGGGTTGTTGAATGTGTTTGATGATACGAGTGGCAGATATAGGGTGTTTTGGCCGGGATGGTGTGCACAGTGAGGGGTTTAGGGAGAATGGTTTGGTTAAGAGAGAAGAGGTAGTGAAAGCTTTCCAGAAGATGAAATCCAGCAAGGCAGCAGGTTTGGAGTAGAATATATTAAGATAGGGATGACTGTGTTGTTGACTGGTTGGAAAGACTATTCAAAGTACGTATCGATCATGGCAAAGTGCTAAAGGATTGGCAGAATGCATGCATAGTACCATTGTATACCAGCAGATACCTAATAATTACAAAATGAATAAACACAGAATCTTATAAGAGTAACAATTTATTATTTACTTAAAGACCTTAATGCCCTCCAAGCTATATTTCAACCTCAGATTCAAATTCAGCATGAAAAATAGTCCTTATACTGATTTTTCAAGCACATCTACAATCCCTCACAAAAATTGTAGTTCTTGATGGTTCAGCCTCTACCCCTTTCTCTATCAACAGCGGAGTCCCTCAAGGTTCTGTCCTGCAGCCTACACTTTTTCTCCTTTTTTAGCAATGGTTCCCTTTCTTCCAAAAAAAAACTTATGCACTCATACCCTGATGACTCAACACTGCATCCTCCATATCCTTCAATTCTGCTCCATCTTTTCTCACTCATTCTGCTTCTCATCTTGACGCAACTTCCTCAATAAACTCTGGTTAAGTTTAATGCCTCCAGGATCCAGTTTCTGCCCATATCTCTATTGAAAATTCCTCAACACTTTCCTCTCTCCTTCAACAGGTCTGTAATCCCTACTCTTGACTCAATGAACAGCAATATCCACACTATCTTAGAAACCCTATATCATGGAATTAGATAAGTCTGCCTCTAGGAAACTGGGAGTCCTGTTTAGATTTTGGAATTTTTTCCATTGTTGTATAGAAAACTGCCCCCACGTCTAGGGTGGTTCTTGCTCTGCATCCTTACTTGATATAGTTGAGCTGTAATCGGTCCTAAGCTAACTTCGAAACTTGACCCACTGCAATGTTGATTCACTTTCCCTCTTCTATAAGTATCATAGGTATCATTTTGGATTTAGCTACTGAGAGCTTACTTCTTGTGTGCCCCCACACACAATTACTGTGGCCATAGGCAACTCAAGGGTAGGCCATTTTGATAACTGTTTCTTTTGCTCCATCTCAAAAAGATAATCTATCTGCCACCAATAATATGCCAGCAGAGCAGCTCAGTTGTGGTAAGGTAGCAGTCATGTACCATTCCCATTAGATAGGAAGTGAGAAAAACCCATCATCCTTCATAAAAATGTGCCATGAAAAGGAGAGGTGCATCTTAACACCCACAAAGCTAATGATCATTCAAAACTCCTAAGACTTATCATCTCAAGACTCCTAAGGCTTATTATCTAATTTTCATGTAGAGATCCTCAGGAAGATAATGATGATGATAACCAACGAGGGAAGTCAAATGCTCCTACTTTTCCCTCTCTAACCTTCAACCTTCTTCAACAATACACCACAACGTTATCTCAAAGGATGTAAACCACAGGTTCTGATTAGTGAATTATTGGTTTCTGATTACCTGTCTATTTATCATTCTCCATGTATACGTATGAAAATATCTTTCAATTGAAAAGTGTTAATTCAGTAGGTTTAGGGACAGAATTTTCTTAGGAATGCACCTGAAGGGAAAATTCATTTTCATATATAATCACTCAGGTTATAGTCAGGTTTTTATAAACATGCCTTAAACATATATCATGGTAATCCTGAGTGACCACATACATACATCATGGTAATTCTATGTGCCCAAAGATATTTTCCTCACTTCTTATAGCAATAACCCATTCCAAAGGCTCCTGTAGCCTAAGGCTGCCCTAATCCCAGTAGCAAGGAAATGCGGATTCCTTTGGCAAAGAAGTTCCTTGAATAGACTTTTCACAGAAAAGAGTCCAGCAACACTTTCTTTATGATTATGATAGTAAATCACAGGACAGATGGATCAAACTCAAACGTCATATGGAAAGGATGGCTAGTGTGTTCTGTAAGAGGAATGCAATTGCCAGGGAAAGGATTAGCAACTTAGCAATGCTATCTTGTACATAGATTCATGGGTACAATTAAAGTCAGCTCAAGATTGGTAGACTTCAACGACGTTCAGGAGATAGCCATTAATTCAGACAGTCTAGCTGTCCATTTTATGGGGTGTCTGCTACCTACTGCCTTCACAGATTAAAGTCTGACCTCCCATTCTATGAGGTATCTGCTGCCTACTGCCTGATTAGGTCAAAAAGCATGTCTCCAGTTTATTGAAAAATACAAAAATCATTCCTCAAAAGGGTGTGTCTAATAAAGCACATACTAAGACAATGTTGGTTTGGATAAACGCATTTAAAGGTGAACTGTAAATTTTACATGATTAACCACCATGCTACACTGCACAAGTGTATAAAACATAGTTGGACTTTTCAGTGAATAATACTCCAGTGTACTGCAATACCTTTAACTACAAGTGCAGTAGATCAACAAACTGACCCAGTCATATACAGCAGCCCTCTTCCTTCTTGAGTCACACAAGTAATAATTTCAGTTTAAAAATACAAAAAGTACTTCTAGTAGACAAAATCATTCATAATATGTTTACAAGATTTCAAGAAAAAAATCTTAATGAAAAAATATAAGTTTAATCAATGGACCAATTCCATACACATCAGTGAAAATCTTATCTTTATTCATCTTCAAAAATGAAGCATAGTTTATAATTACCTGTAGCAAAAATTCAGGCAACATTCTGTTCACCTTAAAGATGTCTAATGTTATCTACTACCCTCCTTTAATCTTTTCAACAAAAACTTGAGAATGTAAAAGGGAAATCATACATGTCACGAGAATACTTACAACTGGATCCCCAATTATGCGAACTTCAACCCCAGAGTCATCATGTTCAGCTGTTTCTTGTGTTGCCATCTTTACAAATTAGACCCAATTTTCTCCAGGAACCATGAACACCTAGCTGGAAATAATCACAGTATTTAACATGATGGAAACTGACTGGGGCCCTTACATATAAAACATAAGGTCAGATGATCATTACTCTGAAGGTCTTGCTAAATAAAAAAGTCTTGGCATTTAATTACAGCCTCTCATTAAAGACTCCAACCTTCAAAATTCTATTCCATAAATCTTACTTTCATATGATAGAACAATCTATACAGTTAACCATGTACCTTAAAATTTCAATTACACTTTCAAATAGTTTATTTTCAAGAGAAAAGGTACCCCATCCACAAAACAGTGATGTGCCTATATAAGAATCTCAACAAAAGCAAAAAAGTTTCCTTCAACAAGAAAGGTCAAGAATTCCAATAATATGATAGTGCAAGATGAAAGTAAACAATATCATTATTTCATTTCTTATGCTCAACAAAGTGTGGGCAAAAATTACTCCTATCATGGCCATCTCCAGTAAAAGAAAAATAGGGTTAGAAAGAGAATGAAGAAATTAATCAGAGCTCAGGAATATGTATGGATATTCTTTTTTCCATGTAGCATTTATGGATCTGGAGAAGGCATATGATAGAGTTGATAGAGATGCTCTGTGGAAGGTATTAAGAATATATGGTGTGGGAGGAAAGTTGTTAGAAGCAGTGAAAAGTTTTTATTGAGGATGTAAGGCATGTGTACGTGTAGGAAGAGAGGAAAGTGATTGGTTCTCAGTGAATGTAGGTTTGTGGCAGGGGTGTGTGATGTCTCCATGGTTGTTTAATTTGTTTATGGATGGGGTTGTTAGGGAGGTAAATGCAAGAGTTTTGGAAAGAGGGGCAAGTATGAAGTCTGTTGGGGATGAGAGAGCTTGGGAAGTGAGTCAGTTGTTGTTCGCTGATGATACAGCACTGGTGGCTGATTCATGTGAGAAACTGCAGAAGCTGGTGACTGAGTTTGGTAAAGTGTGTGGAAGAAGAAAATTAAGAGTAAATGTGAATAAGAGCAAGGTTATTAGGTACAGTAGGGTTGAGGGTCAAGTAAATTGGGAGGTGAGTTTGAATGGAGAAAAACTGGAGGAAGTGAAGTGTTTTAGATATCTGGGAGTGGATCTGGCAGCGGATGGAACCATGGAAGCAGAAGTGGATCATAGGGTGGGGGAGGGGGCGAAAATTCTGGGGGCCTTGAAGAATGTGTGGAAGTCGAGAACATTATCTCGGAAAGCAAAAATGGGTATGTTTGAAGGAATAGTGGTTCCAACAATGTTGTATGGTTGCGAGGCGTGGGCTATGGATAGAGTTGTGCGCAGGAGGATGGATGTGCTGGAAATGAGATGTTTGAGGACAATGTGTGGTGTGAGGTGGTTTGATCGAGTGAGTAACGTAAGGGTAAGAGAGATGTCTGGAAATAAAAAGAGCGTGGTTGAGAGAGCAGAAGAGGGTGTTTTGAAGTGGTTTGGGCACATGGAGAGAATGAGTGAGGAAAGATTGACCAAGAGGATATATGTGTCGGAGGTGGAGGGAACGAAGAGAAGAGGGAGACCAAATTGGAGGTGGAAAGATGGAGTGAAAAAGATTTTGTGTGATCGGGGCCTGAACATGCAGGAGGGTGAAAGGAGGGCAAGGAATAGAGTGAATTGGAGCGATGTGGTATACCGGGGTTGACGTACTGTCAGTGGATTGAATCAAGGCATGTGAAGCGTCTGGGGTAAACCATGGAAAGCTGCGTAGGTATGTATATTTGCGTGTGTGGACGTATGTATATACATGTGTATGGGGAGGGGTTGGGCCATTTCTTTCGTCTGTTTCCTTGCGCTACCTCGCAAACGCGGGAGACAGCGACAAAGTATAATAATAAATAATAATATTCTTTTTTCATATGGAGATGGATCACAGAAACAACGCCAAGAAACCAGAAGAACCAATGAAAATTTTATCTAACTTCCCTTGGCTGTGGAGATTTATCTTAAATTTCTGTTTAAAGGTGAAATACATGAACAACAATATTCTATGCAATATTCTTCCACATGGTAAAAAAAAAAAAGTGCACTGCACTTGGTTTGTTTATGTATGAACTCAGCGAAGAAACTTCTCAAAAACTAAATCAAACGAGTTTATAAGAACCCAATTTTCCATGCAACACCAAAAATTGGGTGGTATTTGACAACTAGGGAAAGTTACGAGATTTTCATAAGATCTGTGATTTTTAGAAGTGTTTCATCTATGATACTTTTGAAATAATCAACCTCACATTCTTCCTGCTTAGCTGAAGCAATCCTTATGGAATGAACTCATAAAATGACCAAACCTTATAACAACCAGCTTGGAACAAGAGACCAAAATAATCTGTTTCTTACAGTTTACATCACAAAGAAGGTAAATGTTGGTTGACTGGGGAAGCTAAGCATGGTTTCCTATAAACCATGGAAGCAATGCCTCATGTGCAAGGGAAAGAAAAGTAACGAACATAACTAATCTTACATAAAAAATGAAATAAAGCGATTACCATACAATATGCTGACAAAATGTTAATAAAAACCAAAAAACAAAAAATCCCTTAATAGAGTAAGAGTCCTCACCCACAGCAGTCTAACTGCAATCATGAATGACCTTATCCCTCATGATAATATTTGTATCAACCTCAATATCTAAGAAAACTTTTTCCTTTGAAAAAGTCAATATATTCAGCAAAAATGAGAAAATAAAAGAAATTAAACTAAGACAAAATATTATGTGACCCACTCGTACCGACAAAATATTATGTGACCCACTCGTCCTAACCACTCAGGCAAAGCAATTTTTTCTCAAGCAACAGGTTTATTTTCAATACTTCCCTCTCTACTATAGGATGCCATAAAAATCAATAATCATGTAACACACATCAATACTCTGGCATTCTACCAACATACCCCTCATTGATAATGTGCTGGAAAAATAACCATTACATATTCTTTACCCTCACACTTTCCCTGATCTTCATAGCCCTTCCCACTCCCAGACACTTTTTTCATTGATGTACCACTGGAATAAAGTAGAAAATACTTCTTGCAGGTCCTAATACATTCTTTTTCCTGAAAACTACCACTGAAAAACGGCGAAAATAACTTTCCAGTCTTAATTTCCAGCCCCAAAACTAGTTACTTGTTCTCATTACATGTGATCAATAACCGCAAAGTGTGATCTTTTACGGTGACTTCTGAAATGTATGCTGCATCCAATCCTGACAGTATAATAATTCACGATACTCTAATTCGCTCACCAATGAGATCGATGGACCGCGAGGTGCGAGTATTTTGCACTGCTTCCAAAATCGGTAATGTATATAACTATGTGTACATAGTATCTACTACACGAATTGTTCTAAGGATCGGCTGAATAAGACGAAGAGGAGCTGACTGTCACAGTCCTGGTATAAACACAGGTGTTTTTTGCTCCCACTTCTGTCGCGGAGCGTCCGCAGACGCCGTTCCATAACTTGGCAAAAAACAATTCGCTGAAATTAGAAAACGACAGCCTCTTTCCAGTGTTCAGCATAAAAGAATGATAGACATACTATGTTTGTTACATGATATATCCGAAATATTCTCTTCAGATATCCAGGGCACCGAGAAATACGATTAGAAGTCCAGCATGTAAATAGAACTTGCGCTGCATGAGCGTCAGCTATTATAACGAAGTACAGACTTATTAATATTTTTTCCACTTTAGTTACATCGTTTACTAGAATATAGTGAATATCTCAATATATTTCCCTTAATGAGTTGAATGACTATAAATGACTTGTCCGATACATTTAGGTGTAAAAGAATATCTTTCCAATCTCACCTTTCCCACCATAATTTTTGTGATAATGGTTATGATAACAATAAGTATAATAATAATAATAATAATAATAATAATAATAATAATAATAATAATAATAATAATAATGACAATAATAATAATAATAAGACTTTGTTTCCGTAAAACATCCTTACATTCATGGACTATAACTAGTGCCGACCTAAAGCAAAAGCCATGGGCCCAGCAGCAGCGAGCTGCCAGGTGCCAAAAATAAAAGACAATGAAGAGTGACCTTGAGGTGAATTTGTAAATCCTTCCGTATATTAATTTACAAAATTGAGGAAGAACGAAAATAATTTTCTGGTTAGTTAGCAACTATTTCGATACTAATACGATAGAGTCGCCTCCTTTGCTCTCCGTGGCGAATTAATGGCGTTGCTTGGTCGGATTTCCGATAAGCATCCACCTGTCTTTGGGCTAAATTGAAAGCTTTGTGCAAAGAAACTGGCTCATTCGTCTTGATTTCCGAACATTTAGAGATTTTGTCACATATGCCATAAGACAATATGGTAAAAAGAATCTTTTATAGCTGCAGTTCTAATTCACACGAAGTGTGATGTAAAATGACGTTATTCCACAACCCCTACTTACAAGCGCTCATAATTCACGTCCCACAGGGTATTCGGTACAATAGATCTTGTAAGCTCTGTAACATGACATTTGAGATGAGTCAACTGTCTACAGATATATTGTGTAGGCCTCTTGCCTAAAAACGCATCAAGCAATGTGACCTTGGCAGCCCTTGTACTACCTAAAGCTGCAACACTATTCCGACGGTACCTCTTCCCTCCTGCAACACGTCCTCAAGAACTCGAGAATGACTTTACCGCGAGACCATGAAACGACTCATCTTGCAGCAGTACCTCAGGACTCCTTCTTCATTTTCCTATTACCAGCATCAGCAGTAGCAGCTCTCCTGTGAGCTGCATTTTCCCATACATACCAACACATTGCATTACTCATTTTTCTGTACCTCTCTGTCAATCCTGTCACATTCCAAAAAGATCGCATGGTTAATCCCCTAACATAACCGCTTTTTTTATAATGTTTATAAAAGCCTTCACCTTAGGACGCCACCAGTTTTCAAACGTCACGTGGCCATTGGCGGGAGTGTTACATTCTAGTTTGGTAGACTTGTAGGGGGCGGTGGGGAAGAAACAAATATTTTATCCTACACTTTAGGAGATTATTACTGTAACTGAATCATGTATGTATTTCTGTCTCAGGGGAAGGGTGGATTTTAAGTGTAAACAGGTGGAAATCACTTTGACAAGCTGGGAGTAAGGATGTCTCGATTTTGGTAGGATTCTCGTGTTTAGGCTTGATGGCGGCGGGATCTAGGTGGGTGAAGTAGTGATGAGGAAATAACTATAGTTAAGGCGACTGCGCCTTTCGGGTTATCACAGAAGTAGCTACTGAGGCCCAACCGTCCCTTACTCCCTTTGAGTGGGAAAATAAACTCATTTATGGTGTGGGGTGAGGCTGCTGTCGCTCCACAAATTATCGCCTTATTGACTGCGCCATTACTTAGTAGGTCATGGCGTTTGACCTCACCTGACCTAATAATTCCCAGAGAAATATGTTTCGAGGCCTAACCTACGGCTGCACTTGTAATATTATTCCATGACATCCATATTCATGTTTGGCGGTGGCAGGTTAAACGCTGCCGCTGTAATTATTACATCAGATAGATAAACTCACCCTTTCCGCGAGAAGAGCCGCTCTTACGAACCTATCTTCAGTCCAACAGCATGGAGAGAGGTCAGAGCTTGATACAGGTGACTGCGACGTCTCCAATTCCCTTTGAGAATTTCTCCCAGACCGCCTTCATGACCTGACCTCCCTACCTCTTATATACCAGGGGCATCACCGCAGCAAGACAATCAGGAACTTGACTGACTCTAGACAAGTGTACCACTCCGGTACCCGAAGTCTTGGGCCTTGCCAATCGAGACTCAAGCCGCCCATAGGGCACCTCTGCCCTCGGTAGATGTCCCGACGTGACTCCTGACGTATCTTCCTGGCAAGATTCCTTGTGGTCCCCATTCTCCGACGTCCACTTTTGCTTTTGGCAGGTCTTGCTTGGAACATTGCCTCCGCCTGTCACCAAAGACTATATAAGCTAGTCTTTATCTTGTCACGAGTAGCAGCTGCAAGCCTAGGTGCACTTTGAGACCAGCACAGGGTAGTGCAGAAATCTGCATATTTCAAATAAGGGTGCGTACATTGGGACAGTGTAGCCGTAAGCTTGTCAGGCTACAAGGCACAAGCGTTGGAACTTATAATCTTCTGCTCACAAGTAAGGCTCGCGTGCACCTGATGATCATTGCAATGGTGTCCACAGAGTTTATAGAGATGGTCCGACGTGGAAAAAATAAAAAAAGCTGTATGACACTAGTCATCCGGTTCGTAGGGAAGTTGAAGGATGATATATGGGTCCAGATAGTTGAGGCTTTGCAGAATAAAGACGATGAGTGGCAAATATTGTTGATTGTGGGAATGAATATTAAGAAAATGTATGTAATTAAACTAACTTTTGGGATTACAAAAATTTAATGTATTCAATAATAATAGGGCTGTTCTGTACAAAATATCAGATTTTACTATACATTACATATGTATAAAAAGTTGTTCATACATATTCACCATTTCCCGCATTAGTGAGATTGCTTCAAGAGCAGAGAACTGAGCCTTAGAAGGAACATCCTCACCTGGCCCCCTTCTCCATTCCTTCTTTTGGAAAATTAAAAACGAGAGGAGAGGATTTCCAGCCCCCCACTCCCTCCCCTTTTAGTCACCTTCTACGACACACAGGGAATACGTGGGAAGTATTCTTTCTCCCCTATCCCCTATTTCCTGTATTCTTACTTTATAACATTTTCCTTGTAAAACTTTTGCCATAACAGCCTTCTCGCTGAACTGAAGTGTAATGTGAACTGCTCTTTCACTTGAAAGGTATTAGCGGTAAATATAGATGTACAGTGGTTTAATGGTACCAGTTGATTGTCCAGCATTGGTTTGATTTAATCATATGCATTATCTTGATACAACATGTGTCCTCAAATAGTTATGAAGAACACAAGCTGCTTTAACACTTTATCAACATTTCTGCTTTAATTTCAAATAGGCGCCTGAATACCCTGAATCGAGAGGACAGTGTCCCAAATACTTCAAAGAAGGAAACCTATATAAATTGTTCTGTTCACAGAGATCCCGGGAGAGAGTACCTGCAGGGGAAATACTTGAGGATAGGAGGATCCATTGTATCATTTATTCATGACTTACGTAAAAGATGCAAAGTTAGCAAAAATTGCACCAGCCTCACAACATATGGTCAAGAGTGAAATATTTTGTATAATTCAAGCACTGAAGAGGCCTTAATAAGTGTGTCCCCTGATCCCATGGTCATTCTTAGACCTAGCATTCTTCTACTTCTCATGCAAGTACACCTCTGCATCCACCTGCTGCTGATACTTCACATCCTCTTTCTGTGTCTGCAAAACATGATCCCTCTAGAGCGTTTCCTACACATTACCTTTGTTTATGAAAGAAATCTTTGAAAGTGTGTGATATATTATCCTTAAAATTGGTATTCTCTGATTTCAACAGTGATACTAGTGTAATTTTTTACCCTTTTTAAGTGTGTTTTCACAATTGATAACCATCTAATATTATACATATATAATTGTATACGCTACAAAAGCATGTTTCTTTAGGAAGCCTATGTACTGAATTCCCAATTTACATTACCATAGAAATTACCGAGTTTGTGTAATTTCCATGATTACATCTCTTTATTTACTGTCTCACCTATGCTCTTTTAATGTCCTCTTTACCACATATTCATACTGTGTGTGTAAGTGTTGCATTAACAGATGGCCTTGATATGGATGTTCACTTGCTGTGCTGTCTCAGCTATCATAGAAAGCAAATTACGAAAATGATTCCTATTTTTGTCATTACTGTCACTGGAATTCAAAGATGCTCTCATCAGTATGGTGTTTAGGGTTACTAACTGAGCCAACAGGCTGTATGCTATTGTGGATAACCTGTTGGAACTCACTAGGGGTAGGTGATGGTCACATATCTGGAAGGGTTGAGGAAGGTGGTGATCTCATACACAGAAGGGTTAAGGGGAGATCCTTTGATTCCTAAGGTTCTTTGTTTGATCGAGTAAGTAATGGAAGGGTAGGGGAAAGGTGTGGTGATAAAAAGAGTGTGGTTGAGAGAGCTGAAGAGGGTGTACTGAAATGATTTGTACATATAAAGAGAAAACAAGTGAGGAAAGATTGCCAAAGAGGATAGATGTATAAGAAGTGGAGTGAATAAGGAGAACAGAGACAAAACTGGAGATGGAAGGATGGAGTGAAAAAGATTTTGAGTAATCAGAGCCTGAACATGCAGGATGATGAAAAGAGAGCACAGGAAAGAGTGAACTGGAACAATGTGGTATGCAGCAGTCGATGGATTACACCAGGTTATGTGAAACATCTGGGGTATACCACTGAAAGGTATGTGGGGCCTGGTTGTGGATAAGAAGCTGTTTTTCAATGCATTACACATGACAGCTAAAGAATTAATGCAAGCAGATGTGGCCTTTCCTCGTCTGTTCTTAACGCAACAAACAGCAATCAGGTATGGAAAAAAGAAAATAACAGTAAGGTAGTGCCAGGAAAACGGACAAAAAAGGCCATATTTATTCACACTCAGTCTTGAGCTGACATGTGTAATGCACCGAAAACACCAGCTTCTTATCCACATCCAAGCCCCACAGACCTTTCCATGGTTTACCCCACTATACCACATCATTCCAATTCACTCTCTTCCTTGCACACTTCTCACCCTCCTGTATGTTCAGGCCCAGATCGTTCAACATCTTTTTCATTCCATCCCTCCATCTCCAATTTGGTCTCCTTCCTCTTCTTGTTCCTTCCACCTCTGACACATATATCCTCTTTGTTACCCTTTCCTCACTCATTCTCTCCATGTGTCCAAGCCATTTCAACACACCCTCTTTTGCTCTCTCTACCACACTTTTTATTACCACATCTCTCTTACCATTTCATTACTTACTTGATCAAACCACCTCACACCACATATTGTCCTCAAACATCTAATTTCCAACACATTCAGCCTCATTCATACAACCCTATCTATGGCCCATGCCTCATAATCATATAATATTGTTGGAACTACTATTCCTTCAAACATACCCAATTTTGCTCTCTAAGACAACATTCTCTCCACACATTCTTCATTGCTCCCAGAACCTTTGCCCCCTCCCCCACTTCCATAGTTCCATTTGCTGCTATGTCCAATTCCCGGACATCTAAAACCTTTCACTTCCTCCAATTTTACTCCATTCAAACTTACACCCCAACTAACTTGTCCCTCAACCCTGTGTAACCTAATATCATTGCTCTTACTCACATTTACCCCCAACTTTCTCCTTTCACACACTTTTCCAAATTCAGTCACCAGATTACTATACATATCAAAAGAGTAATATTCATAAATATGCTTTCTACTATTTGAACTTTCCAATTTAACTGTAAAGTAAAACATTTCAGTATGCAAAAAAGAATACCCTAGAAAAGAAAATGTTCAACCTATCAGTAAAACAATGTATGATCAGACCTCAGCTGATGAACATGAACAGGTACAATATTCTTGGAGATAGAATATAAGTTAGTTAGTGGACATATGACCACTTCCCCTGAAATGCAATAATAAAACAGTAGAGACCATGCAAACATCATAGAAGTGCATGAAGATCTTCCTGTATTTCACTCTAATGCTGTAAAAGGAAGAGAATAACTTCCTATCAGCAGCCTAAACATTCAATGAGCAAAGCAGGTGCCGTTGCAAGTAGATATAAACCTCTCCAAAATTCTGTAGTTGAATGAAGTTCACTACAATGCCATGTCTTGAAAATTTTATTATTGCCAATTGGTACGAATGAACTCCTGGTAATCCTTTTTCTCTGGGTCAGCTAGTCTTCCAAAGCACTCAGTCACTCGTTTACACTCCTCAATGTTCACCTGTAAGACAGAGAACCTACATTGTAGGATGAGTGATTAAATCTACTAATATCATGGTTTTATGACATGTTCTTCTAGTATCTTGGAAATGTGATGGTTAAAGTTTCCATGGTCTGAATAAATAAGACAAAACAAAGTTACAATTAACTTTCAGTTTAAAAGACCCTACCATACCAAACACCCATATATCTTGTAGGGAAAGGGTGGCCATGAAGTAGACTTTAACTCCTTTAGTACCGTAATTCAGGGACAATTGAGAGCACAGAAAAGAGACACAGGAGGCAAGGACGAAAATTCCAGTTAATTACCTATGACCTATGTGTACTGTAAGGAAGGGAGTTTTACACTTGTAGGGGGCCCATCTCTTGAAGACTCTCTTATCATGCAACCTTGTGAATTTATGTATGCTGTCTGCATTAAACATGTCCTCAGGCATTTTGTTCCATTCATCTACCATTCTTACACTATGAAAGTATCTCTACACCCTTTCTTACAATTTTCTTCCTTATTTTCATGTTATGTCCTCTAGTTTCTCTATCACTACATTTCTCAAATGACTTTCCGCCATCCACATCATCACTCTTTTAAAAACTTAAAAGTTGCAATTAGGTCACCCCTTAATCTTCTCTCTTCCATGCTGGGTAGTAATATTAAAACCTTCAACCTTCTCTTGCAACTTAGCTTTCTTGATTCTGGAAACATCTTTGCTACACTCTCCATGAGTTCCCTGTGTTTCTTAAGTGCACTGACCAAACTTTCTTGCTTTTCACCTCCCTCATGACCTTTGAGTCATCTTCAAACACATTCAGGTAGGATTCCATACCTTCAGGCAAATCATTAATACAACTCAAGATGAGTAATGGTTCCAGAACTGAACCCTGTGGCACTTCACTGGTCACCTCAACCCATTTGAAAAGGCTTCTGTGATATGTGTCCTTTGTTCCTTCCCTTTGAGATAATCTTCTATCCAACCAAGGAGTTTCCCCTTTATTCCTGCTTGGTGATCCAGCTTCTTATTCAGGCTCCTATATGGTGCAGTGTTAAATGGTAGTCTAGGTACAAGCAATCTACCCAACCTTCCTGATCTCACTCTCTCATTAAACTTAAAATGTTAGTTACATATGACCTTCTTTCCGTAAAATCATGCTGTCTCTCATTCTGGAAATTTCTTCTCCACAGAAAGTCATCCACTTGCTTGCTAATTATCTCTTCTAAAACCTTATACATCACACTTACTCGTTAGACCAGTCTGTAGTTCAATGCCTATTCCCAATCTTCATTGTTATATGTGTAGGTATGACGTTTGCCCTTTTCCATTCCCTTGGCACTATGCTTCTCTAGTAACATCTTGAACAGTGATTCACATGATCTATCAATCTATCTGCGCATCTCTTTAGCACATGATGAAATTTCATCAGGATCATGTGCCTTGTATGGGTCAAGCCCTTTTAGCAGTCTGTTAATATCATTTCTAGATATGTCAATGATTTCCAAACGCCCCTACCCATTCCATCTCACTGGAGTTGAAGCTATAGTGTTTTCCACTGAGAAAACACTTCTGAACTTGCTATTCAGCTCCTCACATATCCTTACATCATCCCATGCAATTTTTCCCTTTGAAGACCTTAGCCTGATTAGCTGTTCCTTAACTGACAACTGGCTCCTGATGAAGTTACGAGATTGTTTGGGATTTTCAGTTGCCATGTCCACTGAAAATATTATAATGCTTCAAATTTACAATAAGAATTCTCTGTTATGTTACCATGACTGTTGTTAATAACTAGACAGGAAGCCTGAAAATGGCTTCTAGCTTTCACCAAACTCAATTTGTAGAATGCTATATTTTCAATATTAAATCAAACAGGAGAGTGCCACTATGGTAGTACTTGACCTAAATGTTATCAGCTACTGCAAACAAGAAGGTTGGCAGCATACACCACAGGAAAGGATCATTAAAGGATGTCCGAGTACTAAGAAATAACACTGAATTACATTGGGAGGGTATTCTATATTAATTTAAATCCCCTTATTTTCTTGGGCCTTCTACATCACACAGTGCCAGTGGGTAGGTTAAGCAGTATATCTGCCACTATGCAGTGTTCAAGAATGCCCTCTAACTTTTGTGTTAAAGGAGTACATGTAAAGTCTTGCCTTGAACGTGTCCTCTTGATCTGTCCTAAACCCAATATGAAGCTGGGACTGCATAAACTAAAGGAGAAGAGGTAATGTAATATGAGGCAGTGACATGTTCCCAATTCAAATTACAAGAATTTTTCAAAGTTTGAAAAAAATGATAGATTTTGATGAATTTGGTTTCATTTTGAAAGTGTTTTGTTGCAGATTATAGAAATGATGAAAGAAGAAAGTATAATGGGTTCAAAATAATAATAGTAATTAACAAACAGAAAAGTTATCATGAACTTAAAGTAATTACTATAAGTATATTAATATCATTCTAAAATAATTGATAATAGTTGCACAATACTTAAATTGGCTGCTGATGCTCTTCTGCTTGTTTGATGAGATGGGATGAATATAGGTGATTAGTACTCCACCATATTATCATCATGAGATACCTTTTGGTCAACTGTAGCCATGTCATTACCACTCTCTTGCTGAGCAATCAGTTCCACTAAAAACTGTTTATGATGTGTTGGAACATACATAACTGACACCTGCATTTCATGAAACTTCAGGCAGAATCTTTTTTTTTTTTTGATGGGTCAAAGAGTTTGGTTATATGACCTCAGTCTTCCCTGCTGCAGCTGTATTTCAAAGGAAGCTGATCTGTCATAAGTGCACTTAAGAGCATAGCCCTGCTTGAAAGTGTTGGGGAAAAAAAAGACTTGATCCTGTTGTCTTCCTGTCTGTGATCTATTAAAGGATGGAAATGTCAAAGAACAATGACCTGTTCATCTGGACTACCATGAAAGGTCTTGTTCTTCAAATTAGGACTGCAGAGTGGTCTTGGGAATACATTTCTGTGTCCCTTCCAATTTTTTCAATATGGCCAAAATTCCTATCAAAGGGTAGACAAAATGGCCAGGTGCCAAGAAATTATGTTTAATTTTACCAAATCTGCAGTAATGGATTTTCTGCTGACAGGCAGAAACCATTCTGATGTTCTCATTTTGTCCTCCACAGTTATCACAAAAAAATGACCAAAGTGTTCACATCACTGTCCACAATGAAAAATAAAAATAAAATAGCTAGCAATTTCACTACGTCCACATTTTCCCATGGACTTACTGCATACATACATTACAGCTTACCATCTCAAATTTTGTGTATTCTGAAACTGTAGGACCAAAGCTTCCATATGTAATACTGTATTCCAGTAGTTTTGTGGCTGGCAAAGACTGCAGCAAAGTCTAAAGTCCTGATTATTCTTGTATGATTTTAAAATGTTTTGTGCAACTTTGGCAAATGTTTTATGTACCAAATTGTCTGTTATTTGGTGAATTCAGTCACTAACAATCTCTTCATTCTGGCTTTTAAGATCTGTTGCAAAAAATGCAAGTGTCACTTTCTAGGGGTCAAATTCTACATTAGAATTACATAATATTAAAAACTTCTCAATAATCCCTGTTACTCATTGGGTCTAAATCTCGGTGATTTTCCTTCATGCAGTCACACTTCTTGGCATTAATGTTACTAATGTTCATCCCACGGCACAGCCCTATTTAACAATAAGACTCATTATATCAAAATATTCACCCAACAAACCAAGGTCTTACCTGATGAAGAACATCTTTGTACAAGTCACGAATGAGAGCTTTTGAGTATATGAGGGATTTTATAGGCAGTCTGGCCATGGCATGGAGCCTGGCCCACACTTCATCTTGGAAAGTAGCATCCGGGAATACCTCAGTCACAAGGCCACACTTACATGCTTCTGTTGCCGTAACCTAATACATGAAGGGGAAAACATGGGTTAGTCAGTGCTGCTTAGTCTTTTTTACTACTTTTCCTAATGTATTTCATAACAGCATTAAAACATGGGTTAGTCAGTGCTGCTTAGTCTTTTTTGCTACTTTTCCTAATGTATTTCAAAACAGCATTACTAACAAAAATAACAAAATACTGTCAAATTCAGTTACCTTCTCATTAAACAGAAGCATTCCTGCAGCTTTACCACGCCCCATTAGACGATGGTAAGTGAAGGAGGAGCAACCTTCAGCTGTAATACTTAGAGCAGAAAATGGTGTGAAGAAAACTGCCTGTAAGGAGGACAAAGGAAAATGTTTTATGCATCTGTATCAAGGGAATGTGAGAAAGAACAACCTTAGGCTTTTATCCTCAGATCAGAAAATGATGTGAAGAAAAATGCTTGCAGGGAGAATAAAGGACAATAATGAATGCTTCCATGGTTCCACCTGCTGCTAAGTTCACTTCCAGATATTTAAAACACTTCACTTCCTCCAGTTTTTCTCCATTCAAACTTACCTTCCAATCAACTTGTCCCTCAACCCTACCTTGCTCTTATTCACATTTATTTTCAACTTTCTCTTTTTATACAATTTACCAAACTTAGTCACCAACCTCAGCAGTTTCTTACCAAAATCAGCCACCAGCACTGTATCATCAGTCAACAACTGACTCACTTCCCAGGCCCTCTCATTCACAACAGACTGCAGACTTACCCCCCCCTCTCCAAAACTCTTGCATTCACCTCCCTAACCACCCCATCCATAAACAAATCAAATAACCATGGGGACATCACGCAACCTGTTGCAAATTGACATTCACTGGGAACCAATCACTCCCCTCTCTTCCAACTTGTACACATGCCTTATATCCCTGGTAAAAACATTTCACTGCTTCTAGCAACTTACCTCCCACACCATATACTCTAAAACCTTCCACAAAGCATCTCTATCAACCCTATCACATGCCTTTTCCAGATCCGTAAATGCTACATACAAATCCATCTGTTTTTCCAAGTATCTCTCACACAATTTTCAAAGCAAACACTTGATCCACACATCCTCTACCACTTCTGAAACCACACTGCTCTTCCCCAATCTGATTCTCTGTAAATTATTTTACCTTCTCAATCAATACCCTCCCATATGATTTCCCAGTATTAGTATGTAAACATAAATTGTTTCCAGTTTCTAAGTGTCATACCACCATAGCAAAGTTTCATGAATACCAAAGTATTCATCCTTTGTCACATGAATGTTAAGAATATTGGTATCAAATGGTTTTGATGGGTTCAACAATATAGCAAGAATGGATTTGTAGTTATTTCACACTTCACAGATACTGCTAATGGAGGCAAGTCAAAGAGTAGATGTGGATTTTTTCTAAATCCATTCTGGTAGTAAGTAAGGAGTTGAAGGGCTTCAAATTCTGAGTGAAAACAATGAAGAATCATGATGATGCACAAAACACTGAGAAACACATTCCTCAGACAGTTAAGTTATAATACTGGAGGCTTTCAAATATAAAAAAAAAACTAAGAGTTTGGATTCCAATGGAAATGGGTAGTAATGCAGATACATATTCTCAGTGTATACAAGCAAATTTCCAGTATCAGTACGTCACTGAGCACATTAAGATTAAAGGGATTGACTCACCACTGCTTATAACTTTTGTCTTAACACTTAATACCATGAAAACTGAAAATATTACATATGATACTATCTACCTATATTTCTTATGCCCATTCCCTTTGGAAACTCCCTCAAGGGAGTGGTTACAGCAAAAGACTTCATAAAATGGTGAACTCTAGTGCCTCTTCTTAGCTTTTGGTGCCCCACCCTTAACAGGTCACTGACAGAGGGCAACTCTATTACAACTCTGTTTTCTGAGGCTCTTTCCAAATGTTCCTACTAACTACTTCTACCTAATGTTGCAATCTAACTATTTCTAACAAATGCTCCCACCAAAATGTTCCTACTTACTACTTCTACCTAATGCTCTTTTCTAATATTCCTATCTACTACTTCCATCTATTGCTCCTACCACTTTGCCAAAATGCTGGGCTAGTGCTCAGCACTTACTGCAGAAAAAGCTAGTTATAAAGAATGAAATGTCTAAGTTAAGTGTTGTCAAGTGTTAAGTGTGACAAGGAGTATATTCATGTTGATCAGAAAACTAGCAGTCCAAGTGTGGGTGAGGCTGAGAAAAAAAGTCAGCTACCTGGGACAAAAAAATGCAACTTGACAACCACTGAAGTGCTGGTTCACTACACAGCTGTCACTAACTCCCCCGATACCCAGGCGGGTAGTGCCATTAAAATACCTTTCTGGTCAGTAGCTGCCTACCAACTACTACATACCTTACGATACACTAATGGGAAAGTGATCACATACTTCTTGAGTCCGAATATGTGGTAAATAAGGTCATACAAAGATCAGCAATAAAACTAGACTCAAAGAGGAGCTGAGGAAACGAGGAGTAAAACAATTTCTTAGATAATAAACTGGGATATGGAGTTCCATAGACAGAATGCACATAAATGATATGGACAATCTTATGAAATCTACAATGAAAGAGTTAGAACATAGGCATCTTTACCTGCAAATAAATGGAGATGGTTAGGAGGAAATTGTTATTATTCAATAAAAAAATGACAAAAAACAAAAGAATTTAAGGATGAAACATGGCATTGATGTAAAAGGAACATGTCAATATTTGCAAGGTATAAGAGAGTAAGAAATGAGTACACCAGGACAAAAAGCAAACTACAAAAAAATACTGTGAGCAAGATAGGGTATAACTCAGAAAGGGCACAGAATTACAGAGAGCTCATCTGACCAACTTGATGGCTCAGGCTGGGATGTCAAAATGTGTATGAATGTAACCAAGATGATAAAATACAGAGACAGGTAGCACATTATGTTTGAAGATAGGCACCAGGATGTCCTAGCTCTGGGAAATACAAAACAGAGGGGAAAGTGGAATATAATTTGGGAATGTCTTTGGGGTAAAGTCATTGGTTAATGTGAGGGAGAGAGCTATGGATGGAGGTAGCACTGCTGCCAAAGAAGTCATGGGAAAGTGTCAAGAAGTGAGCTGCAGACTGATGGGGTAAAAATATAATGGTATTATGAGAAGTTTGTAATTCCAAGTGCTTATATACCTGGAAATGAGAGGACTAAGGAAGAGAGACAAATGTTATAGTAGGAGCTGACTGAGTCAGCAGTTTTGATGAGCAGTATACTTGGTACACTCTATGGCTGAGTGGTGATTGAAAGGGTTAAGGCATATACAAAGAATCAGATTGGGGAGGAACAATGTGGTTTCAGGAGTGGTATAGAATGTGTGGATCGAGTGTTTCCTTAAAAAAATGTATATGAGAAATACTAAGAGCAACGGAAGGATCTGTATGTAGCATTTTTGGATCTGGAAAAGGCATAAGATAGGGTTGATGGAGATGCCATGTGGAAGGTTTAACAAATATATACTGTGGGAGGAAAGCTACTACAAAGTACAAGGTTTTTTTATCAAAAATAGCAGGCATGTGGTTGAATAGGAAGAGAGATGAGTAAGTGGTTCCAGGTGATGGTTGAGTTGTGGTTGGGATGTGTGATGTCACTATGGCTGTCTAATCTTCTTATGGAGGGGTGGTGAGGGAGGTAAACACAAGGGCCTTAATGAGAAGGGAGAGTATGCAGTCTGTAGAGAGTGAGGGGACCTGGGAATGGGTAAGTTGATTTTGCTGATGACACAGATTAGCAAATTTGGGTGAGAAACTGCAAAAGTTGGTGACTAAGATTGGGAGAGTGTGTGCGGTTGAGAATAAACGTGAATAAAAGCAAAGGCAGGTGGACTGATTAGTTGGGGTGTGAGTTTGAAAGAAAATTTCTAAGGGGTGTGAATTTGAAAAGAAAAAATTTCTAAGAAATGAAGTGTTTGAGATACCTGGAAGTGGGTATGGCAGCAAATGGGATAATGAAAGTGGAAGTGACTCATAGGATAAGGGGGAAGTGAAGATTCTCAGAGCACTGAGGAGTGTGTGGAAAGATAGTTCATCATCTGGAAGGGAAAAAATGGGCATGTTTGAAGATATGATAGTCCAAATGATGTTGTAAGACTTTGAAGAATAGGCAACAAATGAAGATGTAAAGAGGAGGGTGTGCTGAAAAGTTGACAAAGATGATATATGTGTAAGAAGTGGAGGGGACTAGAAGAGGGAGATGAAATTGGAGATGGAAGGATGAAGTGAGAAAAGATTTTGAGTGCTTGGGGCCTGAACACGCAGGAGGGTGAAAGGTGTGCACGGGATGGAGTGAACTGGAATGATGAATGAAGTGATATAGAGGGGCAAAGTGCTGTCAATGGACTGAATCAGGGCATCTGATTGGCTGGGAGAAACCATGGAAAAGTCTGTAGGGTCTGGTTGAGGATAGGAGGCTGTGATTTTGGTGCATTGCAATAACAGCTAGAGAAAGGATATGAGCAGATACAGCCTTTCTTCATCTATTCCTTGCACTACCCAGTTAACTCAAGAAACAGCAAACAAGTACAAAAGAAGTGTGTGATGTCACCATGGTTGTTTAATTTGTTTATGGATGTGGTGGTGAGGCAGGTAAATGTAAGAGTTTTGGAGAGAGTAGCAAGTATGTAGTCTGTTGAGGATGAGAGGGCCTGGGAAGTGAGTCAGTTGTTGTTCACCAATGATACAGCACTGGTGGTTGATTCGAGTGAGAATATGCAGAAGTTGGTGATTGAGTATGGAAGAGTGTGTGAAAGAAGAAAGTTGAGAGGAAAGGGTGGGGGAAGGGGGCAATGGTTCTGGGAGTGATGAAGAATGTCTGGAAAAAGAGAATGTCATCCCAGAGAGCAAAAATGGGTATGTTTGAAGAAATATTAGTTCTAACAATATTTTTTCTTATTTTTTTTGGTAAACAGAGAAGAGGTAGTAAAAGCTTTGCGGAAGATGAAAGCCGGCAAGGCAGCAGGTTTGGATGGTATTGCAGAGGAACTTATTAAAAAAGGGGGTGACTGTATTATTGACTGGTTGGTAAGGTTATTTAATGTATGTATGACTCATGGTGAGGTGCCTGAGGATTGGCGGAATGCGTGCATAGTGCCATTGTACAAAGGCTAAGGGGATAAGAGTGAGTGCTCAAATTACAGAGGTATAAGTTTGTTGAGTATTCCTGGTAAATTATATGGGAGGGTATAGATTGAGAGGGTGAAGGCATGTACAGAGCATCAGATTGGGGAAGAGCAGTGTGGTTTCAGAAGTGGAAGAGGATGTGTGGATCAGGTGTTTGCTTTGAAGAATGTATGTGAGAAATACTTAGAAAAGCAAATGGATTTGTATGTATCATTTATGGATCTGGAGAAGGCATATGATAGAGTTGATAGAGATGCTCTGTGGAAGGTATTAAGAATATATGGTGTGGGAGGCAAGTTGTTAGAAGCAGTGAAAAGTTTTTATCGAAGATGTAAGGCATGTGTACGTGTAGGAAGAGAGGAAAGTGATTGGTTCTCAGTGAATGTAGGTTTGCGGCAGGGGTGTGTGATGTCTCCATGGTTGTTTAATTTGTTTATGGATGGGGTTGTTAGGGAGGTGAATGCAAGAGTTTTGGAAAGAGGGGCAAGTATGAAGTCTGTTGGGGATGAGAGAGCTTGGGAAGTGAGTCAGTTGTTGTTCGCTGATGATACAGCGCTGGTGGCTGATTCATGTGAGAAACTGCAGAAGCTGGTGACTGAGTTTGGTAAAGTGTGTGAAAGAAGAAAGTTAAGAGTAAATGTGAATAAGAGCAAGGTTATTAGGTACAGTAGGGTTGAGGGTCAAGTCAATTGGGAGGTGAGTTTGAATGGAGAAAAACTGGAGGAAGTGAAGTGTTTTAGATATCTGGGAGTGGATCTGGCAGCGGATGGAAACATGGAAGTGGAAGTGGATCATAGGGTGGGGGAGGGGGCGAAAATTCTGGGAGCCTTGAAGAATGTGTGGAAGTCGAGAACATTGTCTCGGAAAGCAAAAATGGGTATGTTTGAAGGAATAGTGGTTCCAACAATGTTGTATGGTTGCGAGGCGTGGACTATGGATAGAGTTGTGCGCAGGAGGATGGATGTGCTGGAAATGAGATGTTTGAGGACAATGTGTGGTGTGAGGTGGTTTGATCGAGTAAGTAACGTAAGGGTAAGAGAGATGTGTGGAAATAAAAAGAGCGTGGTTGAGAGAGCAGAAGAGGGTGTTTTGAAATGGTTTGGTCACATGGAGAGAATGAGTGAGGAAAGATTGACCAAGAGGATATATGTGTCGGAGGTGGAGGGAACGAGGAGAAGAGGGAGACCAAATTGGAGGTGGAAAGATGGAGTGAAAAAGATTTTGTGTGATCGGGGCCTGAACATGCAGGAGGGTGAAAGGAGGGCAAGGAATAGAGTGAATTGGAGCGATGTGGTATACCAGGGTTGACATGCTGTCAGTGGATTGAATCAGGGCATGTGAAGCGTCTGGGGTAAACCACGGAAAGCTGTGTAGGTATGTATATTTGCATGTGTGGACGTATGTATATACATGTGTATAGGGGTGGGTTGGGCCATTTCTTTCGTCTGTTTCCTTGCGCTACCTCGCAAATGCGGGAGACAGCGACAAAGCAAAAAAACAAAAAAAAAAAAATATATATATATATATATATGTGGAAGTCGAGAACATTATCTCGGAAAGCAAAAAAGGGTATGTTTGAAGGAATAGTGGTTCCAACAATGTTGTATGGTTGCGAGGCGTGGGCTATGGATAGAGTTGTGCGCAGGAGGATTAATGTGCTGGAAATGAGATGTTTGAGGACAATGTGTGGTGTGAGGTGGTTTGATCGAGTAAGTAACGTAAGGGTAAGAGAGAGGTGTGGAAATAAAAAGAGCGTGGTTGAGAGAGCAGTAGAGGGTGTTTTGAAATGGTTTGGGCACATGGAGAGAATGAGTGAGGAAAGATTGACCAAGAGGATATATGTGTCGGAGGTGGAGGGAACGAGGAGAAGTGGGAGACCAAATTGGAGGTGGAAAGATGGAGTGAAAAAGATTTTGTGTGATTGGGGTCTGAACATGCAGGAGGGTGAAAGGAGGGCAAGGAATAGAGTGAATTGATTCGATGTGGTATACCGGGGTTGATGTGCTGTCAGTGGATTGAATCAAGGCATGTGAAGCGTCTGGGGTAAACCACGGAAAGCTGTGTAGGTATGTATATTTGCATGTGTGGACGTATGTATATACATGTGTATGGGGGTGGGTTGGGCCATTTCTTTCGTCTGTTTCCTTGCGCTACCTCGCAAACGCGGGAGACAGCGACAAAGTATAATATATATAATAATATATATATATATATATATATATATATATATATATATATATATATATATATATATATATATATATATATAATAATGAATAATATGTATATGTTGATATGTATATGTATGTGTATGTGCATATATGTATATGTGTGTATGTGAGTGGTGTTACTTTGCTGACGCAGGAAACGGCAATCAACTATAATGACCAAGATTATTATAATGTTTGGAGATAATGATTTACGTTTTTACATATGTTTGTGTCCACTCTTCTGTTACAAACATAGCAAAGCCACCATGTATTGTATCTTTCTTTAATTTGCTGTTCATTTCATTACTCAATGTAGAATAACTATTGAAAAATTTTCAGATTTGTAAATGCTTTCATCGATTTCCCAAAGCCATTAATAGCAGTTGTGAATGGTCATGCTATTGGAGTGTCTGTTACAGTGATGGGACTATTTGATGGTGTT
This sequence comes from Panulirus ornatus, assembly GCF_036320965.1. Taxonomy (NCBI): domain Eukaryota; kingdom Metazoa; phylum Arthropoda; class Malacostraca; order Decapoda; family Palinuridae; genus Panulirus; species Panulirus ornatus. Next base: position 7,589,500 of record NC_092231.1, read on the forward strand.
TATGCCACAGACAGGGTTAGTTTTCTCCATAGTTGTTTTAATATTCCTTGAGTACAAAATATGTTTTCTAGTCAGTAAGACTTGGTGACTGTTATAGAATGATTTTTGTAGCTCCTGCATCTATTGCTGATGATCTTTTCTTCATTGTTTTAAGGCATATATTACAGCATGCTGAAGTATTACTGATGTAGTGCCTCTTTACCTTAAGTGTTGTATAAGAAACTTAAAGAATTTTTACAAAAGTTGAAGGTCAATTTTGGCTAGTTTGAGTTGAAACCTGGTCACAGCAATGGTGATTTCTTTACTTTAGTGGGTGCCTGAAGTTTGGTTTTGTTATTCATTTTCAAAACCATTAATTCAATTTTTGTAAGAGAAAAATGTGATCATGTGGTCTGATCTTGCAAAGCAGTGGCTCATTTTTTTTTGTCTTAGCCATTTCCTATGTTGAATGAAGAACAAAGAACAACCTCATTCACAAAGATCCACTCTGTCATGTGCAGTTCACAGAAACCATGGATACACTTAGACTAGAGATAGGCATTATAAAGGAAGGGAGAAGAGCAGCAATAAAATAGAAAATCTTGGGAATGACATAGGGAGGGAGTAAATGAAACATGGGGAGTGATTTTATTTAGGTAAGCAGTGCCTACACAAGTGGCTGAAGTGTGTTGCATGTGAATGTGCTAAGAGAGGTAGCAGATTGGATGTATGATCACATGGAGGAGAATGTGAGTGTTTGCATTGGTTTTAGGAACAGTAGAAATGTGTGAAAATGAGTAAGCTTGGAAGAGGCATGTGTGTAGATATATCTAGAAAGATTGAGTGAAGAATGACATATAGAGAGATTAAGTGAAACTGAGGTGAATTTATTAGGTAAGCAGTATGCACATGTGGCTTAAATGTATTGCATGTGCTAGGTGGGAGGTGGGCATAAGTGAAAGGATAGTGAGTGTCGATAGGAGGGAGTTGAAACTCTTATGAAAGAATGAAGAGGGGCGTATGGACAGTATCTGCAGTGAAGGAGTCTATGTGATGGAGGAGTATAATAGAAAGTATCATAAGGTCAAGAGAAGAGAGGATTACAAGAGGGCAGATAGAGAGTGGAGTATGAAAGGACAAGTATACTTCAGAGAGAATATGGAAATGTTTTGGAAAGAATAGAGTATGTGGGAAGAATGAAAGATTAAATTGGAGTGATGCTGAGGGGATCTGATGTGAAAGTGGTAACAGGCAAAGAAGAGGTGAAAAGAAAATGACTGTACTTTGAAGACTGCCAGATGTATTGAATGATATGATGGTGTTATTGTGTATTTTGGCTGAGGAGATGCAGAGTGAGAGTCCTGGTGTATGGCAAGATGAAAAGAGGAGTTAGTGAAACCCTTTCTTAAGATAAAGTGTGGCAGAGTGGCTGGAGTGGATGGAATTGCATTTAAGTTCCTCAAGAAAGCGGATGACAGTGTGATGCATTAGATAGTCGGGCTATTCAGCATTAGTATGGCCTAATGGTGAGGTTCATGAGGATTGGCAGAATTCTTGTATAGTGCCCTTGAGTAAGGTTTTATAAAGTGGTAAGAACCTGAATTTCAAATTAATTAAGCTTGGTTCCATTTACCCTATTGGGAACTCTTGCTGAAATCACATTTTAAAGGTGCTTTGTGATGAGCATAATGTATATTGAGTAAGAGAACATTGAGCAAATGAAAAAAATGGAAGACTGCAGTGTGAAGTCATTACTTCTTTCTATCTACCTATATCTCTGATGCCTGTTCCAATTGGAACTCCCTGAAAGGGGTGATCACAGCAACAGAGTCTCCTTAACTAAAGAATCCAGTGCCACTTCTCAGCCTTTAGTGCTTCACCCATAACAGGCCATTGACAGAGGGCAAGTCTAGCGCAGTGTTTGCAGAGGCTCCTACCAAATGTTCATATTGACTGCTATTATCTAATACTCCTACCTACTACTTTTACCTAATGGTTTTACCTACTACTATCAACTGCTCCTACCATTTTGCCAAAAGGCAGGATAATCCAGAGTTATGAAGAATGAATTGCATGGGTTAAGTGTTGTCAAGTGTTACATATGACAATGAGAGATTTATGTTTGTGGACAGAATGCATACAGAATCCCAGTAGTCTACATGTTAGTGAGACAGAAAGAAAAGACAGCTATATGATTCAGAGGAGTGCAACTTGACAACCACTAAAGTGCTGACTCTCTTAAACAGATGTCATTAACCCTCCTGACCCCCAGGTATGTAGTACTGGTAATATACCTCCCTGGTTGTTGGCTGCCTACCAACTACTACATACAGTCGTTAATTTTTTTAATTATTTGCTGGAAAAGGAAAATCAGATGAAAAAGAGGAAGGCAATAAGTAAGAGTACAGAACTCTGAGGGGCATAACTGTTTATCAGTAAAAAGGGAGAACTTGATCCATCGGCAATTAGATAGACCAGCCAGAGAGGAAATTGATTTTAAAAGCAAAAGTGAGAGGGAAGCTTAGAGATCAGAGACCAATGCATTACCATGTTAAATACTTTTAATGTTGTATATAAAGGGTGGTGACTGAGTTTGGTAAAGTGTGTGAAAGAAGAAAGTTAAGAGTAAATGTGAATAAGAGCAAGGTAATTAGGTACAGTAGGGTTGAGGGTCAAGTCAATTGGGAGGTAAGTTTGAATGGAGAAAAACTGGAGGAAGTAAAGTGTTTTAGATATCTGGGAGTGGATCTGGCAGCGGATGGAACCATGGAAGCGGAAGTGGATCATAGGGTGGGGGAGGGGGCGAAAATCCTGGGAGCCTTGAAGAATGTGTGGAAGTCGAGAACATTATCTCAGAAAACAAAAATGGGTATGTTTGAAGGAATAGTGGTTCCAACAATGTTGTATGGTTGCGAGGCGTGGGCTATGGATAGAGTTGTGCGCAGGAGGATGGATGTGCTGGAAATGAGATGTTTGAGGACAATGAGATGTTTGAGGACAATGTGTGGTGTGAGGTGGTTTGATCAAGTAAGTAACGTAAGGGTAAGAGAGATGTGTGGAAATAAAAAGAGCATGGTTGAGAGAGCAGAAGAGGGTGTTTTGAAATGGTTTGGGCACATGGAGAGAATGAGTGAGGAAAGATTGACCAAGAGGATATATGTGTCGGAGGTGGAGGGAACGAGGAGAAGTGGTAGACCAAATTGGAGGTGGAAAGATGGAGTGAAAAAGATTTTGTGTGATCGGGGCCTGAACATGCAGGAGGGTGAAAGGAGGGCAAGGAATAGAGTGAATTGGATCGATGTGGTATACCGGGGTTGACGTGCTGTCAGTGGATTGAATCAGGGCATGTGAAGCGTTTGGGGTAAACCATGGAAAGCTGTGTAGGTATGTATATTTGCGTGTGTGGACGTATGTATATACATGTGTATGGGGGTGGGTTGGGCCATTTCTTTCGTCTGTTTCCTTGCGCTACCTCGCAAACGCGGGAGACAGCGACAAAGAAAAAAAAAAAAGAAAAAAAAAAATTCTCATCTTGGTTACATCCACACACATTTAGACACCCCAATCTGAGCCTTCGAGGAGGATGAGCACTCCCTGCATGACTCCATCTTCTGTTTCCCCTTTTAGAAAGTTAAAATATAAGGAAGGGAGGGTTTCTAGCCCCCCACTCCCATCACCTTTAGTTGCCCTATCCCTAGGGAAAGGAGAGAAATACATATTTATGAAATATGAAATAAAAGGCAAGTACTTGCAGGTGAACTGTACTGTATGTACCTTTTCAGTAGCAAAGACGGCATCATACAATGGTAAAAGTGTGCTGCCCACTCCAACAGCTGCACCATTCACCACTGCAACCAAGGGCTTTGGGAAATCAATGAATGCTGCCATATGTCTGTAAGTGGTAACATATATTTTTAAATGAAAACATCTCAAAAGTTAAGACAGTAAATGGGGAACATATATCAAGAGTGCTAATTTTATATTATATTGGATTTTTTTTATATATAAATCTGTACTTTTTGGACAATGAAGTAAAATATAAAAGCATCCAGTTAAAATTAAGTAATTCACTTTTTATATTTACTTAAAAGAAGTGTATAAGAATGTTACTAATGCAGCATAATTATAATATCAAAAATCTATAAACAGAACTCAGGAAACTTCAGATATCCAAAATATCTTGTCTGGATTTTATCAAGATAAAATCTTTATTTCATGCATCATTTTCATAATTCCTATCTAGTCTACATGGACTGTGACACTATGTATAAACCTGGTATGAGAAACAGCAAAAGAGAAGTGTGCTACCATATGAGTGTGACAGCCTATGCAAACTTAAATGATACACAGCAACTGTGATTTTTCTTACGTATTTTCCAAATACATTCATACATCAAAAATAATTTTCATTTGATTCCTTATTCAATGAATGGAGTAGCTAAGAATGATTACCAGTCACTGAATTCTAATTCCAGCTCTGACTAACAATCCTGGTACTCATGCTTTTGCATTAACAATTTCATGCAAGCTGGAGTGAATAGCATATATCCACCTGACACTCCAACAATAAAATAATATTTCATTGTTTATATGGGTTATTATATAAGGTTTATACAGCTTTGAAGCAATATAAGAAGTATAAAAGTACTCATACATTTGCATTCATCCATCATCCGTGTGGCTTTTGACTAAAATAAAGAAATAGGTAATGTTCTTCTAAATCTACTGGAATATTTTCATAAAAGGCAGTCCTAATTTTCCTATCCACATTTGAAGGAACCAGTGGTTCGTTTACTGCCAAAAGCCATGTATAGATGCCAGATGTAACCCTGAGCTTCAATTAGCAAACAGAAATATCTACCAGGCTCAGTTACCCAGCACAAACCATGGTGGAAGTACACAGTGCACTCAACTTATCCAGGCTACTGCCATATTTTTAAGATTCACATATCCCTTTGACCAGATTAAGTTCGATCTCATCTCTTTTGAAAGATTTGTCTCCACAACTCTAACATTATCAGGTTTGTTTTCCTTCACTCAGTTCTTGAAATCCAGCTCTTTCCCATTCACTACTACTCCATCTACATTTGTATATATTTTCAATCAGACATTCTGATCACTTGACATTCTTGACTTCTCTGAGGTACCAGGACTGTTCTTCCCTTTACTCTCTTTTGATGTTTCCACTTGTCTGTCTTTCTTCCTGTTAATTACAGATTCAAGTGGGCTATGTAGTAGTTCATTTGTTTTCTTATCTTTTCCAGTGCTTTACCGATTACACTCAACAGAGAAACTGGCCTGTAGTTCAGAGCAATTTCCCAAACTCCATTCTTATTTATAGCCACAACATTTGCCCTCTTCCACATCCTTGGAATTACTCCTTTCAGCAGTATCCAAATGGACAGTACTTCAAGAAGCATTAAGTTTAATGCCTCCATGACCCATTTCTACCCATCTTTCTAATGAAAACTCCTCACAACTCTCGTTTCTCCTTTGACGGTTCTGTAATTTCACCTCTTGACTCAATGAACATATTTGGTATTACTGTAACTTCCACTATTTCTTGGAAACCCCACATTACAGGAATAGCTAAGTTTGCCTCTAAGAAACTGGGTGTCCTGTTTATATAGTGAAACTACTTTTCTGAACAGTTGCTCTGTTTATACAAGGGATTGATTCGTCATTTCTATATCCTTACTTGACAGAGTCAGGCTAACTTTCAAACTTGACCTACTTGCCCTATGCCACAATGATGATTCATTTTCCCTCTTCTATATGTATTACTTTGGTTTTTGCTCCCGAGAGTTGGCTGCTTGAATGCCCCCACCACTAGCTAGACCATACAATACTCGGCAAGCTGCTGCATCACATGATTATTGTGTGGCCATCAGCAACTCAAGGGTGAGCTGTTCTGATACCTGCTTCTTTCCATACACGTTGAAGCTTTGGAACTCTCTACCCTCTAAACTTTCCCAATAACTAAGACCTGGCACATTTCAAAAGACAGGTCTTTCACATCCTCAAAAATTTATAAATACTTTCCCTTGCCTTTTCTTTTTCCGTTTCATAGTGCTCTCTATATTTCAATTAAGGCCCGGCCTTGATGTGGACTTCTGTCCATGACTGGGGCCTTCAACATTAAAAAACACACCTTTCAGCACATGGGGAGACTTCATCAGGTACATGAACCTTATATAAGTTATTTTGTTAACAAGATGATTATATAATTTCTATTAATCTTTATACATCCAAAGACTTCTTTCCTCTCCCACCTTTCTAATGCTGGTGTTGTATTATCCTTCATTGTGAAAACACTTACCTCTCTGTACCTCCCTTTTTTACCTTGCAGTAATCATTCTTTTGCTCTATTCAAAAACTTGCCAGCTGAAATTATGCTTATAACTCCTCCACAGTACATCGCAGAACTGTCCCTTTTTGGTACTTTAAGTTGAACTACACACTCTTCACCCCTCCTCCTTTGTCAGTGACCCATGGTATCCATGTTTTTTCTATTCTGTACAGAAATAGATTTGAGGGAACCCTAAAAAGTATAGCAATGGTCCTTATTCTTGATATAGAACTCCTTTACCCAATCTACACTCCCAAAAAACCTAATCAAGTCTACATATTTTACTCAACTGTATTTCATCTGATGGTCCTCTGCTACTGCTAGTCCCCACAGTCTTACTCATTATGTGCTGTTTGTAGGTGTCATATACTAAAAAATTTTGGAATTTAATGGTGCTCATTATAAAGAGGACCAATACCTCTCCTTCTATATTTCTCTGTCCCTCCTTGGTATCATTTACCCATCTAAAAGAATAGGTTAGCTTTATTATGTGAATGTGTTTGTGTATAACATTAGTCATTCCCTTATCACTTTAACTTTCTTTAAAGCTGACCTGGTCAAAAGATCTCGGATCTCAGTCATGGTGATATCTGTAAAGTTGTTTTTATCATTGCCAGCACAGTAAACAGTGCCAACCCCTGTTGTAGCTGTGATGATAGTTTCAGGGTCATTGGCAGCCTCCTGAAGGGCTGCTACAATCTCATCAAACATCTGGATTAGAGCAAAATGTCCTGTTAGTAATTGCAAAAATCCTGAGGATGCTTCTGATAAATTGAATATTTAAAGAAATTCATGTCCATCATCATTTAGTTATATGGGCTGTAGTACACAGAGAGAAAATATGTGATGGATGATATTAAATGACTAATTTTGATAAAAAAAAAACATTGGATAGAGAATATTTAACAAGGTTACATACAATGTTTCATGCACATCAACTCAAAATTTCTGGGTTTTTCCTTAAAACATTTAAAGGAAACAAACAAAAATAATCTAAGCTGGAGCATATAGATCAAAGACACTCAGAAATTCATCTCTGGAATGTGTGGGCAAGGCAAAAGTATGTGCAACTGTTTATCATTCATTTCCAGAATTGGCTACACTGCTGTTGTTGGTGTCCTGCAAGCACTACCCATAATGGTCAATACCACAAATAATGAGGCCTTTACATTCAGTTTGATCAGTTGTAGTCATGCCATAAACAAGGTCACACCCTTGTCAACTCACACCAAAGATGAAAAGAGTGCCGTTATTCAATTTTTGTGATTTCAAAGTAAAAAAGACTATCAGAAATTCACAGGATAGTGATCATGTCTAGCCAACTCAGAGCACATTTGAATGGACTGAAATGTTTAAAACTGGTGATACAACTGATGACAAAACAGAATATTCAGAGTAATCATCCACATGAACCACCAACAGCAAGATCAACCAAGCTCATGAAATAGTTCTCAACAAAAGGGGAGTAACAATTATCAGCCACAAAACATCATGAAGTATATCAAGGTTCTGCCTGTGTAATAATCCATGCAAATAATAGAAAAGAATAAGTGCAAGCATTTGAAAATCTGTACCCAACCTCTGGACTGGTATGGTGATGAAGAACATCAGTTAACAACATATACACCACTCAGGCCAAACTTGGATCCATCATTATAAACCAGGAAGTATATGCCAAAGTATGCAATGGAAACACACACTGCCTCTTCCTTCAAAGTTCAAAACTCAGTCATCATCAGCAGGTAAAGTTATGCTTAATGTGTCCGGAGATTCTCAAATTCTAATTCTTGAACATTATCAAGCACTGTAACTGGTGCAGGGCATACCAACATGCTGTGGAATCATCTAAAGCCAGCAAATAAGGTAAAACAGAAAGGCCGTCAGCAGGGTTTTTTTAGCTGGTTGAAGACACTTTCCCTCACACCATTCATAATCCTCTAACAGTTGAAGTTTAAGGTTCTTGATCTAACATCATACAACCCTGACCTTGTTCCATTAGATCATCATCTGTCTGGTCCCTTAACAAAGTTTTGGAAGCTGCTGATTTGCCACTGATGATGAAGTAAAGGGGACAGTGCATGCATGGCTTCATGTGCAATTAAAAACCTTTTTTTGCTGATGGTATTCAAAAGGCTGCATAATGATGGACCAAGTGGACTGAAATGCAATGTGATTATTTGGAAATATGATATCTGTTCCATAGCTGTAAGCTGTACATACTAAAAAATCAAACATTGCAAATACTTTCTGACTTGCCCTCATGAATACTTTAAATTTCCACGGTAAATCTATAAAAGCTTGTGTACTGGTTAGTTTTTGAACCAAGCCTAATTTCCAGAGAAAAGAGTTGAATCTATAATTTCAAGAAAAGTAAAAAGCAATTAAAAGTCAAAATGAACAGTATGTTTCAAGAAAAAATTTTGCCAATAAGGGATATAACAAAGCCTCAAGATGTTATGTTTTGTGTTGCAACACTACAGACTTAAGACACTTAAGAATTAGGATATCAATTCATGACAGTGTTCATCATCCACCTTGACAAATGAGGATAACCATCCTTCCTATCCTTATGACACTGTTTAAAATTGCAACATACTTTCGTAAAAAAGAAAAATATCAAAATAGTCCATCACCACAATTTGAGTTATTTGTGTACCTTTTTAAATGATGTCCCAGCAAAATGCCATTCAATTTGTATGCCATGAGCTGATAGAAATACATTATTCTTTGTTCACTGCTACCCCATTATTCATTGCAAACACTATAAAAGTAGGTATTTCAATATGTCTGGTAGGAATTGTAAAGATACTCACAGGGTTACAGGATCTGAGGTTATCAAGTATGAGGATAAACCTGAGGCACTTAGAAGGTTTGATATTGTTCTGAAACTCATGTCTATTGCAAAATGTGTGGATCTTGCTCATCCTTTCTTTCTTCCCTTTATGTTTCTGATGCATTAAATAATCTCTCATCGATAGACGAGAATGTTTAAAAGATGGGATGCAGTGACAGTAACACTCCCTCACCATACCTGTAGCAATGGGTAATTATATTCTAATATGCTGATGTAGCTTTTAAACCTGGCATAGTATCTCTGACACCTGTTCTCGCCTGGAGCTCCCTCAAAGGGGTGGCCACAGCAATAGAGTCTCCATAACTAATGAACTCCAGTGCTGCTTCTTAGCCTTTAGTGCCTCACCCTTAACAGGCCACTGGCATAGGGCAACTCTAGTGCAGTGTTTGCTGAGACTCCTACCTAATGATCCTACCAAGTACTTCTACCATATGTCTACCTATGTCTACCTATGCTTCTAGGAAAGAGTAAGTGTAGTTTTACCCATGAGTTCAGCTTCTCTCAATTCTAATAACATCTACCTGTAGTCTGATTTTCCCAATTATATCCTTTAAACCTAGTTCCTATACATGAACTGCTACATTCATGTAAACCACTTATAATTCTGTTTTCCAAATGGACTATCCTTTTCTCATCCAAAGATGGTGCAATTAAATATTCTGAGAGCCTTACCCTTGCTTTGAACAGGTTTGCTATCACTGAAATCAAAAGATAACTTCTTTTCATCGATCTAAAATTTGATGAGTTTAAGGTGTGGCCAGATTGCAAAGCACACATTTAGGTCCTAAATAATCAGCATCAAAAATTTTCAACAGTTATAAAAGCAAGCACATATTCTAACACAGATCTATACTTCATATCAAAATATGTCAAGCTTCATTAAAAATTATGTCCAAAATTCAATCACATGACTTATAGTTAGCCATAAGTCTTTCAATGAAGGTATTCTTTAGTACAGATGCACTCTTCTATTCATATTTCAACTTTTTTCTAAGTACTCTTGGTTACACTTATCATTTAATCCCTGTGCAAAGCCAACTGAGTAGAAACAGAAATTCAAGTTCATAATGTTTAACATACTGAGATTTGACTGTCCACATGATGAGGAAAGAAAGGGCTAACAAGGAGACGAACTATCATTGAGAGAGAGAGGGCAATCGCTAACTGTTTCTCAAGTTAATGGATAACCAACTACAACAGGTTTACCACTTATGACTGCTAATGATGTACATCTAATACATGCCATCTAAGATAATAAACCAAATTCAGAAGTTATCAAATCTTAAAACATACCTTTTCATTAATAGCATTTTTTTTGCCAGGTCTATTAAAAGAGATGGTCCGCACTCCATGCTGAACACTGACAATGAGGTGTTCATATTGGAGAGTGTTTGTACTCATCAATCTAGATGTAACACTCCAAGGAAATTTATGTCCCATGGAAGGAGACTCACTGCTCCTTGACAACAATGATGGATATTCCAATTTTTTTACTGTGGGACTCCAAGGCAATCCTCCTGAGAAATTCTTAAGACATCCTACTCCAACACACCTGCACAAGAAAAAGGTGTCAACTTTATATCACAACTAGGAACACTAATTTTACAGTATAGGGACATAGCTATAATTCTAAACCTTAAGTCAAAAACTATGCATCTATCTAAGTTAGTCATCAAACCTTCAGCAAAAATATCCACTTTAATATACTGTATATTAAACAGGATTTTACACTAAGATTTACTTATGAAATTATTAGAAATCCAAAACAAAAAAATGGTGTCTCTGTAAATGCATCCATCACTTAATCTGATAACAAGTAAGATATATAATTCTGTTAGGGAATCATATCCCACTGTACAAAATCAATTACAAGTGAAAACAATCCTGTTACTAATAAGGACTCCAACCAGATAACGGCACCATTCTTACATAAGGAAAGATGTGCCAGTGTGTGCTGCTGTATCTCAAGAATCCAGATCAGATTTAACAACTTTTATATTGTTTTTACTGTGGTACACTGAAATCTTTTCAAACATCTTTTGTGCTGTTCTAAGTGTTCTGTTCATTATATATCATATTGTGGATTTGAAAAATGCTATAAAATAAGTAAAAACAAAGAAAAAATATTCTTTTGGGTTGTGTGAGCTGAAGGAACACAGCACAAATTGAAGAAACATAGAAAGACAATGGAAAACAACCTCATCTGGACAACACAACCTCTTTCAGTAGATGATCATTCTTCACCAGGTGGCAGGATGCAATAAATGACATCAAAATTAATACATTGGAAATTATGTCAAATAGTGGCTGCCAGAGAAAGTCAGTAGGGCACCAAATAGTTAGTTAGTGATCTCTGTTTCACAGCTCTTTCCAATCTCAACTTATTTCTTATCTCAGGATTAAAATTATTCATCCTTTTCATGCTTCTACAGCTTTGTTTTACTCTATAGCATACTATCCTTGCAAATTGAAATCAATGATATTACTAAGTGAGCTCATTTTCCGTGTTAGCGAGGTAGCGCCAGGAAACAAACGAAGAAAGAATGGCTCATCCACTCACCATACACACATATATACATAAATGCCCATACATCCACGTATACACACATATACATATCAAAATATACACATATACATACACACAGACAGACACATACATATATACACATACATATTCATACTGCTTGCCTTCATCCATCTTGGCACTACACCACCCCACAGGAAACAGCATCATTACCCCCTGCTTCAGCAAGGTAGCACCAGGAAAACCGACAAAAAAGAAGAAAAAAAAAAAAGCCACATTCCTTCACACTCAGTCTCTAGCTGTCATGGCCACATTCATTCACACTCAGTCTCTAGCTGTCATGTGTAATGCACAGCTTCCTATCCACATCCAGGCCCCATAGACCTTTCCATGGTTTACCCCAGACATTTCACCTTAGTTCAGTCCACTGACAGCATGTCAACCCAGGTATACCACATCATTCCATTTCACTCTATTCCTTACACACCTTTCACCCTCCTGTATGCTCAGGCCCCGAACACTCAAAATCTTTTTCACTCCATCTTTCCACCTCCAATTTGGTCTCCCACTTCTTGTTACCTCCACCTTTGACACATATATCCTCTTTGTCAATCTTTCCTCACTCATTTTCTCAATATGTCCAAACCATTTCAACATACCCTCTAATGCTCTCTCAACCACACATTTTATTTCCACACATCTCTCTTACCCTTTCATTACTTACTCGATCAAACCACCTCACACCACATACTGTCCTCAAACATTTCACTTCTAAAACATCCACCCTCCTCTGTACAACCCTATCTATAGCCCATGCCTTGCAACCATATAATATTGTTAGAACTACTATTCCTTCAAACAAACCCTTTTTGCTCTCTGAAGAAATTATTATAACAGGAGGAGCATGATTTGAAGCACCACATTTTATGTTACAATGATAGGTGATGATAATGGGAGTTATGATGATCTGGAACAACATGAAGTAAAAGTGAAGGAAATTCTTCTAGAAATCAAGAGAAGCTATACAAATCTCTCTTGCCATTCCCTGAAATTTATGTTTACAATATTTTCAATGTTAAAAAAAAAATGTCAGTTGTGGTATCATTCCCAATAAGTTGAGGGGAAGTTTCTTTGCTAAGTGTATGTAATGTCTGCTGAGTGCTTTCTCACTAAAAATGCATGCTACCCAATCAATTTGGTGAAAGGAAGATGACAACAATATATTTGAAATATATTGAGTACAATAATGTGCTGAATAATAAGGTAAATCTCATCCTCTACATGAGATCAGGCAAGGTCTTCATAGATTCTGTTCATTTACACCTGTGTTTCACTGAATTTTACCACACATCTCTCTTGATATACCATACCCCTTACCTCACTTTTCACAGGAAAAATAATGTAACAAAGCACGCTCCCCTAAACTAAATCACATATGAGTATAGAGTCAAGTAATATCATTTTCATTCAAATCCATACCTCAATTTTGTGATGCCCCTTTATTCCTAAACCAGAACTACGTCAGCAATGGTAATATATCAACATGTTCATATCCAGCAAAGTACAGTCGGCACCATGGTGAAAAAATGCAACCAGTAGGCTTTTAAGTGCACAAATAAACCAAAGGAAAATAACTTTTATCAAATTTTTGCTTTTTCATGGGCTGAAATAAAAAAAATCAACTACACATCAAAAACTGATAAAACTTACCTATGGAGATTGAACAGAGAGCGAGCAGTATACATATTGTTAATCAGCATATGAAGTCACAGTATCTTTGTATTGTGTTGAGGGATGAGGTCACAGACTCTATCTGTGATGAAAGGATATAAATTAGAGGAATCTTATTCTAAATGTATTATATAGATGATCTTTTTTTTTTCGTACTATTCGCCATTTCCCGCGTTAGCGAGGTAGCGTTAAGAACAGAGGACTGGGCCCTTGAGGGAATATCCTCACCTGGCCCCCTTCTCTGTTCCTTCTTTTGGAAAATTGAAAAAAAACGAGAGGGGAGGATTTCCAGCCCCCCGCTCCCTCCCCTTTTAGTCGCCTTCTACGACACGCAGGGAATACGTGGGAAGAATTCTTTCTCCCCTATCCCCAGGGATATAATAGATAAATAAATAAATAAATAAATAAAATGGATGTGGACAGGGTGCTGCAGTTTTAGTGCATTACACATGACAGATAAAGACTGAGTGTGAACGAATGTGGCCTTTTGTCTGTTTCCCTGGCGCTACCTTGCTGAAGCAGGGGGTAGCAATGCTGTTTCCTGCAGGCTGGGGTAGCACCATGAATGGATGAAGGCAAGCAAGTATGAATAAGTACAAGTGTATATATGTATACATCTGTGTATGCATATGTATATGTGTATATGTTGATATGTATATGTATATCTATGTATATGTGCATGTATAGGTGTTTAAGTGTATATGTATGTAGATGAGGGTGGATGCATTGGAAATGAAAGCTTGAGGACAATATGTGGTGTGAGGTGGTTTGATTAAGTAATGAAAGGGTAAGAGAGAGATGTGTGGAAATAAAAAGAGTGAGGTTGAGAGAGAGCAGAAGAGGATGCACTGAAATGGTTTGGACATATGGAGAAAATAAGTGAAGAAAGATCTTACTTTTTATATCACAGACAGGTACACTCTCCAAAAAAAGTGTCAGCTCCCAGGCCTGAAGCTTCTAATAATCTACAACTGGCTGACTGAAATTAAAACTTGACTTAGCTGCCAACCTGATGCTGTTTACAACTGCATCAGGTTGGCAGCAAAGTCAAGTTCTAATCTTGGTCAGCCAAATGCACATTATTAGAAACTTGCTTAACAAATTCTGCCAAACATGTGATACTTGAGTATCCTTCCTGAACATTTACTGCCTCTTAGTCATGGTAGATTTGATGTTCACTTCTTGAAGAATCTGTATGGTTTGCAGCATCTCAACACAATTTTGCACAACTAAAAGGTCACATTATCCTTCATGATCTGCAGATCTTAAATCAAGACTTCTAATAACATTACCAGTCCATAATTTCATTATTATGTATCTGGAACTAAATTTATTCTTCAGAAGTTCCCATGCTTTAGGATAGCCTACTTCAGGACTCCTCACTGCATAGCATTCAATGGCCTTACAAGCTTTCCCAGGAAAATACTCCAACTGCCTGTTAAACTTTGTTGCTGGGTCACAGAGGTATTTCCAAAACATTGGTAGAATGCCTGCATGGACACCCAATACTTGATTGGGTCATAAGAACATACGAAGTGAGGACACTGCAAGAGGGCTATTAGGACCATGCTAGGCAGGTCCTGAGTCTGTCCATCCTACAACAAACCGCGTGAACTCATAAACGCATCCAACCTTCGTTTAAATCTACCTAAAGACCTAGCTTCCACTTCCACTACTGTACTTCGCAGCTTATTCCATAAATCTACTATCCTATTCCCAAACCAATACTTACCCACACCCTACCTGAATGTATTTTTTTCTGATCTAAATCCATTATTTCTTGTCCTATCTGGTGGCACCATTCTAAGAACTTTATTCATGTTACCTTAATTAATGCTTTTCACTCATTCTAAAACTTCAATCAAATCCCCTCTAGCCCTCCTCCTCTTAAGTGAGTGTAAATTCAGTCTTTTCAACCTTTCTTCATAAGTGAGATTCTAATTCCTGGGATCATTTTTGTCATTCACCTTTGTACTCTAAACAATCTATATCAACTGCATAGTATGGAGTCCAAAACCGTACTGCATTATCCATATGTGGTCTCACCATCGCAAGATAAAGATGAAATAATACTCTATGAGTTTTACTGCTAACAGTCCTACTAATGAACACTAACATCTTATTTGCCACTTAGAAAATTTAATAACCATCCGTGCCTTGGGGGGTTCAAAAATGTCAGCAGGTTCCTTTGGTGATGTTGGAACAACAGCAAACAACTTTAAGAATAGTTGCTGCTGCTTCAGAAGCTCCTTGGCCATATGCACCTTGAGGTTTAGAATGCTTAGCTAGAACATCTAACTCATCATGGGACTATTTATTCCACTGATCCTCAATTCTCATGAACGTGAATGCTACGTCACCTGCAGGATCACCCCTGGTGCCAGACTCCTGGTTTAATCACTTCTGAGCCTCGGACGTGGCTTCGCCCAGTCCTGATACCTATTAAACCCAACCAATCTGCAGCCTCTGGCTCGAGCGTTCACCAACATATCACAGGATACTTCTCTGTGGCTTTGTACATACTCTATCCCTACCCAGAAGATATTTCAATCTTATCTCTAAAGATACTGACAATAACTTCGTAAAGGAAAAAAAAAGTTCTGGCAATCATTAAGTCAGTAACAGGTTATTCGACCCGGTAACTGTGTTGCTGTGTCAGCCATTTCCACCGGTTTGTTTACCTTTGTCAGCTGGGGTTGTACAGGCCAATGCCTCACGCGATGGGTCTTACCCTATCTAACATGAGCGCCACCTGTTAGGTATTATGTGACTTAAAATATTTATTATTACAGTATTTAAATCCCAGAATTCTTTCCTCTCTGACATTAAAATCCCTGGTCTACTCTTTTTTTTTGTTGTAATTAATGCATGCATTGTATTATACCACAAAGGAAGAAAAGCTGGACAAACTCACACACAGACACAAAAAATATATAAAAAAAAAAAACAGTTTTCAAATATCATACATAAAATAAGTGAATTACATGCAACAGACACTTAATCAGTGTGGCTGAAGGCCTCAACTCAGGCTGCATGCTATTTGGCAAACTAAGCCACACATTTACAACATGAAAAAGTTTCAGGATCCATAGTGAACACATATTGATGTCAAAGAATTAAGCTCCTCACAGAATGAAGCAAAGGCAGTAATATCCATGCAGGTAATAAAGAGTAAAATCATCACAAGATAAAACCATATATTCTTTGATCCAGTGCATATTAAACTGAAAAATAAGTATGAAAAAAAATCATACATACCACTGCTGTCATGTACTTTACTTCTTTCCATTAGAAGATTAAATCTATAAATTAGAGCAATTAAAATAATCATAGTTTGGTTAGGTTAGGTTGTTAGGCGGATTCAAATTTTGAGTGAATTTTCTTTGACATTTGTTCGATGATTTATTTCTTCCTTCCATCCCAGGCACTTATAAATAATGAGAATACTGTAGTGCAGAAAAGGATAGGTAAATGTTTGAATACTGCCTTGCTTATGTTATCTATTCTGCATCACTTAAAAGGAATATCTATGGCATATTTATTCACATGGAAAAATCATTAGTATCTTTCTTGAACTGCAAAACGATGCACTAATAGGTAAATCCCTGCCAAGTCAGCTTATATTTTCTCTGACTACCATTACCTGATACGGGTCATACATGAATATAAACGCCATGAGATGCTTACCTTTCTTCCGTGGGAATCTATGAAATACATCCTCTGGGTGTGTTGCTTTTTTTGCGTTTACATACAACACAGGGGAGACTTCCTCCCTCTATTTCAGTTTGGTTTTGATTTTGGATGACGCAGACATCCACTTTCCAATCTTCCTCGTAGGGTATTTGCCAATTTGTAAACCCGGGAGCATTAACAGGCATGTCTTGCTGGAAGATACTGCACTACCAATCAATAGTTTTACTTTCATAAGTAAAATATATGCAAGTCACTTCTATTTGTCTGTCTTTTTTCCTTATCAAAAAATTTCCCTTTTGACCTATTAATCACCAATTCGCTGTCCAATTAGCAAACATGGCCCACTTTTTCGCAGGCACAATATAACATGATGTGTAGACTCACTATAAACGAAGCCTGTAGCCAGGATTGCTCGACGTCTCTAAGTAAATGGATAAGTATGAATGATGAGGTCAAAGGGAGCGATTTGGCAGGAAAATGGGAAAAGCTTTTGCCTATCAATTTTACATAACATGTATTCCGAACACTGTCATGTGACTGGCTTTTATTTGAATCCATTCAGATTCACTTGTGCTAAAGACGTGTGTGGTTAACAATCCTTTAAACATTATCTGAATCGCCAAGCACAAACTTCAGTCATGTCATGGGATTAATTTCAAGTATTCTGTCCTCAGTGTTGGGTATACCAAGTCCTCTGCGCATGTTGAGTACTCTGACCTAGACAATTCACCGGTGTGTCTCCACCTTGGATATTATATTTAGTTTTGGTCGCCCTAATGCAGACAAAAAAGTGAAAAATGAAAATACTTTTAAAGCTGATTACCGCGGCGAACAACCAAGAGGACTCCAATTCTTCTTGAGGGTCATGTAGTCACACTTAAATCATATAACCTAAAAAAAAGAATAAGGTTCATTGCACATTTACTACAGGTATTCAAAACCACGAAAGACCACGATAATATTTCCCTAAGCCAAATGAGACTTAATCAATCCAATTACATCCGGAGTAACTGATACACGCTGAAGGGTGACCGCTTTACTTCAAATAAAACGAATTACATTCTCTCCAGAAGGATATGTTGAAATATGGAATGACCAACTTAAAGATACATGTGAAAGCAAAATCCTAAATGCTTAAAAATGGACTTGAATAACAGCTTGGGTCAAGTCCAGAACGGTTGTCATTTGTACCCCCACCGCAATTACAAACGGTGTCAGGTTTTGGTATCACTTGATTTATGTATGTCCTTTTTTATCGCTCTTCCCACGCTAATCTAAATGCTTTCCGATTCATTCTGCTATCACAGCCATCTTCGAAAGAACCCATGAATCTATTGCTGTTTGCATTCCTCTTGTCAGCAAGCTTTACTTGGCTGCCATGCTCGCTATATTTTCATTTTTTTTTTTCAAGAACTTTGCCGACGCAGGCTGGGTAAGGAAGGTACTCCACCAACTGATTCATAATGAGTGATATAAATTTTGATTGAAAAGTCGATGCAGTACTGCCTCGTCGTTTTCATAATAGGACCAGAGATATACATCCGTGGGATTCAGAAAAATCCTAATGACTGGGCATTGAAACTGCTAAAACATGAGATGATGATATAAGATTGTAATGATAACTAGATCGTCTCCAGTCGAGATTAAAAACAGGATGGGTAACATGACGATAATTCGGACAGGAAGAAAAATGTCATGTGCGTCATATCCGCTACACTTTATGCTTGAGTCCAAACGTTTACGCGTACTGAGCGACCTTTCGTGTGTAAATTTGCCCCGTTGATGACATTCTTTAACCTTTCTAATTCCTATATCCAGGTAATCATAGTTACTTATGAAGAACAGAGGACCAAAGGCAGACCCTTAAGGACCCACTACCTCATCTCATTTTCAGTTTTAGGAAAAACAAAAACAGGAGCCAATAACGTTCACTTTCACTTACCTTCTCCTATTGGCATTACTTTGGTTTTTGCTCCAAAGAGCTGGCTGCTTGTGTGCCCCTACCACTTGCTAGACCACATTATTATTCTGCAAGGTCCTGCGTCACACGATTACAGTGTGGCCATTGCCAATCAAGGACAGGACGTTTTGATCATTTTCTTTCACTATACCTTGAAGCTTTGAAACTCTCTACCTCTTCATGTCTTTCCTAATAACTATGACTTAGCACATTTCAAAGGACAGTTTTTTTCACTTCCTCCAAAATTTATAAATACTTTACTTGGCCCTTCGTTTCCCGTGTCATAATCTTCTCTATATGGTAATTAGACCCAGCCTCGATGTAGACTTTTGTCCGTGACTGGAGCATTGAATATTAAAAACAAACAAAAATTCCAATACGTCAGAGGATCGCCACTCAAAGCTAGTCCTGAAACAAACCAAAATAAAGAGGATATTGGTGAAGGTGCCTAGATGTAGTAACTTCTATGTCGGCCTACCCATTGCAACAAGAGCAGCTAGGATGGTCCTCGACCCACACTGTAGCGAAGTTCACGTTAGCTAGTTGCAGGAGTGTTAGACAAGTCAGAGGAACAGATGACAGCAATTAAAGCTCACGAACATGGATGGCTAGATCGAATATTTTAAAGTTAGATTGGTGGGAAAGGACTAACCTAAGACAAGATAGATGAAAAAGGGCTAACCTAAGACAAGATAGATGAAAAAGGACTAACCTAAGACAAGATTGATGAAAAAGGACTAACCTTGGACAAGATTGATGAAAAAGAACTAAACTAAGGCAAGATTGATGAAAAAGGACTAACCTAAGACAAGATTGATGAAAAAGGACTAACCTAAGACAAGATTGATGAAAAAGGACTAACCTAGGATCCACACCAACCTCACAGAAAGAAAGCAGCAGTCTTTAACTGATTAGTTAAGAGGAACGAAAAAGGAGGTTGGTCAGATGAATACACAATCGAGAAGATAATTATAGAGTATATAAATGCAATGGTATAGCTTTTACTGAAGTGCTGCGGTGGTTTGCTGTATATCCGTACGTATTTTCGGTGCCTTGTTTATATACTCCCGGCAGACTGTGGGTGTGTATGTGTAGCGATATTATTGCTTGTTAGTTAAGGAGAATGATCCTGTGATATACACGTAAACAGAGCTTAGGTTGGCCAATTTCCTTACATAGTTTGTCACCGGGTGGGGGGAGGGAGGGAGTTCCTGGCAACGATCCGCCTTACCACTGCCCAATAACGAACACTAACGAGGTCAACCCTGAATACACTAACCTCACCCCCCAACCGTGTAAAGTGGCTACTGAGAAACACTTAACACTGCTGTATAACGTGGTTAATCAAAGTAGCAAAGATATGCATTTATGCCCGTTTTTAAGATGACCCACTAACTACAAAGTAGTTTATATATATATATATATATATATATATATATATATATATATATATATATATATATATATATATGGACACACACACACACACACACACACACACACACACAGAGAAGAACGGATGTAACTTCTAGATCAAAGGAGAGATGACTATGGAAGTATAATCTTTGTCTTATCCTGAGTTTTTGCAAAACATTCAAAGGTTTTGGGATTCGACCTAGTCATCAGCAGTGAACCGCATGTATTAAACAAGGCTCATTGGGGACCTAGACCGCACAGAATTGCATCACACAGTATAATGCTAAAACACAATCAAACGACCACTCCAATTATAAAAGTAGACGATGCATGAAATGAAATGGAATAAAAGAAAAGAATGTAATTCTGAGAATGACAACCATCCAACCCTGGCAGTGGCAACCCATTTTTTGCTTTCTTTGACGATTTTGTTTTCATACTAATTCACCGTTTTCAGTGCATAGCAAGGTAGCGCCAGGTACATAAAGAGACTTGCCTCATTTGCTCTCATCTGATCCAATTGACATGTATAATGCAATGAAACCAAAGCCCCCTATTCACATCCAAGCCCCCACATACCTCAGCGGAGTGTCGCCTGACCGCCTCATATGTCCTGGTTCAGTCTTTTGAGACCATGTCGCCCACGCCCCCTGTACACCATTTTACTCCAATTTGCTCTATCCCGTGTACACCTCTCACCCTACTCCACGTTCTGGCCACGATAACTCAAAGTCTTTCTCACTTCAATTCCCTCTCGGTCTCCCCCTTCTCCAACTCCATTCTTGAAACATATATCAGAGATCTAAGTCAGTCTCTCTTCACTCATCCTCACTATGCGTCCAAACCGCTTCAGCGCATTCTGATCAGTTCACTCAGTCATACTCGGCTTACTACTACACATGTCTTACACGATCAACTCTTCTCACACCACATACTGTCTTCAAACATTCAATTTCTTTCTGCGTACAGTTTTTTTTTTTTTTATTTAGGTTCCTAGTGAGCCTTGTACGGTAAATGAATTTCACTAATAATGGGTAAAGTGAATCCAGAATCGCTTGATTATTTCGTAAAGAGGATAGATGTGTTAAGGATGAAAACGTTTTCAAATCACAATATATATATATATATATATATATATATATATATATATATATATATATATATATATATATATATATATTGGAAAGGATCACAATTTTGCGCGTGATCAAGATATTCCTGTGAGTTTTCGTCTTTCATTTTTCCCCGAGGACTCATAGGAATATATATATATATATATATATATATATATATATATATATATATATATATATATATATATATATATATATATATATATATCTTACTTGTAAGTCGCTAAGGTTGTCCCAGTATTCGTGAAGCGTCATACTAGACACAAGGTGAAGGACCGACGCGACGCTGAATTCCGGTGAGCGGACTGACTGGCTTCGTTGTGGCCAGCGTCAGCTCGTCGTCACCCAGGACACTGTGCTACCAGGTGAAAGTGGTGTGCAGTCACCGTGCGGACAAAATTTATAAAGAATTAATAAAGTTATTTCTACGGCACTAGAGGGTTGGTGTGTGTGTGTGTGTGTGCGTGGTTTTGTAATCAAAGTGTCATACCGTGAACTCTAAAACTATCTGCTTTTCGAGGAATGGTCGCATATACCTCGGCAACGTAATGTTTACATAATGTAGTCTTATCTGAATTTCTTTTACTGTGTGCAGAACCTCGTCTAAGCCTTAGAAAAAAGAAAGAGTTATACGGTTATGGCACAATCGTGAGTTGTCTTTCGTAGGCACTGACTGAATCAAAGGCTTTATCCATCAATGCTCTATTTTCTTTTAGTTGTCCCTTTGGGGTATCCGAACAGTGTTTTGCCGAGTTCCATACTATTAGTGATCGCTAGCACTTTCTGCTCTTTAGTACAGCTGATGCATATAGTCGTATATCACAGAGAGAGAGAGAGAGAGAGAGAGAGAGAGAGAGAGAGAGAGAGAGAGAGAGAGAGAGAGAGAGAGAGAGAGAGTACTACAGCATGTTAGGACGAAAAGAAAATCTTGGAAGACATGAATGAAGCCTTCGTTCAAAATGTCATCGGCCAGCTGGCTGGGGAGGGGGGAGGGGGGTAAGCGCTCGTGCAACCCCCCCCCCCCCCCCCGTCCCTCTCCCTTAAACACCCCAATGTTCTTTTATCGTGGTTGGGGTCGAGAGGAGGGGGGGGTCACGTGCCGCGCAAGCGTACAGGAAACCCAGGCCGTCCCTGATAACTACAGCCTAGACCATCCTGCAAGTAGCAGAGCGGCAACAGCTATCGCAGGAGGAAGCAGAGCTTGTGTGTGTGTGTGTGTGTGTGTGGCCAGCAGGCAAGTGGGCAGTAGGTAACCAAGGAACAGTAGGTGACCCAGCAGTAGCAGGACCCGTGTGGGACCAGCAAGTAAGTGGGCAGCAGGTGAACCACGAGCAGTAGGACCTGTGTGGAACTACTAGGCAAGTGAGCAGCAGGTGATCCAGCAGCAGGAGGTGACCTAGCAGCAGCAGGAGGTGACCCAGGAGTAGCAGGTGACCTAGGAGCAGCAGCAGGTGACCCAGGAGCAGCAGGTGACCTAGCAGCAGCAGCAGGTGACCTTGCAGCAGCAGGTGACCTAGCAGCAGCAGGTGACCTAGCAGCAGCAGCAGGTGACCTAGCAGCAGCAGGTGACCTAGCAGCAGCAGCAGGTGACCCAGGAGCAGCAGGTGACCTAGCAGCAGCAGGTGACCTAGCAGCAGCAGGTGACCTAGCAGCAGCAGCAGGTGACCTAGGAGCAGCAGGTGACCCAGGAGTAGCAGGTGACCTAGCAGCAGCAGCAGGTGACCTAGCAGCAGCAGGTGACCCAGGAGCAGCAGGTGACCTAGCAGCAGCAGCAGGTGACCTAGGAGCAGCAGGTGACCCAGGAGCAGCAGGTGACCTAGCAGCAGCAGCAGGTGACCTAGCAGCAGCAGGTGACCCAGGAGCAGCAGGTGACCTAGCAGCAGCAGCAGGTGACCTAGGAGCAGCAGGTGACCCAGGAGCAGCAGGTGACCTAGCAGCAGCAGCAGGTGACCTAGGAGCAGCAGGTGACCCAGGAGCAGCAGGTGACCTAGCAGCAGCAGCAGGTGACCTAGGAGCAGCAGGTGACCCAGGAGCAGCAGGTGACCTAGCAGCAGCAGCAGGTGACCTAGCAGCAGCAGGTGACCCAGGAGCAGCAGGTGACCTAGCAGCAGCAGGCGACCTAGGAGCAGAAGGTGACCTAGGAGCAGCAGGTGACCCAGGAGCAGCAGGTGACCTAGCAGCAGCAGGTGACCCAGGAGCAGCAGGTGACCCAGGAGCAGCAGGTGACCCAGGAGCAGCAGGTGACCTAGCAGCAGCAGCAGGTGACCTAGCAGCAGCAGGTGACCCAGGAGCAGCAGGTGACCCAGGAGCAGCAGGTGACCTAGCAGCAGCAGCAGGTGACCTAGCAGCAGCAGGTGACCCAGGAGCAGCAGGTGACCCAGGAGCAGCAGGTGACCTAGGAGCAGCAGGTGACCCAGGAGCAGCAGGCAACATGATTTTGGACGTGGTCGCCATGAACGCCCTGACAGGCTGGATCGACGTGTCCGTGTCCATGACCATCATCTCCTGTGTCATCTGTGTCTGTGGGTTCCTGTGTAAGTGTGTCGCGCCGGTGTCACAGGACGGTGTCAGTGGACATCTGTGGTGTCATGGGTCACTGTTCACCTGTCTGTGGTGCTGGAGACGAGCTTCTTGCTGTGGTGTGGGTTTCTGTGGTGTCTGTGGTGTTGGTGAGAGAGGAATGTGTCTGTGGTGTTGGTGAGGGAGGAAAGCGTCTACGGTGTTGGTTAAGCTCGAATGTGTCCACTGTGTTGGTGAGTGAGGAAGTTGCGTGTGGTGTTGGATAGGTAAGGAATGTGTCTATGGTGCTAATGTAAATAAAGTGTGTCTATAGTGTTGGTGAGGGAGGAATGTATCTGTGGTGTTGATGAGGGAGGGGTGCGTCTGTGGTGTTGGTGAGGATGGGGTGTGTTCGTGGTGTTGGTGAGGAAGGGGTGTGTCTGTGGTGTTGGTGAGGAAGGGGTGTGTCTGTGGTGTTGGTGATGAAGGGGTGTGTCCGTGGTGTTGGTGAGGATGGGGTGTGTCCGTGGTGTCGGTGAGGATGGGGTGTGTCCGTGGTGTTGGTGAGGATGGGGTGTGTCCGTGGCGTTGGTGAGGAAGGGGTGTGTCCGTGGTGTTGGTGTTAGTGAAGTATGTCGACAGTGTTGTTCAGGTGGACAAGGTGTCCAGTGATCATTTCCTGTTTTTGTTTCTTGTGTGTATTTCTTGACTGTGTGGGCGCGTGTCTGTCTTTAGACATGTTCTTCTTCACCTAAGCCACACTGTTTGTCTCCTCTTCCTTTGCATTGCTCTTTTCACAAGTCCCGTGGTTGATGGGTAGTTTGTCACACCTTCCTAATTCTTGATTATTCTTTCGATTCTCTCCTGTAAGAGCGTTTCTCCCTTCTTCAAAGAACTGGTACATAGGAACTCGTCGAAAAGAGGAATTTAGGAATTGTTAGTCATCTCTTCCTGCACTAGAGAGACATCAGGTCAGGTAGTATGTGCTTCCACCACCTTTGAACACTCTTTAGCATCTTTGCATATTATTCCAGGCAGGGTGACCAAATCTGCTGATCCTATTCTAATCAAAGTGACTTTAGAAACTTGAAATTTATCACCGTGTCTTCCTCTCTTCTTCCCTTTGAAGTAGGCTGTTGTTCTATCCCTGTGGTTCCGTTGTCTTACTTGTAGGTACAGTCTTTGTCCTCCTGCACTGGATTTCTGTTTTCAAATCTTCATGTCTCTTCTACCAAGGTAACAAAACAGGTGCCTGAAACCCTGACTTGTCTAATATATGCTATGAACATACATCCTAATATCGTGTATCCATGCACTGTGCTTCGATAGAAATTCAACAATGGCTCTCCAAATGTGTTCGTGTGACGACAAACCATTCCAATCCTTTTGTTCCTCCAAAAAGTCGATCCCTGTTTACCATTCTCTAACTGAAGTTGGAGAGTGTTCAGGACGCTTTGTGGGTTGTTGCAGACTTGCTATCTCTTACCTCTCTTATTTCTTTGACGTCATCCACATACGTGACTCATGTCCTTCTGGCGAGTCATGAAGACGAATCATGAAGACTGAGCCCTGCAGGACATCACTGATTGCTCTAACCCAATTGCAAGAGGCATCTTGGATGCGTCTTCTATGTCCTTTTGGTAATTTTTGATGTATAAGTACAAATACAGTTTCTATGTTATACGTACTTGCATGTGTTTGCTTGCATGTGTGTGTGTGTGTGTGTGTGTGTGTGTGTGTGTGCGCTACGTACCCTCTGTACTCTTCGTCAGGTATGTGATCCATCACTTACCTCATCTCCAACAGGTAACAGCGCCAGCCTGTGGTGTCTGGCGAAGTGTCGGCGCATCAACTTGGCCACTCGGGTCCAGCTGATGATCGTCTTCGGTATCCTGCTGACCATCAGCACACTCACTCTCCCGGGCATCATCGCCATAAATTTCAGCGACTACCGCGCCGGCGACTTGCCAAACAAACTCCAGATGACCTGCCTCACCGTCCACTCTGTTCTCTTCCAGATGGAGAGGATAGTCTTCTCCTTCATCGCCGTCACCAGGTTAGTTCCTTGATGGAGAGCGAGTCAGAACTGAGACAGTTTTAGAGATGGGTTCTGACATTTAGCTTTAAGAGTTTAGATTGCGATGTTTAGAATGAATCAAAATGGTAGAAATGAAAGTCTGGAATGCTTGAGATAACTTGATTATTGATGGGTGTGGGAACTTGGTAAGAGATTGATTGATGACGTTTAACGTGAGTATATTTGGGTTCAGGATGTTTATAATACGAGTTCATGAAGATAAATACGAAATCTAATCCTCAATGCTCAGGAAAAAATCTAGATGATGTGAAGTTTTGAAAATAAATTTAGCATTATGAGAAATTGATACGCAAAGGCCCATAATACAGAAATACATAGGCTTGAATAATTAACACAACGCAGTTACAGGACTCAAATGAGATAGCATCCTCAGAGTAGAAAAAAATATATACAAAAGTGATGGTCTTGTTAGTATATTATCTGTACCACATCAGTATTTATGATATGCAGTACAAAAATAAATGTATGACCTAAAGAAACCCCACAAGCTACAACTACTGCAGTAAGAAGAATGTCTAACAAGTAAAGAGGTCTCAACGAATTAAAAAAAAAAAAAAAGAAGAAAGAATCACCAGATTACACAAATAGTATATAAGTGACATCGTCTCACCAAATGTTAGATTTTTATATCATCATTATCTGGAGGCAGGTGAAGTATATATACCCTTAGTGTCATCTACGCCAACATCATGCATGAAGTACTCCTCTTTTTCTCCTGTGAATTAAGGTTGTTAAGTCAGGCCGTTATTCCAGACGCTACCTCAATGAGGCGGAAGAAGCAATGTCCAAAAAGCATCTTTTTTTTTTAATTTTTCTAAATTTGGCTTAATTTGTTCATCATATCCACCTAGAAATATTCCATTTTTTTCACTTTTGCTTCGAAAAGATATATAAAGATAATGTATGAATGAATATGATAACTTCTATAGACCTGACAATCACAACAGATCGAATTATGAAACCACTGTATTTGAATTACCGAGTTATAACACGACCCGTCATTAATTCTAGCCGTACAAAATTGTTCGCTCTGAAACTGATTTTACTGGGATGCACCACACACAGGGCAAGTCAATTATCTGTTACTAATCACGGTTACTAATACCAATTTACCCAAGACTTTGTTTTATCTGACTGTATTAATTAGAATGAGGTTAATATCTCTTTTTAAATGATCAATCTGCCCTTTGGTCCTCAGACTCTTGGCCGTGTGGAAGCCTCAGCTGTACCAGAAGACGGCCAAAGTTTCCGTAGTGGTGATCGTGGTGGTATTCTTCCTCGCTTACTCCCTCGCGTCCTGGCCCCTTGTGGTGTTCGTGGTAAGAGCAGTATGGCTCATGTTGGTGTAGACTGAGTTGTATATTGTTGTGAATGTCTCTGGTACTCAGTCTGTAGTATAACCATTGCAGGACGACGCCTCAATTCTCGAGTGTGTTGACTTTTTCACTGGGGTACAGAGTGTGGAAGTAGCTCCTGTGAGGGAGTACTTAACGCATATATGATGTACGAATGTGCAATCCAAGTGCCTATAGGTCAGGAGAGGTTAAAAGTAAGACCTGAGCGTTGGTAGGATTATTCTCACCTAGGAGTTAGGAGTTAAAGTGACGGTAGAGAGTTTGGCTGTGGATTAGACGGCTGGCAGAAATCTAGATTCGTGTGAATACCTTATTTTCTTATTATCTCTTTCGAAGTGTAAATGTACTGAGAAATATACCTCGGTTAAGGAATTTTACTCAGAAATACGTTTCTTTAAAGGATGAGGGAATGGTTAAGATACACTGGCTGGGGACTAGAAATTTAGTTAGGGGTTAGTCGTAGAGATTCAGATGATGATTACGAGCTTGGTTGAAAGTTACAAGGCTGTGGTTAAGAAAGTTGGATTGACGTGACAAAGGAATGGGAGTCTTTTTAACAGATAAGATAGTACCTGAAACTAGCATACTCATCTGGTAGTCATTGATCCATTTAGTAATTCACGTAAGGGTAAAGGATGCATCAGAGGATGAGAATGTTTAGGTGATACATAAATCTGAGTTAAGGGTTCGACTGAAGTTGGGGAGTTAATATCTCCGAGCAGAATGACCGACTTGAAAGGAGGCTGGTTGAGCGTGAACACATCTAGTGTAACTGCTGCAACGAGGACTGACCCATGATGTAATTTCGTCAGCATCTCCTTTCTTTTTCAGGCGACCGAAACCATCGACGACGAAGAGTCTCAGAGGTACATCTTGTCAGGCTGGAGAAACTTCAATCTTCTCCTACCGTTTGGGTTGACGATCTTCGCCTACTTCTTCATGATGGTTTCTGTAAGTTGCCGCGGGCGCCGTCTCATTATTTTTCCGCCTCTTACATTGTCCTCGGATAAGACATATGTGGGCCTGCAACTTTATTTACTTTTTTCCTTCCATCCACAGCTGATGATACATCTTAAGACTATATGCTAATACGTTACAGAGCGGTTTTCTCCCTTAGCGATGAAACAAGGTTCGGGACTTGAGTTGTGTCTTCATTCGTAAATACAGAGAAAAAAATATGTATCTATTTCAAATGACTTCGTTGTCCTGAATCAAGCGACTGATTTCCGTAACTAATGGACCAGTTGACTTGGTTATGATTCTCATGCTTCTCATATAACCATAAAACTCCTTAGGGTTTCTTCTGATACATTCAAGCAATATTTGCCAAATGCAAGCATTTACTTGAACGATTATGCCCCCTAGTTTCTGTGCATAAATTTACATCATGTATCAAGCTGAGTTTCTTGAGTCGCTTTCATTCCAACATTTTGGCTTCCTTTTGGAAAAGCACCACTCATTTGCCACGAATCTCTCTCTCTCTCTCTCTCTCTCTCTCTCTCTCTCTCTCTCTCTCTCTCTCTCTCTCTCTCTCTCTCTCTCTCTCTCTCTCTCTCAAATGACTATATCTTTGTTCATCCTTGTTCGCAATTTCCTCGCGTTAGCAGGATAGCGCGTGGATTAGACAGTGACATCATTTGCTGTCATGTGTAATATACCGAAACCACAGCCCCCTTTCCGCGACCAGTTTCAGTCCATTGACACCATTACAGCCCATTGGTACCACCACATCGCTCCAAATCATTATCCGCGCACGCCTTACACCCTCCTGCATGTTCAGACCCCCGCGCACTCTAAGTCTTTTTCATTCCATCCTTCCATCTCTAGCCCGGTTTCCCACTTCTTGTTACCTCGACTTCTGACTCACACATATTGTGTTAACTCCTCGCTTATCTGTCCACATTTCCAAACCTTTACAAGCACATTCTCTTCAGCTGTCTCAACCATACTTCTTGTACGTCTTACCACTGTCATTTCCAACACTGACTCTCTTCCATACATTCTCATCTAGAGTCCACGCCTCGCTTCCATACAACACTTGGTACTACTATACCTATACCTAATTGAGGATAGCATTTAAGTTTGGTATCAGACGAGGAAACACAAAGGAAGATTCCATGGTAACATGACATCTGGCGCCCGATACTTGAACCTTGCTTATAATCCAATTCTATCCCTCCATTATGCACAGACACACACAAAAAATGTAATGTGACACGACTTAACCTATCTGAAGATCAGAACTCAGAGCAAAACAGAATATCTTCAAATAAGGCAGATCCATAACCCGAACTAAAATTATGACATTCTGTTTCTGCTCTTCAGATGGCTCTCCAACGCCACAAGCTGAAAAAGCGCAACGAGTCTGCCCCAACCACCGGCGAACACGTCTCCTTCACCATCCGGGTCGTCCTCTTCGCCAACCTGTTGCTGGACGGCCCACACATCGCCATCCACCTGCTCGAAGACAAGTACATAGCTCTGCCTATCATGCACACGGTCTTCAACTTCCACCTCATCATTGAACCTTTGCTCTTTGTCGGTCTGAATCCGCATTACCGACGGGCCGTGCTGCACCTGACGATGCCTTGCTTGCCTCACTGCGGCCAGCCTACCACCCCATCCACCACAGCCGTCAGTACAGACCTCGTGGGGACACAGCTGTAAGCTAGGATACCGCTCCCAACAGCCACTTGGAAATGAACAACATTTTCATAAACCCCACACGACTACAGTCGTCGAAGTTATACAAAGGATTTCAGAAGAAAAGCAAATGCCAACAGACCATTGGGTCCTCTTGACAGCGGGTTAGATCATCACTACCTGTTCGTTTGAAACTGGCTTTATACCAAGGATTGGGTCTACACTGTCAACAGAGATCAGTTAAATTTCCAGAAGTTGCAAAAGAGCGCCATACGCCTCCCTAGCAGCCTCGAACGATGCATTCTTGAACTGCCTCCATATTTACCTAACTACGCCTTCTAACATCACTGATTTTCTCAGCTTCTCACTTAACATTGAAAGGTTACAGTTGTATGAGATTGCAATATTCCTGCGAGACGTAAATTTGGCCATGCATATTTCTGTTAGCAGTGTATCTAACGTTGAGTATTTCACTTAGATGTATATCTGGTGATGAATAGTTCTCATGATTCACATTGGTCCCGTGCGATATAATTTACAGTATTACCGAAAAAGTGTTGCACTTGGTTCTGTTTTGAGTTTTATGTCACACTGAAACTCAATTCTGCTCTAGATATGAATGTTTGTTTTTAAGTATTACTATAACAGTGATATTAACTAATAATAATCATATTATTATTATTATTATTGATCATTATTTCCATTCCTTTGCATCTCATCAAGTCTTCAGCCAGTTTTGCAGACTCTCTGTTGATAAAGAAAGGGTTACGCAAGTTACCCAGTATTTGTCCATGTATATTTATCAAGATGGGGTGAGGAACCCCAGATCTGCGTAATTCCAAAATAAGTACCGGCCTGTTTGCTTGTAGTACCTGATCCACTTGTTACTGTAGACATTGCTCACCACAGGAGCGGGAGAGTCCCCTCACGTCTGTGTCACTGTAGCGTGTGGCGCTACCCTCAGCTCTCGTGGGCCATGCAAGTAAAAATATTTTCCAGGATACGTTTCCATGTAAGTGAATTTTAAGGCGCGCGTTCCAAATGTCTTCCCCCGACGGAATCTTTTTAAAATTTCGTCCAAATGTCCTGTCCTCCACCGCCGTCCCGACAGGCTCTCCCCACCCTTTCTAATCTGCCCACCTCCCACCTTTCTCATGCCACAGGCATCTTTTGTGCAAGCCATCACTGCTTCCCTAAATACATCCCATTCCTCCCACACCCCCCTTACATCATTTGCTCTCACCTTTTTCCATTATGCACTCAAATCTTTCCTAGTATGCCATTTTTCTATAATTTATAAATACATCATCCCTTTCTTGAATTTTTAGAGATTGCAAATACAAGGGTGATTGCTATGTTATCTATTATACTCTTTACTAAATTCTATGTATGATAATGTCTTTAGTGTTTTTATGACCTTGTAAAACTTTTAACCCAGGTTTGCACAAGCCTCGCAAACCTCCTAAGAGTGTTGATTAGCGTTGCAACCCACCCATCCAAAGGCTCTGGTTTGAATCGGGGCAACACGAGTGAGAAACTATCTCCTAACACAAATTTCACAGATATTTATACATCCTCTTATGGCTTCAGGCTTATGTGCTGATATCTACTATTAGTATCTCTGGTTGAAAAAAGAAGTAGATCTCCCCATTGTCTGCCTAGACAGAGTTCAAAGATTTGAACCGTCTTAGTTGAAACTATCGAAGTTTTCTTTAAACTATTCCGAAAATCTAGTAATCGGTGTACAACTCAGAGTTTCCTGACATATATGCAGGGTTTCAGTTTGGATACAAGTAAAAGTCTCTATCTGTCAGTAAGCCGTAACTTAAGCTTCACTCTATCTTGTGCCCTAATATTCCGGTTTATACCGAAAGTTCACATCACCGAAAAGCACACATAAAAATACTTTCCGTTACAGATTTCGTAGAACTATGGACACAGACTAATGAAATTATCGTTTGAGCTATGTGGAGTTCATTGAAATGATCCAATGATCATCTTTTCTATTTAGTTTGATTCCCATTCACAGAATATATCCTCTGCATTCCTAATGTGTCAAAGTCTCATGTTAAGTATTTAATGGAGTTATACATGTACAAAGTCCTCCACTGCCTCCTTAATTGTTAGCTCCACCTCGTAAACTGTTGTTTGAGGTTGGATTATTCTTAATCTCGGTAATATTTGTAATTTGATATGAGCTGAAATGTTTTCACATGTGAACTTAACACCTGTGCGCCATATACTCAATGCGTCGCTCTAAAACCCTTCTTTCCCGCAGCCATAGTCCCGGTGGGTTTCCCGTAACAACTCTGGCGATGACAAGCTGGGGTGAAGGACCACCAGCAGGTGCCTCGCGGAAGCTCACTCCATGTAATGTTCCACAGCCTCTGTTGCCAATAGTCACAGCTCACAACCCATTGTGAATAACGTTTTGCACAAGGTTAGGTTCACGGCAAAGGACATCTAGCCCAGTTATATAATTCACACCCCAGATGGCGTTAATGACAAGGTGCCTTGCGTAATATAAGGGTATCACGCCGCCGCAATATCGTCAGCCAATCCACTGGTTACAAACTTCAACTCGTACACACCGCCTGAAAGCGGCTCCAGGCGCGGATCAGCACCTTGGGAACACGGTTACATCTATCCATCCTGCTGTACAGTCATAAGAACCTCGAGAACGTCCCCTTCTTTCCACAACCATTATATCTTTAAGTCAGGTCTGCATACGCCTGTGAAACACGATTATTTTTTTTCATATTTGCTCATGAAATCAATTGGGGCATATATTTGTCGACACCGGGTCCGCTGTCATGAATGTTGACGATCGTCATTCTATCAGATTCTGTTTGACTACGCGAGAATAAGGGATATACAATGATTTTGAAAAATTTCTCTAAATTACCCTTTCCTAATGTAGTATTACATATACCAATAATTTCCTAAGCTGCTCCTTTCTATCATCACCTCTAAGACAGTAATCATGCGATCCATCCGTCATCAGACTCAACATACCCAACTTTAGATTTATCAAGAGGAATTCCCACTCACATTGTTTTACTCAAATTCTAAATATCCTGCTCAGCTCCAGACGCCTGACACATGTTTGACTCGTTGAGAGACAGCACTGTGTCATTGGCATAGTTCATAGTATTATACTATTTGCCAAGGAGCATCCAAAATTCTCGTTACAAATCATTTTCCTGGAGCATCAGTCTCTTATACAGAGAATCTGTTACACCCGCAGATCATAATAATATATCTACCGTGCGCAGTAAGAATTCTAGCTTGAATATACCAGATGATCGACGTTAAAATCCAGTTATATTCCTTTGCATATTCATGATTACCAAAGGAGCCCTATCTAAAAGGATCCTGGTTTTATTCCGTGGCAGATTCAGTTGAAAATATAAATACACTCCAGTAATCGATATGGCGTCTGTGGAGTGGACCAAACAGCCCTAAAGTACCTTTACATTTTAAAAAGAACTAAATGAACTATACTTACGATGATAAGGTTCAAGTTCTGTTTGTACATTTAGTATATGCAATCTTGATTTCTACCCATTTAACAAAACTGCACAAGCAACAGTACGTGTATCCTGCTAAACAAAAATAACTTGCTGCCAAACACACTCTAATCACGAACAATGGACAAACTATAAGGGGCGGGACAAGGGCGCTGAGGCTTAAACCTACTTTGTCTGAAAATGATTCACCTTTAATTTTTTTTTTTTTTTGTACTAGAGTATTTCCTGATTTTCCTTGTTGTTACTTAAATAGAACTAATGTTAAAGATGCCTTTAAATGTTACCAATCTTACGTATCGTTATGTAAAGCTTCCGTATTAAGAAAAGGTCTAATCTAATGTGCCCATCAACACACCCATGGAGCATAACATTTTTATAGTTATGTCCGCCGCTACTGAATATTATTTACACTTACGGCGTATTAAATAAATAACTACCGTTACTCAAAATGATAATATGGTTTTTCACCAGAAAACTAAAAATATTGTTGGTCTGTACATTATATTCCTGGTAACGTGGTAAAATTCTACGTATGACTTTCTTACTTCTTGGAAACCCACAGAACTAAATATAACGAAATTCTCAGAGTTCCAACCAAGCCAACCACGGATGAGTGAGGATGTGAGCACTTACAATATCTAGAGCGCAGGATTCGAATCTGGTGGTCGAGAATGATTTGAATTCATATCAGGATAGGATCAACAGGAGATGGACGTGAACTATGAAGATTTGATTCTTGATTCATCGTCTGAGCAAAGAGGGAAATCGTTTGACCAAACACTGGTGCTCGTCAGAATGATCGCAGAAAGAAAAGAAGTCAGGAGACAACAATGGGCGTTGAGGAAAACGCCTGTTTTTCCAGAGTACACCAGACAAGGAAAATAAGTGGAAGGTTACAGAGGCGCCTTAAAAGATAAGCTGCTTCGAACGAGGTCGTTCCACCGACTCCCAGAGCGAACTTTACAAATAGCCCTATTTCGTCCACAAACTCAGGGAGACTAAAAGTAAATGACAGGCTCCCAAGCTGCTCCAATACATGATTAAGATCCAGCTCCAGGTTAAAACCCACTTCTTACCTCAACTGGTTACCTTATGTCTGCGTTGCCGGCAATCCGGCAGGGGAATTCTGCAGGCGTTGGTGATGTCTGCATCCTCAAGGATCAAGCCAAGGTTCCTTGTTTCGGTGTCTAATCTGGTGGGAAAAATGGCGTACTACTAACAGGACGTTAGCCAATCAGAAATGAGCTCTGAAGTGACGTGGCCCATTTTTTCCCCCAGCCAAATCTTGTGAAGGACTTCCTTTTCTAAAGAAGCCATTTTCCCTGCTTTGGTTATAGCAGAGCATCAAGTGAGGGTGAGATAAGAGGAAGCAGAGAAATATTCAGTGCCTTGCGACAAGAAATGTTTCACCATACGTATCTAACCTTAAACACAAAGCCATTTGTATTTCATTATTTTCTTTAAAGTAACTAAAAAGATTATTTAAGAATCCCTGGATATTTTTTTCTCTTTTGCTAATGTGTGGATCTAAACAAAATGTGAAACCCAGTTCAAGACATACAATTAATATCAACAAGCATTATATCAGTAGGCTTACATCTTCTGCTGTTTCCATGATGTCATAAATAGTTGTCAGACCGACAGTGAACTACCTTGGGTCAGCAAAACCCCATCTTTTCAAGGCTTTGTGCAAGGTGTGAACAGCTTCAAGGAGCTGTCAGGCAATTGCACATGACGCTAGAAAGGGGCCACCGTCTACAATAGTAACCAGTGCACAAAAACTGCAAATTTGCAAGGCCGACACACAACACTGTGCCAAAAGGCACATGGGAGATGGTAAACAATCACCAGCAACACATAGCACCAGGCATTAAGTATACTAATCAGTGCAGAAAGTTGCTGCACAATTTAAAAAAAAATTATATTGGGAGGTTGTCAATCAAAACTGACTTACTCTGATTAGAACTATTAGTTGTCTCCAATTGTGGGTAACGGAGGTTTTACAGTATTATAGAGTTTTTGAGCGATTAATTTATAAATGTTATATCTGTAATGCATCTATTAACGTGAAAAGTGGTTTGGGGAAGAATACAGTACATATCCTAAATGGTATGTGTTGCTAGTGAGTTATTGGATCTTGGTGGAAGTATTTTATTAATCATTTCTAAATTTCATGAATTTAGTAAAATTAAGCAACCTCTGTACAAATGATCTTGAGTAACTGAACGAAATACTGAATGGTGCCCTTGTTCTTTTTTTTCTTTTATCCATATGAGGATTGAATGGTCTATTTTTTTATCTGTATAGGGAAATAGAAATGGGGGCCAAGTGAGGATATTCCCTCAAAGTCCCAGTCCTCTGGTCTTAACGCTACCTCGCAAATGCAGGAAATGATGAATGGGGGAAATCTTTTGTGAATGGTTGTTTTGGGTCTTCTAGTTAAGTGAATCACAGACAAATGTAAGTTCACAGCAATCACAGAAATATCCAGTAATATTAAGGCATCGTATAAGTACCAAGCAGGTGAAATGCAATTTAACACCGACTGATAGCGTTTACATTATGGCGTGTCAAGTAGCAAACTGTCTAATTGAATAAGCTGAAGCAGTTAAATGACTGATTAAGTGGTTTCTCAAGGAGTAATGATCTGCTTACTGCCATCCTGCAATATCACCACCTAACAGCAATTCTAAACATACTTAAAAATGCAACAACTGTACATTTTAAGTTAGTCAAGCATTCATTATCATGGAATTCTTTACCGAATTGTAATACACTTTATTAGATGCCCTGTGCCAAGTGATAAAGTTCCAGTATTTATACAAGTAAAACAATGCCATCCCTCACACCAAAAAACTATTATTTACTTAAATGTAATTAGAGAGATTTAAAAATACCTGAATATTTGTAAAAAAAAAAAAATTGTTTCTTTAAAGTTAGGGATCTAAATACTGAACATTTTTTGAAACCCAATAAAAAAAACACTTATTCATGCCCATTTATACTCTAGATGTCATTTTTTTGTTCCTAGCTATTCTGGGACTGCACAAGTAACTGAATGCTCTAATAAAGGCCATCTCATGTATATACACAGCTTAAGTTGAGCACCCAATTTATCTACCAGACTCAAGGGGAGGATGAACTCCTGGGTTCAGTGCAGGTGGACTGTTACATCAGGCTTCAAACCCATACTGGGAAAACCTCCAGTGGCCTGAGCAGTAATGATGAAGGCAACTATTTACTACAATGCACACATCATAGAAATACAAAACACAGTATCCAAAATATTTATTAAGCATACTTTACATTTGCCATTAAAACTAATTGCATTGATAAAAGTTGCCAGCACCCTTCCCTTCCATACAATAAAAAACTGACATACATTAAAAAACGACATAAATATGTATATCAAAATGAGTCAGAACACATCTAATTATGATGTACTATATTTTTCTTAAAAAAAGATAAATTTCAGGACTATTAAATTTGGCAGTGTGTAAATGAGACCATCAATCCTTTGTTCCTGATGATAACTTGCTAACATAGGAAAGCTAAACAATCCACAATTCTGAAACTGAATTTTTTTTGGCAAATAGAAGAAACTATCAATTTTCTTATAATATCTGTATTAAACATAGCTGACTTTCTGACACTGAAGTCTGATATTTACCTAATCATTATCTAGCTTTGCAGAGTGTGTGTGTGTGAGATAAATGTTTCCAATTACTACTTGTGTATCATGGGGAGAGAGGTTTACCTGTGTTGCCCCCTCTCAACTTTATACATACACCACGTATATGTACATATACACACACACCCAACATTTGCTACACAGGAGGGTTACCAACAGAGATTTTTGTACAGAGGCTGCTGTCTATGGTTTGAACATTTGACTGTAAGACTGGTAGATCACAATGCTATCCAGTGCACTACAAAGGCCTGTGTGTGTGTGTGTGTGTGTGTGTGTGTGTGTGTGTGTGTGTGTGTGCACTCATCAAAATTTTTATAATGGATCATAAAGTCTTTACAAAAATTATAATCCTAATTATATTAAGCAATGAAAGAAAGTAACAGCTTTTATTACTAATAATCCTGTTCTTTCTGTAAACTGCTTTGTTTCATCAATTAAAGACTGTTAGTTCAACATTACCATAACATTCTAACAACACAATATTGTTTTACGAGAAAATCTATTTCAAACTGTTTGTACTCATACAAAAACTATGCTCTCTTAATGGTCGTCTCAAAAGCAATATACACGTGTCTCACTGAAGAACATTTTGTAAACCTCCGACACAACAATACAAATATGGTACTGCCATGAAATAATCTGAAATGAATGTTATATACCTCAGTGAATAAATGTATTCAAATATAAACTAATTACACTCTAAGATAGGAGTCTTTTATACTTTGCATTAATAAGGCACTGAAGAGACAACAATGTAAATACAATTACACTGCTTCACTTTGTAGTAGCCTATGTTTTCAGAAGACTGACTATTTCACTCATGTATATACTTTTTTTCATCCTAGTATGTAGCAAAACTCGAGGGCCAAAGAGCATTTGTACAATCATAGACAAAGTTAAAGCTGCATATGTAACTCCTTTAAAACCAATATTCACATTTACTCATTTCTCTTTTCTTAATAATGCATTTATTTTCAATCACCTTTATTTTCAGCCAATCTTACACACACACACACAAAACTTCAAATAGAGAGAGAGAGAGAGAGAGAGAGAGAGAGAGAGAGAGAGAGAGAGAGAGAGAGAGAGAGAGAGAGAGAGAGAAGGAAGGAAGTCTGTGCACACACTGCAGCCTTGAAGTCTAACCTTCTAAAGTTATGAAGTCACTGCACAGACTCTTAGGAGCCCATTCACAGATGTGGGATTGAATAGCTCTACATGCTAATCTGGAGCTGGATTTGGCAGCTTGCTAGGTCAGACCAGCTGTTACCTGATCTATGTGGGTGCAGGTTCAAGTCCATGTTGCCCCTTACTCTCAGAGGTATACCTATTTCATGTTTTGTCTACTGAAAAACCTATTTCCCTTGGTTGCCTTTATCAGCATCACAGAAACTGGTAACAGGTCCCCTATTTCTTGCGGCTGAAGAAATTTGCAATAGCATTGATGCAGTCTTCTGATGTCCAGCGCTCAACGAGACGTTCACATTCAGCATCATTCACCTGGAAAAGGAAAACTGTATAAAGAATATGAAATAGATATAATTTTTTT
This sequence comes from Panulirus ornatus, assembly GCF_036320965.1. Classification (NCBI taxonomy): domain Eukaryota; kingdom Metazoa; phylum Arthropoda; class Malacostraca; order Decapoda; family Palinuridae; genus Panulirus; species Panulirus ornatus. The sequence goes on from NC_092231.1 coordinate 7,628,501, forward strand.
TTCACATGTAACTACCTCTCCCACCTCATGTGGAGTAGAATTAGGAACAAATGAATGATGGTCTCATTTGCATACATCCACTCTCTTGTGGCAAAGTATCTAGTAATATCCTAAAACCAGCACCTACCCTCAACAATCAAGCCCCACAGACCACTCCATGATTTCCTTTGACCACTTCATATACCTTGGTTTAACTAACTGCTAGCAAGCATGATTTCCTTTGACCACTTCATGTACCTTGGTTAAACTAACTGCTAACAAGCACATCATCCCCAAATACTGCATCAATCTAATTCAATCTATTCCAGGCACACCTCTCAGCCCCTTGATTATAAATATAAAATCAGTAATGCTTTCCCTTTTAAAATAATTGCATTATTAAAATATTCTGGTACTGCTGAACTAGCAAATCTAAAAACTGATCAAATATCGTAGTTTTCAGAGAGCACAAGCCAAGCAGTAATGACGACTGAATGACTTTTGGTTTAACAATCTTTTTTCATATTTGTTCATCATTCCCTGCATCAGTGAAGCAGCACTAGGAATGGATGAATAAATGGCCTCAATTACTCACATCTACTCTCTAGCTGTCATGGATAATGCATCAAAACCAGAATCCCTATCCACAACCAGGTCCAACCTTTCTGTGGTTTCCTCTAACTGCTCTATATGCCCTGGTTCAGCCCACTGACAGCACATCAACCCCTAATTACCACATCAAGCCAATTCATTCTGTCCCTTGAAAGTTCAGGCCCTCCAGCTTCTCTCTGGTTTCTCCAATTTCCCCGTTCCTTCCACTTCCAACATGTATACCCTCTTAGTCATTCTCTTCTCTTATCCTCTCAATGTGTCCAAAACTTTTCAGCACATCCATTTCAGCTTTTTCATACTCCTCTTACTACCACACCTCTCTCTTACCCATCATTTCTAATATAATCAACCCTCCTCCCTCACCACATTTCATTTTCAACACATCAATCCTCTTCCATACTTTAGCACCGAGAGAATGTGTCTCATATCCATACAACTTTAGAACTACTATACACCCATCCCTCCCATTATGCAGGGATTATGTCTTGAGAAATCACTGCACAGAGAGAAACTGAAAATAGTAACCAATAAACACACAGGTAGTAATAGGTAGAGGGTGGTAGGCAGCCAACGACCAGAAAGGTATATTAATGTTACTACCTGCCTGGGTATTGGAATATTAGTGACAGCTTCATAGTTAGACAGCACTTTAGTAATTGTCAAAGCGCACTCCTCTGACCAGGTAGCTGTTTTTTCTTTCTGCCTCACCCACATGTGGACTGTAGACATTCCGTTCACAAAAACAACCTCTATTTCCCACATAAAACCTGATAACACTTAACTCACACAACTTAATCTCTGTACCTCTAGATTTTCCTGCACTGAGTGCTTTGCTCTAACCTGCCTTTTGGCAAAATGGTAGTAGTAATAGATAGAAATAGTAGGTAGGAACATCAGGCAGGAGCATTACGTAGATGCACGGTGTCAAGAGAGTGCAAGTACTCTCAGAGGGTTAGGGCTTTCATACTGGGACCTCAAGGTGTGCTCCATGAAGGCCCTAACCTGGACACATTCCCTTTACAGGATGTGGTCCAAAAGCACAGGTTAAGGTTGGTCAGCCTGCCTGTAACACCTGGTGTCGGCCCTTGGGCCAGCATGGATGGCGTCCCTTTTGTGCGTTTGTGGGGGCTGGATCTGGTCGTGCCCCCAAGGCTACCAGTTCCCAACAGCAGTTTGACACGGTGGGAAAGTAGACACTTCAGCAGGGCAAGCCTGCTACTCCTGTCCGTCAGGCCACACTGGATGGTGTGCAGTGTTGGGGCACTCTTCTGATGTTCAGGAGGCAAGGAGGTATTGAACCACTTTTCCAAACTGTCAATATTCTCTTCTCACTTCTGCCAATGCTGTCTGCAGTCTGATCTGTTGCCTTCCTCTTGATGACGTACACATCTCTGATTAACTTGGTTCACTATCTACATGTAGTTAGTATCCCCCCCCCCCTCAAAGTAGTTAGTTCCGTCATCTCATACTAACAACTGAAAAAGAAAATTGGCAGAAGTACTGGGTAAGAACATTAGGCAAGAGCAATATGTAGAAGTAGTAGGTTCGAACATTTGGCAGAAACATTAGGTAGACAAGTAGTAGTAGTCCATAGGAACACTAAGTATGAGCCTCTGGAAACACTGCACTAGAGTAACTTCTGCCAGTGGCCAGTTTAGAGTGAGGCACTATAGGGTAAGAAGAGGCACTTAACACCAATTATGAAGACTTTTGCTGTGGCCATCCCCTTGAGGTAGTTCCAGGAGAGAATGGGGATCAGAAATATAGATAGATGGACAGATAGATAGAATAAATATATGGAGAAAATTGAGCTGTGTGCAAGACATAATGTTCCAAATGTGTTTCAATCATATTTTCATCATATTAATACAAAAGGAATGAACACAAAGGCTAACAGAAATGTCCTTTAAATAAATCAGGGAGGTGTTCTGTTCAACTGCCATTTCTAGGGTAAGACATGTTGCTGGAAATTTAGATGCCATACTAGAAAGCACACAAACAATGGGCAGCAGGAAAAATCACAATAGCAGATAAATGTAAATCGCACAAGTAGCACAGATCTGCACACAATGGTGGTAAATGCAAGACTGACCTACTAGCAGGAACTTGGCATGCTCCAACAAAGGACCCATGCTTACTCCACCACCCAACCCTCAATGAGGTTCTGACACTTTCTACTGCAAACACCAGCATTGTAGCAAATTTTGACATAAAAAGAAGGCTCTTTGCAACAAAGCAAAATCGCATATAGTAGTCCCATATAAAGCAAGGGATGGGAGTACCATCAAGCATACTTATCTTTGCCCTCATCTACAATGACCTCACTTACCACATGAGTCCAGGACCTAAAACCCCTCACCCACCCTACGGCTCACATCAGCTCCAAAGTTCCATTTGCTGCCATGCCCAATCTTAGGAATCTAAAACATCCCACTTCCTCCATGTTTTCTTCATTCTACCTCACCCTTTAACCAACCTGTATCTCTTCACTAAATCTTCCTGCCTAATGGCAAAATCTCAGCAAAGGCAAAAGAAATTTAAGAGATAACTGCAAACATGTAATCATACAACGAGTCTCAGTAGTCCAACAAATAGCACTGTGACCCATCAGTCTTAAGGGTCAGGGTCCAAATCCCATACAGGGCAACCAGCTCACAGCCATATGCATATTTAATGTTAAATTTACATAGAGTACCATTTGCTGTCTAATTACACGAGTTATCTGAACTGATATATCTGAGATATACATGTATTTACCTTTCTGAACAGCCATCATGACCTCTTAAAGATTTCTTGTCTCTGATCTTTCTTTCTGTTCATTAAAAATCAATATCAACCTCAATCATTATTTCTTCACTGAAAGCCAAACGGTATATTTCATGATGAGTTCACGGTAGATTCCTCTATTCATATAAATTCCTATTATTCCAATAATTGCTAATGACAATAATAAATGTACATTTTACAGGTACTGGCACTGTATGTATAATGATCATTTGAGGTTTATGACTTGCCAGAAATTATTAATTAGATTTGCTCATCAGTGCAACTTTTGATTATCCAGAGAAAGAGTCACTTATTCGCATGAATAAACATGGCCATAATGTAGTAGTTATGAGCTTTTAATCTGACATGTTCCTCTGTCTGATAAAATGGCCTCATGGGTGGTCATCCAAAGTAATGCAATAACCTCAAGGAAAGATTCCTGATCAGGTCACACCTGACTGAGAAACAGTAAACAAAGGAACAGTTACCATAAAAATGATAAAAAAGTTATGGGAACATGAGGGGTTAACTAGAGAATGAGCAAAAATTATTCAAGTATGTAAGCATTTTAAGAATATTCCCATGATCCTTTAGTTCATTCTTGGTTTCTGTTCTCAAAATATCCATCAGCAGTGAAAAATTCTTGATGCACTACTAAAAATTTCCTTTAGAGAAAAGAAATCTCTACTATATAACTACCTTATAGTAACAATGTGCAATAGACCAGATCCTAAAATCGCTTACTCTATGTACTAATCACTACGTTACCTACTACAAAAATATGCAAAAAAAACTTGCATTATGAGTATATGTGAAATCAAATGGCAGTTCTACTTATATTTGAACTGAATATGAAGGTAAAAAAATGCATTATCTAAGAAACTTGCCTTGTGAAGAAGATCCTTTTCCAAGTCCCGTGTGAGAGCTTTTGAGTAAATAAGGGATTTGGCAGGAAGTTTTGCATATGCTTCCAATTTGGGCCACACTTCTTGCTGGAAGCTCCCATCAGGGAACACACATGTCACAAAACCCAGGTCACAGGCTTCTTGTGCTGTAATCTGTTGATTTTAAGTGCCATTAATCAAATAAACTAGTAATGTGCAATGCAGCCAAATGGGAGGGTAGCCCATGCACTTTTCAAAAGCTGGAGATTTTAGCATACCATTATCTAGGTGGGGAGTATCTCTTTCCAGTATAACGAGGAATGGGCTTTACCTAAGTCTGCTTGATAGTACCCTACTACAGTTAGTTGATAAACCTATGTTCAACAAGAATATATTAGGTCTAGTTCTAACTTTTGTATGTAGCATTTATGGATCTGGAGAAGGCATATGATAGAGTTGATAGAGATGCTCTGTGGAAGGTATTAAGAATATATGGTGTGGGAGGAAAGTTGTTAGAAGCAGTGAAAAGTTTTTATCGAGGATGTAAGGCATGTGTACGTGTAGGAAGAGAGGAAAGTGATTGGTTCTCAGTGAATGTAGGTTTGCGGCAGGGGTGTGTGATGTCTCCATGGTTGTTTAATTTGTTTATGGATGGGGTTGTTAGGGAGGTAAATGCAAGAGTTTTGGAAAGAGGGGCAAGTATGAAGTCTGTTGGGGATGAGAGAGCTTGGGAAGTGAGTCAGTTGTTGTTCACTGATGATACAGCGCTGGTGGCTGATTCATGTGAGAAACTGCAGAAGCTGGTGACTGAGTTTGGAAAAGTGTGTGAAAGAAGAAAGTTAAGAGTAAATGTGAATAAGAGCAAGGTTATTAGGTACAGTAGGGTTGAGGGTCAAGTCAATTGGGAGGTGAGTTTGAATGGAGAAAAACTGGAGGAAGTGAAGTGTTTTAAATATCTGGGAGTGGATCTGGCAGCGGATGGAACCATGGAAGCGGAAGTGGATCATAGGGTGGGGGAGGGGGCGAAAATCCTGGGGGCCTTGAAGAATGTGTGGAAGTCGAGAACATTATCTCGGAAAGCAAAAATGGGTATGCTTGAAGGAATAGTGGTTCCAACAATGTTGTATGGTTGCGAGGCGTGGGCTATGGATAGAGTTGTGCACAGGAGGATGGATGTGCTGGAAATGAGATGTTTGAGGACAATGTGTGGTGTGAGGTGGTTTGATCGAGTGAGTAACGTAAGGGTAAGAGAGATGTGTGGAAATAAAAAGAGCGTGGTTGAGAGAGCAGAAGAGGGTGTTTTGAAGTGGTTTGGGCACATGGAGAGGATGAGTGAGGAAAGATTGACCCAGAGGATATATGTGTCGGAGGTGGAGGGAACGAGGAGAAGAGGGAGACCAAATTGGAGGTGGAAAGATGGAGTGAAAAAGATTTTGTGTGATCAGGGCCTGAACATGCAGGAGGGTGAAAGGAGGGCAAGGAATAGAGTAAATTGGAGCGATGTGGTATACCGGGGTTGACGTGCTGTCAGTGGATTGAAGCAGGGCATGTGAAGCGTCTGGGGTAAACCATGGAAAATTGTGTAGGTATGTACATTTGCGTGTGTGGACGTATGTATATACATGTGTATGGGGGGGGGGCCATTTCTTTCTTCTGTTTCCTTGCGCTACCTCGCAAACGCGGGAGACAGCGACAAAGTATAATAAATAAATAAATAAATAAATAAATAGTTCTAACTACAAATGAGTATCTTGTTAACAATGCTGAAGATGGAGAAAAATTTGGTGCAAGTGATTACCAGCAAATTACTTTTGAGTAAACTTTCAACTTTGCATGTGGTGCTGGTCAACATTAGTCACAAAAATATGCCATATCTTAAGACCTACAAATCTTAAGGATCTAGCATTATTCATGACCAGTAAATTTGGGATGATACCATAAATGAAAGCAATATGGAAGTGGCTTGGGAAAGTTTCACTAAAACATTCAACACAGGAGAGGGAACATTTGTGCCAAAGCTTAGTAGGTCTTTTTCCAATGCAAAGTTGAAACAGTGGAATGATGACATGAAGTGTCTTGTGTAAGTAACATGTGAGAAGCTCCAAGAGATCAATCGCTTGCTTGATAAAGCGAATTATTAAGTCTGTGAAGACAAACTAAGATATTTAAGCATCAAAGTACACGTCAGTATGAAGAGTATATTGCTGAGAATAGCAAAGGAAACCTGAAGGAGTTTTATGGGTATATTTGAAGCACGAGAGTCATTACCGAATCGAATGGTCTATTAACAACTGAAAAAGGTGATTTGGTTCATGAAGCCATGGCAAAGATTTTAAATGATTTTTTTTGCATTTGTAATCAAAACTGAAGATACAGCTCATGACTAAGAAGTTTTATGTCAAAAGTGAATGGAGCAAGAGGAGGATACCATACAAAAATGGAATGATGGAATGAAGGAGGCCTTGAGGTATCCAGACCTGAACAAACAGAAGAGCAAGTGATAAGAGCTGGACAGAATGAATTGGAACAATGTGGTATCTGGGGTGGTGACTTGCTGTCAATGAGTTGAGAAAGTGGTTAAGGCAAACCATGGAGTTAGTCTGTGGAATGTGGTTATGGATGCTAGTCTCTGATTTCAGGGAATTACATACAACAGCCAAGGAAAGCATTTTATAACTGAGGCCAATTTTCATCTGATCTTGATTCTAACATGCTATGGCAGTAAAAGAAGCTAGGTTTAAAAACATCAAAACAGGTAAATACATCTTGAGCATGACAGATGACTAATTATTACATGAACCGGTAAATACATCTTGAGCATGACAGATGACTAATTACTAAATGAACTGGTCACAACTTCACAACCCATTACACTATCTTGAATCAATTTACAATTGTCAGTTGTTATGTAACGGTATGTTTACATGAATTTTTTTTTTCAAAAATGCATACCTGTGTGTGTATATGACACTTGGAAAACTGACCTTCTTATTGAAGAGGAGCATCTCACTGGCTTTACCAGGTCCCATAATCATTGGGAAAGTATATGAAGAACAGCCCTCAGGAGACTGACCAAGAGCACTGAATGGTGTATGGAAGGTCGCCTAATGGAAAATGGGTGAGAATCAATTTACAGCACAGGAAATATCATTAACACAGAATATATATATCTATGTACCATGGAAAGAGACAACAAATGATTGAGGCATTATTCTTCTGTCTACCTGTCTGTGTAAATCAATTCAAGAGGGATATTTACAACCAACATAAAAAATAACAAAAGGCAAATATTTTACAATTCAAATTAATTCTCACAATATCATCAGAGTGCAAAATAGGACTTTCATCTCTAACGCTGAAAAATATTAGGTTCAGTCGAAAAGAGCACCAAAATATCAGAGGCTGGCTTCTTAAGTATATGGGTGTTTTTCATCAATTATGGGGCAAAAAAGAAAAAAAAAATGTCTTCATACTTCATGTCGACTGTGTGGGTAATACATTAAAATGAGAATTTTCTGGAACATTTCAATTTCTCATCAAACAGTGGTTCCACATGAAAATCAAAGTCATCTAAAGATGCTATAGCAAAAATTTTATATCAAGAGTGCAATACTACATACTAACCTGTAGTTCTGGCACCTCACCAGATTATGGCTACGGTCCCTGTTCTACTGAGAATAAACTTTTGAATACTACTTGTTGATCTTTATGCTAGGTCTTATTGTAAGTCTGAGGCTGTCAGTGAGCATGCATAATAGCTCTCAAAATGGAAAATACAATAGAAATGAAAGAATAAAATGAGGCAAATTGGCTGGAGTTGATAGAATTGCAGTTAGATTTCTAAAGAATGATGCTTAAGTGTTGCTTATTGGCCTGCTAGGATTTTCAAAGTAAATATAGCTAATGACTTCACACTGCAGTCTTCCATTTTTTTCAATTGCTCAATGTTCTCTTACTCAATATACATTATGCACATCACAAAGCACCTTTAAAATATGATTTCAGCAAGAATTCCCAATAGGGTAAATGGAAACAAGCTTAATCAATTTGAAATTCAGGTTCTTACCACTTTATAAAACCTTACTCAAGGGCACTATACAAGAATTCTGCCAATCCTCATGAACTCACCATTAGGCCATACTAATGCTGAATAGCCCGACTATCTAATGCATCACAATGTCATCCACTTTCTTGAGAAACTTAAATGCAATTCCATCCACTCCAGCCACTCTGCCACACTTTATCTTAAGAAAGGGTTTCACAAACTCCTCTTTTCATCTTGCCATACACCAGGACTCTCACTCTGCATCTCCTCAGCCAAAATACACAATAACCCCCATCCTATCATTCAATACATCTGGCAGTCTTCAAAGTACAGTCATTTTCTTTTCACCTCTTCTTTGCCTGTTACCACTTCCACATCAGCTCCCCTCAGCATCACTCCAATTTAATCTTTCATTCTTCTCACATATTCTATTCTTTCCAAAACATTTCCATATTCTCTCTGAAGTATACCTGTACTTTCATACTCCACTCTCTATCTGCCCTCTTGTAATCCTCTCTTCTCTTGACCTTATGATACTTTCTATTATACTCCTCCATCACATAGACTCCACTGCAGATACTGTCCATATGCCCCTCTTCATTCTTTCCTAAGAGTTTCAACTCCCTCCTATCAACACTCACTATCCTTTCACTTATGCCCACATCCCACCTAGCACATGCAATACATTTAAGCCACATGTGCATACTGCTTACCTAATAAATTCACCCCAAGTTTCATTTAATCTCTCTATATGTCATTCTTCACTCAATCTTTCTAGATATCTCTACACACATGCCTCTTCCAAGCTTACTCATTTTCACACATTTCTACTGTTCCTAAAACCAATGCAAACATTCACATTCTCCTCCATGTGATCATACATCCAATCTGCTACCTCTCTTAGCACATTCACATGCAACACACTTCAGCCACTTGTGTAGGCACTGCTTACCTAAATAAACTCACTCCCCATGTTTCATTTACTCCCTCCCTATGTCATTCTCAAGATTTTCTATTTCATTGCTGCATTGCTGCTCTTCTCCCTTCCTCTATAATGCCTATCTCTAGTCTAAGTATATCCATGGTTTCTGTGAACTGCACATGACAGAGTGGATCTTTGTGAATGAGGTTGTTCTTTGTTCTTCATTCAACATAGGAAATGGCTAATACAAAAAAAAAATGAGCCACTGCTTTGCAAGATCAGACAACATGATCACATTTTTCTCTTACAAAAATTGAATTAATGGTTTTGAAAATGAATAACAAAACCAAACGTCAGGTACCCACTAAAGGAAAGAAATCAGCATTGCTGTGACCAGGTTTCAACTCAAACTAGCCAAAATTGACCTTCAACTTTTGTAAAAATTCCTTAAGTTTCTTGTACAACACTTTAGGTAAAGAGACACTACATCAGTAATACTTCAGCATGCTGTAATATATGCCTTAAAACAATGAAGAAAATCATCAGCAATAGATGCAGGAGCTACAAACATCATTCTATAACAGTCACCAAGTCTTACTGACTAGAAAACATATTTTGTACTCAAGTAATATTAAAACAACTATGGAGAAAACTAACCTTGTCTGTGGCATAAACACCATCAAATAGTCCCATCACTGTAACAGACACTCCAATAGCATGACCATTCACAACTGCTATCAATGGCTTTGGGAAATCGATGAAAGCATTTACAAATCTGAAAATTTTTCAATAGTTATTCTACAATGAGTAATGAAATGAACAGCAAATTAAAGAAAGATACAATACATGGTGACTTTGCTGTGTTTGTAACAGAAGAGTGGACACAAACATATGTAAAAACATAAATCATTATCTCCAAACATTATAATAATCTTTGTCATTATAGTTGATTGCCGTTTCCTGCATCAGCAAGGTAACACCAGGAAACAGATGAAGAAAGACCCATCCACTCACATACACACATATACATATATACACATACATATAAATATCAACATATACATATCATTCATTATTATTTGATCATATCTGACCGCCATTTCCTGTGTCAGCGAGGTAGCGCCAGGAAACAGACGAAGAATGGTCCATCCACACTTTTTTTTTTCATACTATTTGCCATTTCCCGCGTTAGTGAGGTAGCGTTAAGAACAGAGGACTGGGCCTTTAAGGGAATATCTTCACCTGGCCCCCTTCTCTGTTCCTTCTTTCAGAAAATAAAAAAAAAAAAAAAAAGAGGGGAGGATTTCCAGCCACCCACTCCCTCCCCTTTTAGTCGCCTTCTACGACACGCAGGGAATACGTGGGAAGTATTCTTTCTCCCCTATCCCCAGGGATATCCACATATATATATATATATATACATAAAAGCCCATACACGAACATATCTATATGTACTTAATCGCTGTTTCTGGCATCAGCAAGGTAGCACCAGGAAACATAAAGAATGGCCCATCCACTCACGTACACACACACACACACACACATATACATATACACATACATATTCATATTTGCTTGCCTTTATCCATTCCTGGTGCTACCCCGCCCCACAGGAAACAGCATCATTACCCCTTACTTCAGTGAGGTAGTGCCAGGAAAGAAGACAAAAAAGGCCACATTTGTTCACACTCAGTCTCTAGCTGTGTGTAATGCACCAAAACCACAGCTCCCTATCCACATCCGGGCCCCAAATATACATACACATACACACATACTTGCCTGCCTTCATCCATTTCCAGCACCAACCTACCTCACAGGAAACAGCATTATTATAACAGTGTCAACAAATATTTCAATTAGAAAAAGATTCCCACTGCAGAACATCCTTCAACATGTGATCAAGATGAGGTAAGACCCTTATTGAAAGTTTAAGTAAATTGACCATTTCACACAGAAAGACAATATTGTACAAATGAATGGTAATCACAAAGAAGAGCGGCAAATGGATAAGAAAAATTTAATGAAGTAACAGTCAAAAGCAAGTCCGAATTACATAACTGTCGTTAGTGCACTGAAATGCATCAAAGATGCTTATCAAATAAGTCAAAAATAGGAAATTCACTATATGATAAAACTGAAATTTGTTGAATATAACAGAAGTGAAAAGATAAAGGGTATTTCAGAGATAATGGAGATGAGAAATAATTTCAAAATCACATTCCTACATAACAGATACTGACTTTGAAGTTCAAATGGATTCACAGGAAACCTGTCACATTTTCTTATCTATTAAAACATCTGCACACCAAAACAGCAAGCTTAAGCCACTGCAATATATCTATCTTTCCAAATCCAACCACAGAGACCTAAAACATGGTCCTGAAAATCTGAATTTAACAATTACATGGTAGTTATCTCTTGCCTGTTCAACTTGTGATGATCTATACATACAATGACAAACTTAACCAATCAATAACAAAGTCAACACATTTTTTAAGAAATAAAATTTCAATACCATCCAATCCAGCCACCTTGCCACATTTCATCTTACACATGGCTTTCACCACCTCCTCTCTTTTCACTGTTCCAATTGCCATGACTCCCTCACTTTGCATACCTCTCTGACCCAAACAACTTGCAACTTCCATCTGACCACCAAACACAATCAATAATCCTTCAAAGTTCTAGCTCCACCTCCTTTTCACCTCACCTCTGCCATTTACCACGGAACCATTTACCTCCTTTGCCAATGTTTCCATTTGTTCTCTTGTTTTTCTCACATTATTACCTTCCTCCCAAAACATTTCCTTAGTCTCCCTGCAGTATGCTGATACTCACTCACCCAACTCTCATTTGCCCTCTTTTACAACCCATGCACATCCCTTTTGACCTTTTGCTGCTTTCTCCTGTTCATCTCCAAGCACTTGCACTCCTTCCCTGTAAATAAATCCCATACATCTATCTTTTCTATTCCACTAGCAATAGTAAATGGTTTTTAACTTTTTTTTTTTTTTTTTGTCGCTGTCTCCCGCGTTTGCGAGGTAGCGTAAGGAAACAGACGAAAGAAATGGCCCAACCCACCCCCATACACATGTATATACATACGTCCACACACGCAAATATACATACCTACACAGCTTTCCATGGTTTACCCCAGACGCTTCACATGCCTTGATACAATCCACTGACAGCACATCAACCCCGGTATACCACATCGCTCCAATTCACTCTATTCCTTGCCCTCCTTTCACCCTCCTGCATGTTCAGGCCCCGATCACACAAAATCTTTTTCACTCCATCTTTCCACCTCCAATTTGGTCTCCCTCTTCTCCTTGTTCCCTCCACCTCCGACACATATATCCTATTGGTCAATCTTTCCTCACTCATTCTCTCCATGTGCCCAAACCATTTCAAAATACCCTCTTCTGCTCTCTCAACCACGCTCTTTTTATTTCCACACATCTCTCTTACCCTTACGTTACTTACTCGATCAAACCACCTCACACCACACATTGTCCTCAAACATCTCATTTCCAGCACATCCATCCTCCTGCACACAACTCTATCCATAGCCCACGCCTTGCAACCATACAACATTGTTGGAACCACTATTCCTTCAAACATACCCATTTTTGCTTTCCGAGATAATGTTCTCGAATTCCACACATTCTTCAAGGCTCCCAGAATTTTCGCCCCCTCCCCCACCCTATGATCCACTTCCGCTTCCATGGTTCCATCCGCTGCCAGATCCACTCCCAGATATCTAAAACACTTCACTTCCTCCAGTTTTTCTCCATTCAAACTCACCTAGAGGTATGTTTTGTACAAAGCATCCTCAATTCAAAAACATAAGTTTAATTTTTCAAGCAAACCTGTCAAAATACAACATTTTCATAATAGGAATTCCATGTTATAAGGAGAGTAATGAATGCATTTACCTCTTCAATAGCAATCCAGCATCTTTTGCATACTCATGCATATTGTCTGGATTAATGTTGGTAAAATTAGAAAGATCATTTCCAGAGCAATAGTAGTTTCCAGACCCAGTGATTGCAGTGACAACTGTGCTGGGATCTTCTGCTGCTTCCTTGAGTGCTTCAATCCATTCATTATACATCTGTAACCATGTATTTCTGTATAATCAAAACTAAAGATAGAGAATAAGGGGGAACTTTCATAAATAATAATAATCAATTTGGTAAATAACAAATTAAACATTACTGATCTTATGGAACACCTAAATATTGCAAGCAAATTAATACTCAAAAAGGATTCCTCCTCACTAAAAAAGTGATATGGCTTACATCTATATTAATGGCATTCATTTTTGTCGGGCGATTCAGGGTGATTGTTCGAAGGCCATTCTTACAGGTTACTAAGAGAGTTTTATACTTCTGACCGGATTCTGCCTGGGCTGCTTCTTTTGCTTCCTGAAAATACATACAGTCTTAATAAATAAATAAATATTTCCTTTATTATTATCATTATACTTAATCGGCGTCTCCCGCATCGAAGTAGCGCAAGGAAACAAACAAGGAATGGCCCAACCCACCCACATACACATGTATATACATAAATGCCCAAATACATACATACACATTTCAATGTATTCATATATATATACATACACAGACATATATATATGAAGTATGAAGTCTGTTGTGGATGAGAGAGCTTGGGAAGTGAGTCAGTTGTTGTTCGCTGATGATACAGCGCTGGTGGCTGATTCATGTGAGAAACTGCAGAAGCTGGTGACTGAGTTTGGTAAAAAGTGTGAAAGAAGAAAGTTAAGAGTAAATGTGAATAAGAGCAAGGTTATTAGGTACAGTAGGGTTGAGGGTCAAGTCAATTGGGAGGTAAGTTTGAATGGAGAAAAACTGGAGGAAGTAAAGTGTTTTAGATATCTGGGAGTGGATCTGGCAGCGGATGGAACCATGGAAGCGGAAGTGAATCATAGGGTGGGGGAGGGGGCGAAAATCGGGAGCCTTGAAGAATGTGTGGAAGTCGAGAACATTATCTCGGAAAGCAAAAATGGGTATGTTTGAAGGAATAGTGGTTCCAACAATGTTGTATGGTTGCGAGGCGTGGGCTATGGATAGAGTTGTGCGCAGGAGGGTGGATGTGCTGGAAATGAGATGTTTGAGGACAATGTGTGGTGTGAGGTGGTTTGATCGAGTAAGTAACGTAAGGGTAAGAGAGATGTGTGGAAATAAAAAGAGCGTGGTTGAGAGAGCAGAAGAGGGTGTTTTGAAATGGTTTGGGCACATGGAGAGAATGAGTGAGGAAAGATTGACCAAGAGGATATATGTGTCGGAGGTGGAGGGAACGAGGAGAAGTGGGAGACTAAATTGAAGGTGGAAAGATGGAGTGAAAAAGATTTTGTGTGATCGGGGCCTGAACATGGAGGAGGGTGATAGGAGGGCAAGGAATAGAGTGAATTGGATCGATGTGGTATACCGGGGTTGACGTGCTGTCAGTGGATTGAATCAGGGCATGTGAAGCGTTTGGGGTAAACCATGGAAAGCTGTGTAGGTATGTATATTTGCGTGTGTGGACGTATGTATATACATGTGTATGGGGGTGGGTTGGGCCATTTCTTTCGTCTTTTAAACCAGGTATTCCCAATCACCAGTCCTTTTTCAGCACATAAATCTACAAGCTCTTCACCATTTCCATTTACAACACTGAACACCCCATGTATACCAATTATTCCCTCAACTGCCACATTACTCACCTTTGCATTCAAATCACCCAACACTATAACCCGGTCTCGTGCATCAAAACCACTAACACACTCACTCAGCTGCTCCCAAAACACTTGCCTCTCATGATCTTTCTTCACATGCCCAGGTGCATATGCACCAATAATCACCCATCTCTCTCCATCAACTTTCAGTTTTACCCATATTAATCGAGAATTTACTTTCTTACATTCTATCACATACTTCCACAACTCCTGTTTCAGGAGTACTGCTACTTCTTCCCTTGCTCTTGTCCTCTCACTAACCCCTGACTTTACTCCCAAGACATTCCCAAACCACTCTTCCCCTTTACCCTTGAGCTTCGTTTCACTCAGAGCCAAAACATCCAGGTTCCTTTCCTCAAACATACTACCTATCTCTCCTTTTTTCACATCTTGGTTACATCCACACACATTTAGACACCCCAGTTGGAGCCTTCGAGGAGGATGAGCACTCCATCTTTCCACCTTCAATTTAGTCTCCCACTTCTCCTCGTTCCCTCCACCTCCGACACATATATCCTTCTTCTTCATGTGTGGTGGGGTGGCAACAGGAATGGATGAAGGCAGCAAGTGTAAGTATGTACATGTGTGTGTGTATATATATATATATATATATATATATATATATATATATATACATATATATATATATATATGTATATATATATATATATATATATATATATATATATATATTTTGAAGGTTTCTTGAATGTGTTTGATGATAGAGTGGCAGATATAGGGTGTTTTGGTCGAGGTGGTGTGCAAAGTGAGAGGGTTAGGGAAAATGATTTGGTAAACAGAGAAGAGGTAGTGAAAGCTTTGCAGAAGATGAAAGCCGGCAAGGCAGCAGGTTTGGATGGTATTGCAGTGGAATTTATTAAAAAAGGGGGTGACTGTATAGTTGACTGGTTGGTAAGGTTATTTAATGTATGTATGACTCATGGTGAGGTGCCTGAGGATTGGCGGAATGCGTGCATAGTGCCATTGTACAAAGGCAAAGGGGATAAGAGTGAGTGCTCAAATTACAGAGGTATAAGTTTGTTGAGTATTCCTGGTAAATTATATGGGAGGGTATTGATTGAGAGGGTGAAGGCATGTACAGAGCATCAGATTGGGGAAGAGCAGTGTGGTTTCAGAAGTGGTAGAGGATGTGTGGATCAGGTGTTTGCTTTGAAGAATGTATGTGAGAAATACTTAGAAAAGCAAATGGAGTTGTATGTAGCATTTATGGATCTGGAGAAGGCATATGATAGAGTTGATAGAGATGCTCTGTGGAAGGTATTAAGAATATATGGTGTGGGAGGAAAGTTGTTAGAAGCAGTGAAAAGTTTTTATCGAGGATGTAAGGCATGTGTACGTGTAGGAAGAGAGGAAAGTGATTGGTTCTCAGTGAATGTAGGTTTGCGGTAGGGGTGTGTGATGTCTCCATGGTTGTTTAATTTGTTTATGGATGGGGTTGTTAGGGAGGTAAATGCAAGAGTTTTGGAAAGAGGGGCAAGTATGAAGTCTGTTGGGGATGAGAGAGCTTGGGAAGTGAGTCAGTTGTTGTTCGCTGATGATACAGCGCTGGTGGCTGATTCATGTGAGAAACTGCAGAAGCTGGTGACTGAGTTTGGAAAAGTGTGTGGAAGAAGAAAGTTAAGAGTAAATGTGAATAAGAGCAAGGTTATTAGGTACAGTAGGGTTGAGGGTCAAGTCAATTGGGAGGTGAGTTTGAATGGAGAAAAACTGGAGGAAGTGAAGTGTTTTAAATATCTGGGAGTGGATCTGGCAGCGGATGGAACCATGGAAGCGGAAGTGGATCATAGGGTGGGGGAGGGGGCGAAAATCCTGGGGGCCTTGAAGAATGTGTGGAAGTCGAGAACATTATCTCAGAAAGCAAAAATGGGTATGTTTGAAGGAATAGTGGTTCCAACAATGTTGTATGGTTGCGAGGCGTGGGCTATGGATAGAGTTGTGCGCAGGAGGATGGAAATGTGCTGGAAATGAGATGTTTGAGGACAATGTGTGGTGTGAGGTGGTTTGATCGAGTGAGTAACGTAAGGGTAAGAGAGATGTGTGGAAATAAAAAGAGCGTGGTTGAGAGAGCAGAAGAGGGTGTTTTGAAGTGGTTTGGGCACATGGAGAGGATGAGTGAGGAAAGATTGACCAAGAGGATATATGTGTCGGAGGTGGAGGGAACAAGGAGAAGAGGGAGACCAAATTGGAGGTGGAAAGATGGAGTGAAAAAGATTTTGTGTGATCGGGGCCTGAACATGCAGGAGGGTGAAAGGAGGGCAAGGAATAGAGTGAATTGGAGCGATGTGGTATACCGGGGTTGATGTGCTGTCAGTGGATTGTATCAAGGCATGTGAAGCGTCTGGGGTAAACCATGGAAAGCTGTGTAGGTATGTATATTTGCGTGTGTGGACGTATGTATATACATGTGTATGGGGGGGGGGGTTGGGCCATTTCTTTCGTCTGTTTCCTTGCGCTACCTCGCAAACGCAGGAGACAGCGACAAAGTATAATAAAAAATTAAAAAAAAATATATATATATATATATATATATATATATATATTTCTTTCTTTCATTCAAACTATTCGCCATTTCCCGCATTAGCGAGGTTCTTAACGCTACCTTGCTAATGTGGGAAATGGCGAATAGTTTGAATGAAAGAAAGAAATATATATATATATATATATATATATATATATATATATATATATATATATGTACATACTTACACTTGCTGCCTTCATCCATTCCTGTTGCCACCCCACCACACATGAAATAGCATCCCCCCTTCCAGCAAGGTAGTGCCAGGAAAAGACGAAAGGCTACAGCTGTTCACAGTCTGTAGCTGTCATGTGTAGTGCACCGAAACCACTGCTCCCTTTCTACATCCAGGCTCCACAGACCTTCCCATGGTTTACCCCAGATGCCTCACATGCCCTAGTTCAATCCATTGACAGCACATCAACCCCAGGATATCATGTCATTCCAATTCACTCTATTCCTTTCACCACCCTGTATGTTCAGGCCCTGATCACTAAAAATCTTTTTTACTCCATCCTTCCACCTCCAATTCGGTCTCCTGCTTCTCATTGTTCCCTCCATCTCTGACACATATAGCCTCTTTGTCAATATTTCCTCACTCATTCTCTCCATGTGTCCAAAACATTTCAACACACCCTCTTCTCCTCTTTCAACCACATTCTCTCTATTACCACACATCTCTCTTACCCTTTCATTACTTAATCAAACCACCTCACACCATATACTGTCCTCAAACATTTCATTTAAAACACATCCACCCTCCTCCATACAACCCTAACTGTAGCCCATGCCTCGCAACCATTTAACATTGTTGGAACTGCTATTCCTTCAAACATATCCATTTTTGCTCTCCGAGATAACATTCTCACTTTCCACATATTCTTCACCACTCCCAGAACCTTCACCCCCTCCCCCACCCAGTGATTCACTTCCGCTTCCATGGTTCCATCCACTTTTAAGTCCACTCCCAGATATCTAAAACACTTCAGTTTCTCCAATTTTTCTCTATTCAAACTTACATCCCAATTACTTTGTCCCTCAACCCTACTGAACCTAATAACCTTGCTCTTAACATTTACTCTCAACTTTCTCCTTTCACACTTTTCCCTTTCACACTTTTCTAAACTCAGGCACCAACTTCTGCAGTTTCTCACTCGAATCAGCCAACAGAGCTGTGTCATCGGCAAACAGCAACTGACTCACTTCCCAAGCCCTCTCATCCCCAAAAGACTGCACACTTGCCCCTCTCCCCAAAACCCTTTCATTTACCTCCCTAACCACCCCATCCATAAACAAATTAAATAACCATGGAACATCATACACCCCTGCTGCAGACCAACATTCACTGGGAACCAATCACTCTCTTCCTACTCATACAAATGCTTTACACCCTTGATAAAAACTTCCCACTGCTTCTAGCAGCTTTCTTCCTACATCATATATTCTTAAGACCTTCCACAAAGCATCTCTATCAACCATATCATATGGTTTCTCTTGATCCAAAGAGGATGTATAAGTCAGAGGTGGAGGTAACAAGAAGCAGATCAATTGGACATGGATGGATAAACTGAAAAAGATTTTGAGCAATTGGGGTCTAAACAGACAAGAAAGTGAGAGGTGTGCAAGGAATAGAGTGAATGGGAATGATGTGGTATACCAGGGTTGACGTGCTGTCAATGGACTGAACCTGGGTATGTCAAACATCTGGGGTAAACCATGGAAAGGTCTGTGGGGCCTGGATGTGGATAGGGAACTGTGGTTTTGGTGCATTACACATGTGAGTTGGAGACTGAGTGTGAATGAATGTGGCCTTTTTTTTTTTGTGTCTGTGTTTTCCTGGCGCTACCTCACTGAAGCAGGGGGTAGTGATCCTGTTTCCTGTGGGGTGGGGTAGCACCATTAATGGATGAAGGCAAGCAACTATGAATATGTACATGTGTAAATATGTCTGTGCATGTGTATGTATATGTGTGTACATATGCATGTATGGGTGTCTGTGTATATATATATTTTCTTTCATACTATTCGCCATTTCCTGCGTTAGCGAGGTAGTATTAAGAACAGAGGACTGGGCTTTGAGGGAATATCCTCACCTGGCCCCTTTCTCTGTTCCTTCTTTTGGAAAATTAAAAAAAAACGAGAGGGGAGGATTTCCAGCCACCCACTCCCTCCCCTTTTAGTCGCCTTCTATGACACACAGGGAATACGTGGGAATACGTGTATTTCCTGGTGTTACCTTGCTGATGCAGGAATGGCAATCAAGTATAATGTATAAATGTATATACATATCAAAATATACATATTAACCCCGGGGATAGGGTAGAAAGAATACTTCCTACATATTCCCTGCATGATGTAGGTGACTTAAAGGGTTGGGAGTGGGCAGCTGGAAATCCTCCCCTCCTGTTTTAGTTTTCCACAAGGAGGAAAAGATGAGTGGGCTAAGTGAGGATTTTTCCCTCTAAGGCTCAGTCATCTGTCCTTGAGGCTACCATCAGGTGTACTTCAAAGTGGTATACTGTCGCATGGCAAAAATCAAAATGTTAACCTAACATTCTGGTATAGAGTACAATGCTCAAAATCTTGACATATTACATGCCAAAACTCCCCAATTATTACTTTACTTCAGAATTTCCTAGCATCTGGCACATAAATAAATACTGTATTTCATGCAGAGTACATCAATTACCTCTTCTCCAGCAAGTGACTTGACTAAGTCAATGTAGGCTTTCTGGGCATCTTCCTGACTCATACTGCCAAGAGCATTCCAAGCATCCCACTTGGCACGACCCACAAAGTCCATCATCCCTGGACGCTTGCTTGTCACTGCCCCAGAAGTCGATTGTTTAAACAGAGCATAAATCTTCAATTTGACATCATTACCTGTAGAGATATTACTCTCTAATAAGGCAGGGTTTATAACATTTGCAGGTGCATTAAACTACTAAAACACAACAGCCATATATAGCAAAAGCTACTAATGTACAGTAAAACCCTCTAAATACTAAACTGCATCTGTCAATCCTGCAAATCATCCCATCATATATATATATATATATATATATATATATATATATATATATATATGTATATCAATGTTAGTACATCAAATACCCAACTTGGAGAGGAGCATTACACAACACCTACCAGGATCTTCCTTTAGGGCTCCAAGCCGTACTTTGGCCTCTTCAAACTGTGAACTAAGGGCACTCATGAACCGCACACGAGTTCCTCCAGCCCATGGCGGGATATGCTGGCAGGGTGTTCCCACAACAGCACGAATGCCATGCCTGAAGGAAGACTATACTATGTATCGCTTCCTTACTAAATTTAGTATAAAAATAATTATGCACACTCGGAAGAGCTCTACATTCATTATGCAACTTTCTAGAATGAGTTGTAATCCTGCAAAATCAGATACATTGTTCACTTGCTCTTTGGAGATAAGTGTATATTCTGAAAGATAAAGATAAAGCACAACACTGAATTCTGTCCAAATAAAAGTTAACATCACTGATAATAGCTTTTAAACCTGTAAATTCAACTACCAGAATTGTGCTGTCCCTTAATCCCTTCTTAACTTTCATACTTACACGATTACTTCATGATTCTATTAAGGGACCCAGTGACTCTTCAATCATGTACTGCTCTCTCCCTTATCTCTCATTCAATCTCACCAAACTTACCAAGGACAGCTCCTAAATACTTAAATTCTTTCACCTCTACCAGTCTTTCTCCCCCATATCTATAACACTGTTCAGTACACTTTCTTCTTTCATTCTATAGGGCACAATCTATAATTTCACTGAGTTTCCTTTCAAACACCATTACTTTACATGCATTTACCTTCAGCTGCCTACGCTTACTGACAACCTCCAGCAACTCCTTTCCCTCTCTGCAAACACAGTATCATCCACAAACAGGCTTGTCAGTAGCCACCATTTCTCTGCTACACTCCATCTCCTTTCTCTAATTTTGTTTTCACCTATCTCATCAATCCATCCATATACATGTTAAAAAGCCATGGTGACATCACACAGCACTGCCTCACACCCATATGTATACCATCATTTTTACTCAACTCCCATCCACTGTAAAACATGCATTTGCTACTCTGTAGAAGGCTTCCACACCATCCAACAGCCACCCCTCCTGCAACTTGTGTCCACTCAACACTATCATATGCTTCTTCTAGATGCATAAAAGCTGCATACAACTTCTTAATTTTCACTAAATCATTTTCCAGTCATTTTTAACAAAAATCTGATCCACATATTTCCTATCCTAAATTTCCCTTGCTACTCACTTATTCTGCGTCGTCACTTCCATCACTCAGTCCATCACTCTTGCATAAACTTTCCCTGGTATACTTAACAGACTTATTCCACAATAATTGCCAAATACGTTCTTAACACCTTTTCCTTTGAATAAATGAACAATAATAGCTTTCAAACAATCCTTTGGCACAACCCTCTGTTTCCATGCTAAATCACATCAAAAGCATCTACTCTATCACACTTTCTCCTTCACACCTCAGCATTTCAGCCATGATCCCATCCACTCCAGGTGCCTTTCCTACCTTTAGCTTTATCATCACCATTTTCATCTCTGCTCTTGCTGCAGGCCCTTGCACTTGTATCCCCTTCCATCCTCTAAATCCATGCATGTAACAACTGCTGCCTCACCTTCTCCCACATTCATCAGTTCTTCAAAATACTCATTCTATCTCCCTTTCACTTCCTCCTTTTGATTCAGCAGTTCTCCTTCCTTACTCCTCACATTAACATTTCCACTCTTACATTCACCTCCCTCCAGTACAATATTTCATTTTCCTTAAATTTTTCGCTCAACTTTCTTCCAAAACTGCTGTCTTTTTGCTTTCTTCTATCAGCTTCTTAACACTCCACTTACACATCTTACTTTCTGCCCTCTTTTGCTGAACTTCCACTGGTACAAACCTTTCATGCAATCTACCACATGACTTTTCTTCTCTTCGCAGCATTCCTAATCTCATTCATCCACAATGCAATTCCCTTTTGTTCCTACATCTCATAACCTTGAATCTAACTACTAATTCTTCAACCTTTAACAGTCCTCATCCAAACATTTTAAACACCTTATTCACACATGATGGCATTCGTACATTTACTGAACTTCCATCATAGCTTTCAGTCACCCTCCTTCCATACTCTGCATTCTTTCTGACTCATCTCGCCTGACAACGCTTTTCCCTCTCCATTCTTCCTTACACCATACTTCCACTTCTCCCGAATCTTCACTCCCACAAGAACTAGAGAAGGGGTATGAATGTGTATCTTTTGAGGATTTATTATTCAAAGGGTGCAACTTCCAGCAAAAGGAGCACCTTCACCAATTCCTCTAATGAGCAAGAAGATTGCACAACCGACAGTAAGTGATATGATTTACTTGTTTTTTGGTGTAAGGTGCATTGTGCCAGCTTCAGGAGAGATGCCATTCAATCTGGTGCTTGTTCAGATTCTAAAGAGCTACATTCGTTTTGTAATCTGATTTAGAAACTGAATAAAGTCTACAGATTCATAGCCAAACACAAAGTGAATGCTTGTCATACAGGCCAAGTGATGTGTTTGGGTAAATTAGTTTTAGATGCCATAGGCATCCTTCATGTTCATAGATAAGTTACAAGATTTTGTTAGTGATACCAACGGATTCCTTCAACTGTACGGTAGATATAAGGCACTTTGACTCCACGATTTCCCTCTACTACAAAGCCCTGCCCACTTTACGGGACTTGACCTTGGGGAAGTAAATGTATTTTGGGCTAAAAATCAACACTTAATATCAACTCTACAGTGGATAAGGTAACCACTGAAACCAATTTCGTCAATATCCGTTCACTAGAATAGACGCATCTGTAAACTGAGAAATTACGATATTTTTGGTTACTTTGTTCATCGCAGGTCACAATGTATCTAGGTGATTTCTCTTAACACTGAAAACTAAGATAATCTCACGATAGTATGAGACTTCATATCAATTTCCAAAGTGCTATCGATATGTAAATAAATTATACCTACTTTAAAAATTCTTAACCCTATATTTCCCAGGTCTTCATGGTCCTCCCCACTACCAAAATACACAACAAAATTATCCCAACCACACTCCCACTACAGCATCTGATGAGCCCTTGCAAATTCTATCATTCCATAAGATTTTATCATTACATTAAAAACCTTACAAGAACTCGTACTTTATACAGGGGTGTGACAAGTGAATGATGAAATCAGATTAAAATGATTCTTTACCCCGCAACCTTAAACTCAACTGATCCGTTATATACATTAACAAATCTGTGACTGCTTATTGGATACTACTACCTTTAAAAATCATGTGACTTAAATGACTTAAATATATCAGCAGGCTACAGTATAAAAGCAAACTCACTCCCTTTAAGTTAAAACTGAATTCACACTAACCTGTAAGCACCTGCAAATTTGGCTAAGAAGTTCACACCAGCCATCTCCTTCCTCTTCTATGTTAGTCACTAATTAACTTAGGTTGAGAGATTCTTCTGTGGCCTAAGTCGCAGATGATCTTTTCCCAAATCGCCGGAGTCCTGTATCTAGTACCAATGCCAACCGGTTAAATGAACCAAAGTTTCGAGTCAGTAGAAATGAGCGGCGTTCGAAACTATTCATGGAAATTATTATTTTGACATATTTAACATCAAAAGGACGGGGTGGTATACTACTACCCTCCTCATCTTCATCATTTCCCTGAGGATTTACACACAAAAAAAAATACAAAAATCATAGCTTTTGTGATGATATGTGCAAAGAAAACAATCAATGGCCCTCATTTTAAATGCCCTGAACTCATTACAAGGATGTTACAACATTGGTGTAATGGTTTTGTACTATGCAAGATTTTTTAATGACACCAAAACTATTAATCGATCTCATACGTGATCAGGCAACAGAGTCGAAATTTTAGTCGTTCATGTGTCATTCGAACCCTATCCTCTTATGAACCCAGTGATGCCAGATCTACCGACATTTCTTTATTTCTATTGGATTTTCAATGAATACACAGAAATACATAACATTTTGTAATTTTCAATGTTAATCTACAAGATTTTGCTGCCGCTACTCAGAAATCCTCAAGAAATACTCTTAAAAAGGAAACAATCATAATAATGACGTTAATGATGCCGTCAAAAAAAAAAAGGTGAGATTAGATTAGCTGTTTTTGTTCACGAGCATGATTTGCTTATTAGGGTTGCAATACACATGCCTGACCAAGTCCAATCATTGTACTCATTTAGATATTGCTAAGCATATGAAATTCGAATGCACAAAAGTAACAGGACTCTGCAGTTTCGATCGTTTGGTAAAACGGCTACAAAATTAGACTTTCACTGATCGTAAATGAAAGCAAAGACAAAAAGGATGCATTAAACACCTGTGCATGATTGCTTGGATGCTTGTGAATGATGAGGTAAAAGATTGCTTTCTTGGCCTATTTCCTTGCAAGATGCCACATTGCATAATTCACTCGTGAAATTCTTTAACGACCATGAAGTTCCATACAAGGATGACATGATGGGGTTTGCAGCAGCTGGGGTAAATGTAATGACAGAGTCACACAATTCATTGTCTGTCTTGTTTAAAAATAATAGACCAGGACTGTTTATTTTGAAAGGCATATGTCACTCTTTCGCATTTGGTGCATCCTATGCAAGTTTACAAGCTAGAGAGATGGCAGACCTTGTTCGTGATTTGTACAGCTATTTTCATTGTAGCCCAAAATGTTTATTCCTATGTTCATTGTATCCCCTAATTATACCCTCAATGCCACATGACTCACGCATTTTACCATTCATCACCAACATCCGGAATCTTGCATCAAAACTACTGGCACACACACTCTTCTACTCTCAAAACACGCTTCTCATCACTTGTCTAGGTCAGGTGCATATATATACGAACTTGGTGTTAGTTTGGGAGTGTGAAAAAAAACAGGAAGTTGGGAGTAAACATGAATAAAAGCAAAGTTACGAGGTTTAGCAGTTTTTTTCTTTTCGGGGGGGGGGGGGGGGGGGTTGTAACTTTGAAGAGAAACATTGTAAGGTAAGTACCTGGAAGTGGACATGGCAAGGAATAGAACCACTTTAAAGGTGAGTCAAAGGGTGGGTGAAGGGACAAAGGTTCTGGGAGCAATGAGGAATGTTTGGGGGTCACTATCTGGTATAGCAAAAATGGGCATGTTTGAAGGTATGGTACTCCCAATAATATTGTTTAGATGCGAGTTAGGTGATATATATGAGAATGAATAGAAAAAGCTGGATGTGTTGGATATGAAATGTATGAGGGCAATAAAGGTATGAGGGATGTTGATGGAGTAAATAATGATAGAGTAAGACAGGTATGGTAATAAGAAGAGTATGGTTGACAGAGCTGAAAAGATTTGGACATGGACAGAGAGAGAGAGAGAGATGTCAAAAGTGGAGGGGATAAATAGAAGGGAAGGGGGGACCAATTTGGAAATGGAAGAATGGAGTGAAAAACATTTTGAGTGGTTGGGGCCTAAACATATAAGAGGATGAAAGGCATGCATTAGAGTGACTGCAGTGTAAAAAGACTACATGCTTTTGATGGACTGAATCTGGGCATATGAAGCAGCTGGGAGTAACCATGGAAAGGTTTGTGGGGCCAGGCTGTAAAACGTAAGCTGTGGTTTTGGTGCACTACACATGACAGGTAGAGAATGGACATAAGCAAATGAGGCCTTTTCTTCATCTGTTCCCAGCACAAACCTTCCTAAAACAGGATGTAACCAACAAAAATCATATACATACATTCATTCACAGTCAGTCTGTAGCTGTCATGTGTAATGAACTGAAACCACAGCTCCCTATCCACATCTAGGCCTCACAGACCTTTCCATGGTTTACCCCAGAGGTATCACGTGCCCTGGTTCAGTCCATTGACAGCACGTCAACTTCAGTATACCACATCGTTCCAATTCACTCTATTCCTTGCAAGCCTCTCCCCAATCACTCAAAATCTTTTTCACCCCATCCTTCCACCTCCAATTTCATCTCCCACTTTTCCTTGTTCCCTCCACCTCTGACAAATATATCCTCTTTGTCAAACTTTCCTCATTCATTCTTTCCATATGTCCAAACCATTTCAACACATCCTCTTCTGCTTTCTCAACCACACTCTTTTTATACTACACATCTCTTACCCTTTCATTACTTAATCAAACCACCTTACACCAGACATTGTCCTCAAACATTTCATTTCCAACACATCCACCCTTCTCTGTACAACCCTATCTATAGCCTATGCCTCGCAACCATATATTGTGGAGCTACTATTCCTTCAAATGTACCCATTTTTGCTCTCCAAGATAGCTCTCTCTTTCCACACATAAACCTCCTGCTTGTCATAGAAGGCAACTAAGAGGAGCAGTTGTAGGGGGGGACAGAAATCTTACCCTTCCAGTGTTACTTTCCAAAATAAACAACAGAGGAAAAAGCCAAATGAAGATCTTTTATCCTTTAAGGCTCAGTCTTTTGTTCTGGACATTACCTCACTCGCATGGAAATAGCAAGCATGGGATGAGTGAGAGAATATTGCATATGTATTCCCTGCATGTTGTAAAAGAAGACTCACTGTAATACTTTTTTTCCAAAAGAAGGAACAAAAAAAAAAAGTGAAGTAGGTACTAAACAATACATCACATCTTCAATTTTAATTAGCCAAGTTACAAAAGTAAAAAATATCCTGTTCCTAATTTGTTTACATAGGACAAAAGGCAGTACTAGTAATATAAAATGGGTAGAATAAAAAATACCAAAGCCTGTGGTAGTCAAGATACAGATAACAGCTTCTTCACACAAATTAATGAATAGTACAGGTAATAGGAAAATACACCTAATGGGAATTATTGAACCTTAATCTTATATGGAATATACATAAACTTTCCTCAAAATAGGACAATCCAAAAAATCATCAATCTAACTGAACAAGGGAATTATTACTCTGATTAGACTTACTCAGACCCTGCTAGGATAAATAATGAAACGATAATCTCCACACATCCATGAAAGAACAGTGATGCCTAAACAAATAAACGTGGCTTCTGAATTTAAAATGTACTATTACATACCTCTTAAAAACAGAAAACAGTTACCTATTTCTACTAATCAAATAATAACACCATACAAATGGCTATCCAAGCTACTTCAGTCAGCTTCGTATAAGATAAAAATTTGCATTTAACTGAAACTGAAACATTTCTTACCCAGCTACCAAGATCCTTGCAGGGAAAAGATAAAATCATCAGCTCCATATAGCAAAGAAAATATGTCAGTGCCTAGTTCTAACATATGAACCAAACTTCTATACTTAAAATGTAACATTTTACCAACTGAATGTGTATCTATGTAATAAAAATCAATGATCAAATTTTCCTCATAAAACAGGATGAAGAAAACACCAGGAATATGAATATTAATACTACTACTTTTCTTCGTTCATATCTAAGCATAAAGTCAGCTTCACAGAAGACAAAATTTTTATTTAATCAAAAATAAGATACTGTCCCTCTGTGGCATTGTCTCTCTCGAGCAATCTGATGACTCTGATCCCTAAATGCAGATGCAGCCCTGCTCACAGAATCTATAAAAGTACATCGCTCATCATCCAAAACCCTAATCAGTTTTGAAATTATAAAGATTCTGATCCAAAAAGCTGTGCTGTACATTTCATTAACTGGTGATGAGAATAATAATCTGCATCCTCAAATAATTATCCATGTGCATGAAGTGGACAACTTTTGGATTTGCCAGAAACATCAATGAGGAAATATAAAAAAACTACTTGGATTGTTTCATTGGTATACATATGCTAAGTTCATACAAGGGGGTATATATGAGAATTCTTATTCCATGTAAATAAATTAACAAAGAATTTGATTACCTTTTGTGTTAGAAAAGGCCATGGATGGATGGTATATTATTAACATTCATGTAATAACATATTACCTATGCAGTGTTAAATCAATCAACCAAGGCCAAATTAACTCTGATTTTCTAACTTCTTTACACTGCTTTAATAACTAAAGCATATTCATTTACTGATTTAAAAGTGATGAGTAAATTTTAAATTACAAGAGTAAAATAGTGATAAACAACCTTTACATGTGTCAAACAGGTAAATTTTGAATTACAAAAATAACATAAAGTGATCAGCAACCTTTACACATGTTGCTTTGGGGAAAACTTTAATACCTAAAGAGGAAGGTATAGCTAGATAGTACACAATACTGATGTACATGGGCTCAAGCATTCTAGAGTGACTGTTTCAACATTAAAGCACCCAGGTATCATATGAGTAATAAAACTGATAATATTAAATACAATAATAATAATAATATGGATCATAATAACAAAAATAATGGGGGCAAAAGAATACTGCCTACTCATCTCTTGTGTGTTGCAGAAGGTGATTAAGAAGGGTGAGAGCAGGGGGCTGGAAATCCTCCCTTCTTGTGTTACTTTCCAAAAGAAGGTACAGAATAAAGAGTCAGATGAGGATCTTTTTTCCTCTTTGGCTCTGGATGCTACCTTGCTCACACAGGAAATAGTAACTGTGTATGGATTAAAAAGAAAATAATAATAATGACAATAGTAAGGTCTGTGGAACCAAATTGCGGAGTGGGAGCTCTGGCTTCAGTGCATCATACATGACCACTAGAGAGAGGATGTGAGTGAATTAAGCAATTTCTTTGCTTGTTCTTGATGCTACCTTGCTAATGCAGTAAATGGTGGACACATATGAAAAAATAATAATAATATTTCTGATATTTATTTACTTTTCCAGTCTTATTGAGGTAGCATCGTGAACATAAAAAAACAGACAGTTACAAACATCCACACCCTAGCAGTCATAAGATATACCAAAACCAAAACCTACAATCCATAACCCCACAGAGTACATCATCTTGACTACTTCATATTCATTCAGCCCAATGGCAAGACACACCTCCATATATTGCAACGATCCAATTTATTGTCTCACACCCAACTGTATGTTCAACCCCTACTATTCCATACTTTCTTCACTGCATTCTTCCATCCCTTCCCTCTCTCCCCTTGCTCCCTACACTTCATAGATGTAGATCCTCTTGGTCAATCTTTCATCATGAATCCTCTACAAATTTCTGAACAATTCCAGCACATTCTGATCTGCTTTCATTCATACTACACTTAATATCACACCTCTTTCTTTCACTATAATTCCATACATGATCACTTCACCTCATAATGCATATTACCTTGTGCTATTTCATTCCGGTCACATTCATCCATTTTGTTTCTTTTGGATTCATGGCCTTACACTCAAATATTATCATCTTTGCCACACACTCCTTTATGTACCCAGGACCTTCACCTGCACTTCCACATTATGGGTCATTCCCACCCTATTATTCCAACCACTATCACACATCCACTCCCAGGTGCCTAAGGTGCTCCAAGTCCTTTCCATTCCAACTTACACTTTAAACATTCTGTCTTGCTGCCCTGCTGTTCCTCATTATCTTACTTTTTTTCACATTTACTCTCAACTTACTTTCACACAAACTCCCCAACTCTATCATCAGCTACTGGAGGCTTCTCTCTGGAGTCTGCCACAAGAGATTTATCATCTACAAAAAAGTAAACAATTCATCTCCCATAGACCCAACCCTCACTCTAATACCCTTGCATTTACCTTCCATACCACCCTGTCCAAAAACAAAATAAACAAACATGGTGACATAAAACATTCTTGGAACAGATGCACCTTTGCTTAGAACCATTCAGCTTCCTCCCTTCCTAACTGCAAACACATTTTAATCTGATCACCTATTCAAAGTTTGTTTGGCCCAAGGTACAGTGCCTGAAAACTAGCAAAGAACATGTATAGTGCCTGGAAATTAGCAAAGAACATGTATAGTGCCCTTATATAAAGGCAAGGGGGAATAACTCCTTACCTCAGTTAGGTTTCCTTTCAAACCCTGAGAATTAAATGTTTTTCAGGTTGTAAAAGATGTATTCCACCATACAAATTAAAAAAAATTCATATGATATTGAAATGATTACTTTAGAAATATATTTTGTCCACTAGTCACTCAACTTATACTGTACAAGTTTTGTAATTCTGTAAGCACAAAGCACTACATGGAGAGGTCAGTGTTCATGAAAACATTCTCTAAGCAACCTGAAGCCAGATCTTCAAGTAATTTAGGATCATCTGTCTGGTACTCTATATCTTTTATTTATGTTCTGTTAGCTGAGATGGCACCCACAGCTGAGGCCCTAATCAAGGCTGTCCCATTAACGCTATATATATTCAAATATATACCCTAACCTGAGCGAAGTACCCATCTTATTAACCAACACCTAAGGGTAAAAGAACAGCTGGGTGGACTGTGAAGTGACTGCCGCAACCAGGATTTGAACGTATGTACTCCACCCTGGAAGGCCCATGAATGCATCATGGCTTCCTAAAGCCATGGAATTTCTTTTCAAGAAAATTCATGGGAATGTGCTGTCTTTGGTATGGTTAGAGGCTGACCAATTGGTATGACATTATCATGCACCATTAACACAGCAAACACACATGTTCAGTGAGTGGCTATGAAACAGAAATGAATACTGATGTGAAGTATTACACTTACATGAGTTGTTTACCTTGTATATATCTATATCTGGAGGAGCTAAGGGGTTTGCTCAGAAGAAAACAAAAATAAAATTCTTGGAAAAGTGGGCAAACTTTACATTTCCCATCTTGCCCAAGGAACTCCTTCTACATGGCTCCTGCAGTGCTTAGGAAGCCAACTATGTCCATCAAGCATTACCACAGTTCAAGGAGTGAAGTGACGTGTGCATGTCAGTACGAGGTGGGTACAACACAATTCAGAAGTTAGTGTGCAGCATCTTCTCTATGGAAGCTGCATCTCAGGCATGAAAGGTCATGTGATATGTTGAACTGCCATTTATATACAATGCTGCAGGAATGGGTGGTGTTCAAAAAGCAGAAGAAATATCCCAGTTTAATGTCTCAGGAGTGTAGTTTTGTATGGGTGTAAGTCTGGTGGGATGAAGATTAAGAGTTGCTGGGAAGGCAGCTGTAAGACCAATTCACTTTTTATGTTTTGTCATTATTGTGTGTGTGTGTGTGTGTGTGTGTGTACAGGTTGTTGAAGTGTGAGGCAAGGGATAGCTTTATATTTCTACTTGGGGCTTGGTGGTTGGAGTGGTTTGGATGAGAAATGTGTAGTGCCATTGCAACAAACTGAGTTCCATAATAAGGTGAAATCTGTACTGTGAGAACCTTTGTATCATTATTTTGGTGCTGAGTGTCTGTACCAGCTAGGCCACCTAGAGAATGAAGCATAACAAGCTTCCTAGCATATTCTGATCAGGAACCTTGGTCATTTTTTTGGAAAACAAAGCAGCTTAGATCTGCAAGCTTATGACATTAATCCAGCACAATAACTGTTTACAGAACCTGAAGTTACATTTCAGTACACACAGTGTTTGCATTGCTAAGCTGGAATGCTTGAAGCCATGATGTTCAATGGGTTTGGTAGTACCAGAAATACAGAAATTCTTTTGTATTTTCCAAGGCCCAAATTTTCAGGTTATCTGTTATAGTTTTGAAAATCAAGAAAAGAAAAGGAAATTTTACTGCAATGCTCTTTCTAACTTTACTTAAAGGCCAAAGAAGCTCAGAATGAAAACATAACACTGACTCTCCTTTTCTAAGCATGGAAGGTTAATCATTCTTTTACATAAGGCCCAGACAAGATGAATACTGTTGTAGCGTATCTGTCTTTATGTAAGTATGACCATATAGAACTGCTAAAATGAGACTAATAATCAAGACAGATCAAAAGGGTTGCCCCAAAGACATGCCATCATGCCTCATTTATTGTAAGTGATTTTAATAAAAATCGTAAGATGTTTATGCTCTTCATCAACCTCAAAACTCTTAAGGATCTTTCTTTTGAAAAACTTTTTAACTGCAATAGCTGTTTCTAATAATGACAACTTAACTTAATGATGTTCTTTGGAAAGATGTGAAAAAATCTGTATATCTTTTGAATGATGCTGACAATAAACTATTAAAAGGTTTACAGTAAAACATAAATAATATGCAGGAACTTATTAAACTGCAAGCAGTACCTGACTAGAATTTGGGGCAACCATATCAAAACTCTGTGCATCTGAATCACAGCCCTGGGTTACCAAATTCTCAATTAAAAAAATCGCTTCCAGTCCACAAGCATGCGAGACCTGGGAGCTTTCAGTTGTTGCAATGTAAAACCAATATCTTACAACTGTTACATTTGCTCTTCAATAATAAGAATTTATTTAGCATATGGTCTTACATAATACTTCAGCAGAAATCAAGAAGAAATTTCATTACAAAACTGCTCATAGGGTTAGCTCTATGTAGGAACAACAATCTTTTACTTAATATCCTAATCTATACAAAAATAAACATCTTATATCCACTCATAAATTTTTTCATTCTGAATCTGATAACAGAAACATATAAATCTTATAACATACAGAAGAACAGTTTAGCATTTCTCTAAATAGAAAGGACAAAAATTATTTGTACTATTCATTAACCTTATCAATTGAAAGGTCTTATTTTCAAACATTTAATACATTCTTGTTCCTGCTGAATATTTCCTTTTAACACAGGCTCTTTCCAAAAATAAGTGAACAAATGAAATCTCAGCATAAAGAGTAACTGAGGAAAGTAACACGTTAAAGATATAAACTACTCTACCTGTATGAAAACCTAAAGCTGACAGAATATTTTTCACCTAGTGCTTCAGGTGACTCTATTGAGTCTTGACTAAAGGACTTATCATGGTGAAGATTTGTAAGAAATACTCCGCAAAAAAATAACTCCTTTGAAAACAAGATCCACGATATTATGACATCTTTTCAGTCTTCTGCACTTTTTCCACATCTGTACGGGGTCGCCTGAACAGTAAGATGTGAGGCTCTGTTGGTAAACATATCAAGTTATGACTAAGTGCACGTAATAAATAAATAGTGGTACCTGCAAAGTCAACCAGTCGTTATATGATAAACAAAAGAAAGCACAACAGCAAGGAGGTAAGAGAATGCATGGATGATTGATGATTTCAGATAAAAAGTAAAGAGGGCATAGGAAAACTATAGGCAATATCAGAAAAGAAGGTATTGCACAAATGAGGGAAGTTGTGTAGAAGAAGCTTCTCAAGTGTAAGTCTGTGGCGATCTTTACAATGGATGAAGACCATCTAAACAAGATGGAAAGAAAGCCAAAGATGGGAAGCATGTCAAAATGCTATTTGTATGGTGGACTTGATAAATACAAGTCACATAAAAGTAATAAAGATAATGGGAAAATACAGGCAAGACACTAGAAGAGGGCCACTAAGAGTAACATTCAATATTTGCTATCTATCTATATATCTGATGCCTGTTCCCTGTGGGAACTTCGATCAAGGGGGTGGCCACAGCAAGAGTCTCCATTTATCCTAGTCCTTACATACCTCCATCGCATACACCATTCCACACATTCTTCCAACATTTCTCTTCCTCCAGTACTCTCCCACTCTAATACATTTCCCATGTCATCGGTGGTCTTCCCGTCACACCAACCCCTTTAATCATGTGGTCATACACTCTCCTTGTAAATTCCCCATCTTGCATTCTTTCCACATGAATAAACCACCTCAAAGTATTATATTTCACCCACTCTACCACTCATTCCCTGTGCATTCCCAGCCATACCACATCTTTAATACATCCCCTTATTTATTTCAAAATTTGCATAAGCAAATAAAGTGCCCAAAAAGAGGGGATCAAAGGAATATCATTCAAAAGTTACAAATCAGAGAGAGAGAGAGAGAGAGAGAGAGAGAGAGAGAGAGAGAGAGAGAGAGAGAGATGGATCAGGTCAGAGGGAGGAACAACAATTCCAATTCTAGCTCAAGGGGGCTAGAACTAACTGGTACCAAATGCATTAAGCTAAAGCTAATGGTTCTATAAACAAGTAAGTCCAAGAGGGCTGGTGGTAAATGGCAAGGAACTGCAATTCAAAGACCACATCTAAGAAAGCAATACCAGTATTGTATGAGTGGAGACAAATATAATAAAATAACTAAGGTTTAAGCTCATCTGCCTTAGAGTGTTCACAATGTCAGGTAGGGACAGTGGAGATAAAGATCATATCAATATAAGACAATATCAAATTCTAATAAGTATCAATAGCTAGAACCTTCAAACAACACACAATGGGTAAAATTATGGTGGGAAGGAAGTGTATAGTGGTGTTGTTAGTCTACAACTCTTCAGGAACTGCAGTGACCCAGAGATGTAAACTGAAAACAAATGAAGGAATAAATCAGGATAGTGAAAGATGCAATGACAAACTCCCTCCTAAAAGATAATAAAGTATTGATATGAGGGGATTTCAGTTAAAGGGAAATAGCCTGGGGAAAACTTCAGATTGTCCTAAAGACAAAAGTTTCTTGAATGTATAAAGAACTTCCTTTATCAGCAAACCATGGAGCACATAAGATCTAGGGAAATGATGCACTGTCTCTGCTTTGCTTTTCTTTACTCAAAATTGCACAGAAACAAAAGAAAGTGAATACAATGCACTTCTTGAAAAAGTGGTCCTGTAGTGCTTTTTTTTGACTGGTGTAGGAAACAAGATGGAGGGGGATCAGTGAGCAAAGGACCATAAGAGGAAATACAATCAAAGCAACTATATAGAGATCAAGTTCTTTGATAGTAAAGAATGGGAAAAGGTAGTTCCACAACAAGAATATAGATCAATGCAAAAAACAAAAAAGTTCTGAGAAGTCTACTGTGAAGGAGTCAGAACACAGGTATAATAGGACTTTATACTAGGAGGCATGAATTGTAGATACGTGGTTCAACAGAAACTGCCTAAAATATTTACAACATAAGTGAAGCTTTTGTGTTGGGAATTCGCGTGAAATTTACTATATCTCCTTCCAGAGTATTGGTAAACATAAGTGGAAGTAATACAGGTAAAGTGTGTAGGGATGTATATGGAAGAATTTCTTAAGGAACTGAATCGTGACATCTGAAGCATGCAAAACAAAGAGGAAGTAAATATGAATAGCACTGGAATATGCAAAAACCTAATTGTTGAGGATAAATCTCCATTTTCAAATGCACAACAGGTTATGGTTATAACAAATATATATGTGATTGCTGTGCCTAATGGCAGAATGTTATTACAAGTAAAGAGAAGTTCATTACATGGGGCTTACAAGTACAGAACTCTATTCTCATCCTGTGCAAATAGATAATTATGTGTAAAGCCATAATAGTATCAACAGAGAACAGTTCTCTTGGGTCAGAACATGAGGGTTATTTGGAAGTTAGGCAAAAGTATGGAATTGCAGGAAAGAAGCATTTCTTTAGCAACATAGTAACCATGGATCAAGATAAGCAAAAAGGAAGTAAAACTGAACAGCAACAGAAATCTCAAGGCCTATCAAATGAAAACCAAGAATACATTGTGGGTACCTATGAGCATAAAGCTCCCTACCCATACACATAAAGAAGAATTTACAGAAGAGTTAAACAATAATAACAGAGAAACATACCTGGGCTATGAACAAGGTAGTGGACCCAACCAGGAGATTGCTGTACTCCAAGGTTGCGCCATTCTGATTCCGTCATCAAATGAGTTTTAGGCACTAACTTTGCCACGTCACTTGGTAGAGTCACATGTCTATAAGGAGACGTAGCAATCACAAAATGACCCAGTACACCAAGACGGTGTCTTATTCAAAATATACAGGGGATTATGAAAGAGAAAAAGAAGAGACAAAGGAAAGTTATTCTTTATTTACTATACTTTGTCGCTGTCTCCCGCATTAGCGAGGCAGCGCAAGGAAACAGATAAAAGAATGGCCCAACCCACCCACATACACATGTATATACATACACGTCCACACACGCACATATACATACCTATACATTTCAACATACACTGACATTTACATATATACACATGTACATAATTCATACTTGCTGCCCTTACTCACTCCCGTCACCACCCTGCCACACATGAAATGACACCCCCTCCCCTGCATGTACGCAAGGTAGCGCTAGTAAAAGACAACAAAGGCCACATGCATTCACACTCAGTCCTAGCTGTCATGTACACTACACCGAAACCACAGCTTCCTTTCCACATCCAGGCTCCATAAAACTTTCCATGGTTTACCCCAGATGCTTCACATGCCCAGGTTCAATCCATTGACAGCACGTCGACCTCGGTATACCACATCATTCCAATTCACTCTATTCCTGGCACACCTTTCATCCTCCAGCATGTTTAGGCCCAGATCGCTCAAAATCTTTTTCACTCTATCCTTCCACTTCCAATTTCATCACCCACTTCTCCTCGTTCCCCCCACCTCTGACACACATATCCTCTTCGTCAATCTTTCCTCACTCATTCTCTACACATGACCAAACCATTAGAATTCACCCTCTTCTGCTCTCTTAACCACACTCTTTTTATTACCACACATCTCTCTTACCCTTTCATCACTTACTCGATCAAACCACCTCACACCACATACTGTCCTCAAACATCTTATTTCCAACACATCCACCCTCCGCGTAACCCTATCTATAGCCAATGCCTTGCAACCATATAACACTGTTGGAACCACTATTCCTTCAAACGTACCCATTTTTGCTCTCCGAGATAACATTCTCGCCTTCCACATATTCTTCAATGCTCCAAGAACCTTCACCCCCTCCCCCACCCTGTGACTCACTTCCACTTCCATGGTTCCATCCACTGCCAAATCCACTCCCAGATATCTAAAACAATTTACTTCCTCCAGTTTTTCTCCATTCAAACTTACCTCCCAATTGACTTGTCCCTCAACCCTACTGTATCTAATTACCTTGCTCTTATTCACATTTACTCTCAGATTTCTTCTTTCACACACTCTACCAAACTCAGTCACCAGCTTCCGCAGTTTCTCACCTGAATCAGCCACCAGCACTATATCATCAGCAAACAACAACAGACTCACTTCCCAAGCCCTCTCACCCACAACAGACTGCATACTTGCCCCTCTCTCCAAAACTCTTGCAATCACCTCCCTAATAACCCAATCCATAAACAAATTAAAAAAATGAAAGTATTTACAAAATTTCTTAGAGTTTCTTCAGCTAGTTTCAGCAATATGCACTTCATAGTGACATTTACTTTGTCATATGACTCTTACTTTCTCTTTACAAATTTATATATCTTACTCCATCATGCTGGTTACTGAATTCTCTGAGTTTCTTATAGGCTACTTTCTCAGACAACAGGCAATTTTTTTCTTTCACTGTTCCTCCACCTTGGTTTTGTTTTAGAAATAGACCATCTACTGCGCACTGATATATATACTCCCTCTGCTGCTTTAAGGTTTTCTGTGAAGCTTTTCCAAGCTACGTCCATGCCATTTTCATCGATTATATGGCCGTAGATTTACATAAATAATGTATAAAGATGTACATAAATAATGGAACACATACTATTGCACACAATAATGACTGCATACCGTGATGTGTAAATACATTGCATTGTTATGAAGGATGTGCAATTTTAGCTAGAAGTAATGCAGCTCAAACAAGAAGTTATATGAATGATCAAACAGGGAGGGACACAATTCACGAAGAACAAAATTAGCTGCAAAGAGGTTGAGATTTCCACAATGATCAGCAGGAAGGAAGAGAATTCATATGACAGGCTTATCCTTCATGTATGGAGCTGCTCTGGATAAGGTTCGAGACAGAATGAGCATTTTCATTCACAAAAAAGGGACTATAAAAATTTTATGTCACTTAAGGATGGATTCTATGTTGTCAGCACCCTTGAATATCTCAAGATTAGCCAGAAAATTCTCCATACAAAAAAAGCAGTCTGGAAGATCAAAGAATGGCCTTTGTCTCTCCTAAAAAGATCTTCACCCAGTACTCTAGCTGCTGTACACCTACAGTAAAGAATGATTGAAATACACATCATTATGCCCAGTAATAGTATTTTTACGTTAAAGGCTCCGGTCACGAACAAAAGTCAACTTCAAGGCCAGGCCCTCATTGAAATATAGGGAGAATTATGAAATGGAAAAAGAAAAGACAAGGGAAAGCATTTACTAATTTTTGAGAAATAGAAAAACCTGTCTTTTGAAATGTGCCAGGTTATAGTTATAGGGAAAGATACGAGATGGTTGAGAGTTCCAAAGCTTCAATGTATAGGGAAAGAAGCAGGCATCAAAATGGCCCACCCTTGAGTTGCTGATGGCCACACAATAATCATGTGACACAGCAGTTTACCGAGTATTGCGAGGTCTAGATAGCGGTGTAGGCACACAAGCAGCCAGTTCTCAGGAGCAAAAACCAAGGTAATACCTACAGAAGAGGGTAAGTGAACCAACATTGCGGTACAGGGCAAGGGGGTCAAGTTTGGAAGTTAGCCTGGGATGGTTTATAAGACAAATTACACAGTGTCCCCTAACTTCATGTCTCAGTATTGTTAAAAAAAGAAAAATTACTGAACCACGTTGCACTGCTTAAATTGAGTATGAATTGTAAAATTTATCATGGATAAATTCATGGAATGCTGGCTTCTACATAAGCATTTCTATAGTAATTTCTACAGTAACTACATTTCTCTTTTGAGTAGCAATGGTCCTTACAAAAAAAATTGCTTTCTGGCTACAGAAGTAGTGCCATGGGAGGTTACACAAGGTTACATTAGGTTCTGTCGATTTTTCAATACTTGTTTTTCCAATACTTGCACGTTAATCAACACCAAAATTTACTATGCTCCATAACACTCATCACTATTGCCTTACTCAGTATCACAGAACAGGAAATGCTCCTAATCATGCTTGCCAGTCATATCTTATTCTCTAAACACTACCACTGAAAGACAAAATCATT
This sequence comes from Panulirus ornatus, assembly GCF_036320965.1. NCBI lineage: Eukaryota > Metazoa > Arthropoda > Malacostraca > Decapoda > Palinuridae > Panulirus > Panulirus ornatus. The sequence goes on from NC_092231.1 coordinate 7,668,033, forward strand.
CAGAATCCAAGGATACTTGCACCACATAGCTAAATCACTTATCTATTACACAACGTCAAGAAATAGACAATACTGCTTAGCCACTAGAAGCTAACTCAGTCATGCTGCTGTGATACAAAAAAGCAATTACTGTAATCATTAAAAAGAGTAGCATATCTTGAATCATGAGGCATATGGAACCTTGATGAGGTAGACTTTAGCTACAATGATTATCTAAAGTTATGTTACTCTAGTATTATAATAAGGAGACAGGTTAGGTCAACTGACCTTGCAGCTAGTGCCTCAAATGTTGTGCAAACATTCCTCCCCTCCCTGCCCCTGAGGGTAATAATAAACTAAAGGGAGGCAGTAGCATACATTTTCTCATGCCAAGGGTATATGATTCAACATATACCGGTAGCTAAGTAAGACTTCTAATCACCTCGCCTCTATGATAAAGAATCAGAAATTCACATTTATGCACCTCAATACCTATACTTAAATTCTAATAATGAATCAGTACTTCTAGTTTTCCTATTTCACAAGGTCAAGAATCAATAATAATAATAATAATAATAATAATAATAATAATAATAATATTAACAATAATAATAAAAAACTCATACCAACCTAACCTCAAAACTTCAAGTTTTTCATACTGATGATAATCTAATCTCTCGCAATTCAGCATGAGGGTCAACGATACATGATATAATGTGAATATTGTCAGATAATGCATTATGAATCACAGAACCAAGATGGGGAAAATCGGAAAGGCACCCGGGCTTTGTGAGCCCTTGTTTATTTACATCCACCATGTGCGTTTGTTTGCTCACGTCACAAAGCCAATCATTTAAAGGCACAGATTCTACATATAATCAAGCTCACCTGTACTCATACTTGTCGTCGTTGTATTTCTCCGAGTACTGAATCTGATCCGTTTTCATGATTCGGGTAAGCTGGGTCACCGTGTCACTTGAAAATTGTACCACTAAAATGTCTATCCGTCTTCTGCCACCTGATTGGCTACCAGAGTCCTTGCAGGTGTTGATTCAGGAACGAAACATCCCGTCCTCCTAACTTATCTAATAAACTGTGGGTTGCATAACCTTCTAAAAATACTTCTGAGAAAAAATTGAACTTCTTAAATAACAACTCTGTTTTCCCTAAACAAGATAAACCACAGAAAAGTCCTGCATTTTCATATAAAGAAAACGTGACGTCATATTTTCCCATCCTGAAACAATTACTGATGTGACGCTGTTGAGATCATCATATTCACTTGTGCTCAAATGTAGCACAAGGCTCTGAAACGTCCTTAAATCTTGGGCTACTATACTATTCACTCTCATTTTTCTTCGTTAACCACCGTCATCATATAGCGCGTTAAATCTGGAGGAGGAGGACAGACTTGATCGAGAAAGGAGCAAGGACATCCCAAGGATTCAAGATGTTTATGCAATTTCTTTATATCCTGGGCAATAAGTCTTGATTTGTATCACTTCGTCTATGTATTATACAACGAAGTACAGTTGTCTTAAGGGAATGATTGTTTTGTTACTTGTAAAAGGAACTCTGCCTGTAAAATAATTTGTAACGCAGAGCATTAGGCGTTATGTAACCACAGAACGTATACGCAAAATTGGATGGCGATACTCCCTGTCAGTTTTAGTTATACTTTGAAGTGAGTCTAGTCTCAATACACATAACTGTTATCAGCTCAAATTTCGGTACTGTATACTAAAACTCTGCTCGCAACAAGTTCTACTCTAAGAAAAGCATCTGCACTTTGATGAAGTGTATGAAGGAAAATATCTACATCCTGAATGCATTGACTTTTTTTCTCATTTATGTAATATATATTAACCCCTGCGTCGCTTCTCGTCCGTATTCATAGTCCACTTAAATTCCTAAGACTTTGGGACAGGGATCAGTTTATCATTGTCCATTGGGGGTGCATTTGAAGATTTTCCTTTCAGCGCTGGAGAGGCAATAGGTTCCATTAGGACAAATGTCCAGTTAGCATATTAAAAGAAGCCTCTATTTCCCCGTGTCATTATAAAGCCGTTCTTGTCCGCAGTTATAATTCACACCCAAGTGATGCGTCGCTTTTATGTCTCTTTTGCCTGCACTCATGATTCACATTCCATTGTGAATGTCACACCTGAGGTTCAACGGGAGGACTGGGATACCGGGGTAAAATCCCCGGGGACCGATCCTCTAGAGGGTCTGGAAGACTGGAGATGGTCTAACAATATAAATAAAACAACAGATTGAATTACAGAATACCTAAGTAATAAACATAAACGTTTATAGATACTATTATTTGTTGCCGTCTTACCGTATTTTTTTTTGGGGGGTGGGGTGGGGGGTAAATACTATCCCTTAGGCTCTTGGTGGCCTTGGATCACAAGCATTGTTCTGTGGGTCTTTATTTAAAGCCTAGCTACGGCTCCTAGTGACAGTCGGTCAGCTAATCGGCTTCAGGATTCAAAAAATAAAAACGCCACAAAATATGATAAGCAGTGTGGCCCCAGCTAGGCCTTAATGCTCCAACAACAGCACTTCCCTTCAGAAGCAGCGCCAACAAAGGAAATCGACAGTCTCCTTCCTCAGGCAGTTCCACCACCACAGGACTTCGACAACTTCCTCTTTCTGCGGCACAGCCACTGAACCTTGGCAATACCTCCAGGTATCTGCAAAACAGTCACGGGACCCCAGCAACACTGTGTTCTCGCACCTGTACTGCACAACCGTGAGTCTACGGCAGCGACTCCCTCTTTCCAAACCACAGCCACAGCACTTTGTCAGCTGCTCCTCTCTCCAGGAGAAAGGGACTTCGTCAACTCTTATTCTTTCCTGAAAAATCCTCTCTCAACTCCATCCTCTGCTCTGACTTTTTAGCAACTGATAAAACAGAAGGAGAGGATTTCCTTGCCACTCGCTTCAGCATATTTTAGTTGCCTAAAAGATGAGATATGTGGGTAGTATTCTTTCTCTCGTAGCCCCTGCGATAATAATAATAATAATAATAATAATAATAATAATAATAATAATTTTCTAATTTTTTTTCTTGGTTCGTTATATCTATTGCACTGAATAACTATATGGTCTATTGTTAGAATGGTTGAACATACTGGACATCTATATGGAAAATTTCTGATGTATGACCATAAAATGGGTTCACTATGTGCACTTGAAACGTGAAAGGGCTAGCACGACTTCATCTCTTCTATTCCTCCTGTATGGGGTTGGCCAGTCAGCTACTTCCGGCTTGTATTTCCTAATTCTACCACAAAAGTATTGATCTTTTTCCCAAGGAAAGGCAGGAGACCTCGGCTGTTGAGATTATACTTCCCTACAACTCAGGAGGTGCGGGCCCTATGTTTACGGGCGGCCAGCTGGAGGAGAGGGAACTAAGCACAGGGCTTAGGGGGTTAGGGCTAGGTATCCCAACCATCTCCCACGAGAGATAGGCTCCCTCTGGACCTCAGCTCACGAGGGATCGGAACGACTTTCCCAAGACATAGCCAACCGGTCAGCCTGTTCATTGCCATGAATGTTGCAATGACCAGGCCCTGAATTTCATTTGAGTCTGTAACCAGTCAGTAACTTTCAGAACTGATAACGAATCGGTAAAAATTACTAATTTGAGATAAATTGAATCAATTATATAATCTATGGCTTTATCAATGGCAAATATTTACGCCCATTAACTGTAGCTCAGAGAATATTTATTCGACCACACGCTTGCACCTGCATATTCATCTGCCTTGGAGCCATCTGTGTAGAAGAGTACATATGACAAATGGTCTATAATGAACCTACGAAATAGCTGGCGTACCTCACTCTCCAGCGAATTTCTTCTGCACGGGTGATTATTCAAAATAACACTGCCTTCCACCACGCTGTTTAGATTAGTCTCTTGTAGACAAATAACAGATGGTCTATATACATTGGAAGCAACAGTGAAAGTTGTGCTTGCTCATTCCTAAGACTTTACAGTTTCACTGAATGATATCAAGTGCTTTGTTTTAAGATTTATTCAGCCGACCAGCCTTGTGAGGCTTTTTTTTTTCTTTTATGGACTTGGCGAGTCCTCAGGGAAACGGGATCGGCCCTTGGAAGGGACGACGGTATTATTGCCCACTGTTTACACAGACTCCACTGAGGAAGACTTGGTTAGAGTAGCTTCCTTCATTGGAACCACAAGAACGACGACGTGCCACCTAGTATCTTTTGTTGGTTTTGTTTATTCAATCTCGTCCCCTTTCGCCTTTTTGGTGGCTTTGGAGCACAAACATCTGTTGGGAGTAACGTAAGAGCCAGCGTCAGTGGCGAAGCATAAGATTCATTGGGTACGGGAGTCTCGTGTGCATCCTTCGCCCCTCTTCCTTGCTTCACCATTTGAAATGTTCTTTTATTTTTCTTTTGCCTTAACTGCGCAGACTTCCTTCTCAAACTTGTACCGAGGACATTCTCGGTACAAGCTTGGGTGGTTACCCCCACAGGTAACGCAAAGCAACAATGGTCCTCGCTGGCAGACTTTCCATTAAAACGTCGCAAAGGGTTTGTTATATAGGGTCTTACAGATACCTAAGAATAACCTATGGCAATATCTTTCGGAAATCTCGATTTTCCAAATGTTAGAATGATGGGGGACGGGAGCTCTGCGTCGCTCGCCGTTGATAATTTTGGTGATAAATCAAGTCGCGATCACTTCCTCGTCTGCAAGTGCCTTCACAATATCGTCCTTACTCACGTCCATGACATCAAGACACAAGATTTCCCCTCTGCATGAATTCATAGTCACCGGAGTGGAAACCTCAAAATTATATGAATGGAACGTTTTTAATTCCAGATGATCTGCAACTTGATTCGTCAAATTAACTTTGACCAGATCACTACTTGTCAGTTTCCTTACCATTTCAGCTGCACTGTTCGAGAAGCTTCAATATTCTAAAAGCATTAGATAGCCCGTTTCTTGCCTCCAGCGCGGTTACACTATTATAAATAGATTTCAATATATTTCGATCACCTCATTTAAGCATAGCAATCTAAATGTTATAGACTTGAAGTTCTGGTGTATTTCACCGAATGACGGCACATCTTGGGGTTTTGTCATGTTTTGAACTTTCTCTACTGTCACACACTTTTAAATTTTTGCATGCCGTGAATATTCGCATTTCCAGCACTTTGCTTTTCCATTCATCCACACATCTAGATATTATATCTAACAGTACTTTTCTACTACTTTCTGAATGTTTCAAACTTTTGAATTCTGTCTGCAGCCTCAGGTTGTCCGGTGCGCGCCTCGAAGCGAAGGGCTCTTCATTGTCGATATCATCACACTAATTTAGAAATTCAATCAGGTCTCATCTAAGTGGTATGCAAATTATTTTACCCACTTTTATTTGTTTGTGATGGAATTTAAATCTTATATACATATATATTTTTTTGAGGACTCTACTATCGTGATCCGGATTAATGTTCGAAGCGCACCTTTATTTGTACCTCTATATTCTTTTACTACAGCAACATCCACCCATACTGATCAAAATTGAACACATCTTTTCCTTTACATACCATGCGTATATACACACGTCCATCAGCAGTTTAAGTATTTTTTCGCTTATATAGTAGTATTCTGTAGCAGCCATCTGCATCTCATCTGTATCAACAAAAGATATAACCTTGAAATGTGATGATGTTTTTCTAGAAATAGTATGTTCTTTTAATGCATTTGATTGGAATAAATAAATGTAGTGAAAAATCACAATAATCAACTGGTTCATCATCTAAGGTATTCATTATTATTTCTATTATATTGTTTATAAATAACTTTCATACTTTCATATCTATTTTGTCAATATTTGACATATATAATTCTTAAACGTACGTCTTGTGTCCACGGTCAGGTAATGTTTATACCCGCGGGCGAGAGAGAACGCTGCTTGTGTTGTGGAACCGATCCAATTTCATAATTACGGTACTACACTCGTCATTTAGGTTGACATTATGTGTTTCACATGATGATATATAGAGGAAATAATGAAGTTTATTTTTAGCTGAATTTTATAGTGAATTTTTCCTTCGGCAAAAGAGGAAATAGGAAAGATATCAAGCGTGTACAAGTGAAGGGTACCATCCTGTCCATGGAACATTACTGTGTGGGATTATTGAACCCCTGGTGATATATGCCTCTGAATTTTATTTTATTTCAGAAATACTCATGCACTCATGTAGACGTTGAAGATTATTAAAAAGTATCTAACATAGCACAGTATATATTGCTTTTGACAGTTAAATTCTCGCATTTCTGTTAAAATGCGAGACATGTTACCAAGGAAGATATTAGATATTAATAATCAGAAGGAAGTGATTATTTACTGAGTCACTAGTGAAATGAGTCACATACTTTTATATTTTTCTCATTAGTTTTTGGAAGATTTTATTTATGTAGGGATCAGGTAACTTTTAATCACCAGACATGGTTGACAGTAGAAGAATTTGTCTGCCTGTGGCACCAACTTTTCTTTTGACTTGAGTTCACTCCGATTTTTAGATAAGCTCAATTGTTGTAAATGATATCGTGTTCACACCCGAACCTTTTTAACCACTAAAGTTTAAGTTTAGGGGCACCACAAAAGTACCATGTGGATTTGAATGTTTTTCGCTGGACACCTTATATATACTTAGTAAGAATGGTGTAGACATGCAACCTGGTTTGTAGAATTAAATATTTTCCTTATGAAATTTGATGAAATGGCTACAATGAAGGTTTTCATAATGATCACTGAATACCAGAAATATTCAGAAAGTTATGATCTGTTGATATAAACATAATTTTCATATCCTGACTGGGTGCCCTACAGTATTATAGATGTATCTCAGTAACTCTACTGTGATCCTCTTGAGTTTTGGTGGTATTCAACGGTACTCAAATTTTAGGGAGTTTAGTTGTGTACAGGAACAACATTAGTTGTGATTAGTGTGAACATATTTAGAAATATGTTGCACTAAAATTAGTGTGAAGGAAAGTGACTGGCTGGTGTGAAGATGTTAAAGTATTTATGTAATATTGAAAACTCTAGTTTTACTCAGTACATACTGTTATTTCATACATACTTTTATTCATTATACATAAAAATTATTCATGGTTAGTAACTGAATATATTTAGAAATATTACATCTTTGCTACATATGAGTGTGAAGAAATCAAGTGGTTGGCACATATGTGGAGGATATTGGATGTGTTTCTTTTGAAAATTTTCTACTTTTGCATGTATCATCTATTGCCAAAGTCCTCCATTATCCTGGGATTTCATATAAAGAGAAAATTAGTGTTAATTATTACATAATATCTTACACAAGCATGAATTTACTGGCAGCACTTCTTTCATGATTATGCTAGATAGCTCATGGGATTACATATAGAGAAGATTTGTGTTAATTGTTGCACAATATCTTACATGAACATGAATTTACTGGCAGCACTTCTTTCAGGATTGTGCTAGATAGCACATGTTTTTTTTTTATCTATTTTATTTATTTTCTGTGAAGTCACGATGCAGATATCATCTTCTGGTGGATGCCTGTGCACTTTTAATAATGGTTGTGTGATTACTTAGAATAGCAGAATTTTTTGCTGTATCTGCTCAGCAGTGGAAGAGACCTAATTAGGTTTGATACTGGTATATTAAGTCAATTGTAAGTTTAACCTGAAGCAGGTAAAGTCAGCACCAGAATTATTTTTCGCTACTGTTTTCTTGGAGTACAGTAATTGATGTAGATCACCCTTTAAGGTTTAAGCAAATTAGAATAAAATCAAAAATAAAAGTGAAATGACAACAGGTAGTATAAACAGGAAAAATTGTAGAAGAGAAGCTTGGTAAATTAGGAATAAGGGAAAACATTAGACAGTGAAATCAGGAAATGGTAATGCCAGAAGGGTGAATTAGAGCTTGAGAGTGTATGCTGCACTGTGAGCTGCTAGAAGAGAGCCACTGGTGGCATTAAAGGCAGTCTTTTGATTTGCTTCAAATTGTTGCATGACTTTGGCCACATTTGGTTTGAATAATTTTATATCCTTGTTGAGGTGAAAAGTCATTCAGTGGATGCTACACTATCATACATCAAGATGTAGGTGTGTTTATAAGACTGTTAACATATTGGCATTTTAATAACATAGTATACAGAATTTTATTGATGCTGATATTATCCTTGAAAAAAGAAAAGTGTACACAGTAACGCAGTAATCTTTGTTGTCCAAACTGCTGTCAAATGGTGCTTTTGTTAAAATATGATAACTGCTTAGGTAATTTTACAAGATAAACCTCAGGATTTTATTATAGTTGGGTAGTTCCATATATCTTCTGCTGTGTTTTTTATCTTTCAGTTGTTTTTGACAATGATTATAAATTTTTAGAATGTAGGTTAGTTTTTTGATGTACTATACATTGCTTTTAGACTGAATTAATTTCAGAATCACACATGATGCACCTTAATTTGTACAACACTGATATCATGATAAGGTCTGAGGTTTGCTGATGATTAAGAAAATTCTAAATGCTGGACTGTCATGCTCTTAAAACAAGTTACAGATATTTGTTACTGAAAGCATTACACTGTTGAGGAAAAAGGACTTGATTTCCATATGTTTTGCAGTTACTATGTAATACTGTTTCATGATGGATGAAACTACTGTAAGAGATTTTTGATATAATAGAGTGTCAGAGAAACTGATATATTACGATGTGTTTTGATCAGAATCTTGCTCTGGTGTAAATGCCAGTAAGAGCTGCAATGATCTTGATATCAGATATACCTAAGGTATAATGATATCACATTGACATGTTAATGTGTTTACCTAGTTTATTAAATTCAAATATTCTCTTACAAACTTAGTTAGTATTATCCCCCTTGGTTTTACAGGTAGCAGGTATGGTGTTTTACCTTGTTGGTCTGGGGCTGGGTGACCCTCGGGATGTGACTGTACGAGGGCTGGAAGTTATCAAGAAGTGTGAACGGGTTTATTTGGAGGCATACACATCAGTTATAAGTGGTGGAAAGGAAGGATTGGTACGTTATGAGTTGTTTCATATTAGCTTGAATTATTAGAATATAATGCGATTGGATTAAACAGAGTGGTGTTCTGAAAACAAGCTTAATATTGTAGCTAAATTGAAATGATCTTTGTGTTCATTTTTGATTACTTTTGTGTCTATTGTAGGATTGTTCACACATTAAAGGATGTGAACACCCTGATTTCCTACAATTTTGTCTCGTACTTCAGTTTTTCTTTTACTCATAACTTCTTTTCCTTTGTATATTGGATGCACTATGTTTGATTTTAGTTAACAACAAATGCATTCAGAATCTGTAGCAAACCTAGCAAACATTTGATTACTGTGCTGTTCTATTTGCATCAGAAACTCAACAACCATGCTCAAAATGTATGTTGAAGTATGCATATAGGCTTGGTATTACTTGTATGCAACAGTGTGCAGCTACTTGAAATATATGAAACAAAAATACATTTCGTAAAAGTGAAGGCAAGTAGGTATGAAAAAAATGTAAGTTCAGATAAGTTTTAAACAATATTACACCTGTAGTTATTTGAGTAAAATGTTAACTTTAGCAACATGGTAAATATAACCTATGGAAATGAATGATAATCATATCAGTGGAATTATTCATTTTTCCAGAATACTTAGGAATAAAACAGTGTTTACTCATGGTTGATTACGTATGAGCAAAGTTAGAAGGGCAATGATGCCAAGAGAAAATTTTAGGTAAGAATAAGGAATATAGACCTTAGAAACCTAACATATCAACCAAATAAGTAGAGTATGAGATGAAGATTCCGTTGATGAGGTGGATACCTTCCCTCATAACAGAAATTAAAGATATTTCATAGCTTTGCTATTTTTGTGGTATACCAATTCTTATATTGCATCTTTTTTCATACTGTAATACTTAATCCATTAAGGATGGATCAGATTATAGCTGTTATTTTGCTTGCTCCTGTTACACAGATTTGCAAACATCTTTCTCATCAACAGGAAACAGTTCATTGAGTCATGAGGTTCTCATGACAATGTGAAATGCCAAATTGTATGATATGTTAGTGATTACAATCCTTAGTTTTAAGATTTTTATTTTTGTTGCTTGTATGTTATACTAATTGATGCCATATTGTGTTTGCATGAATGAAGGCATGGAGAATATTAGCATAGTAACTTGCCCCTTTCCATCCCTCTTGATAGTGCATATGAATATGGAGGTGTATGAAGCAGTTTACTCATAAATTCCAAATGTAGGGCCATGTAGGGCCTTCACTCAGTACAATTATCAAACATTAGAAGTGTTTGTGTATAGTCATCATTTTACTTTGGAGAGAAGATTTAACATCCTCATTTAGACTTGGGGTACTTTTCTTACCTGAGTTATGAGCTTGCTAGTGGAATTTCAAGACTTTAGTCAGTGACTGTACCATGTTAGAGGGCATATGGAGAAGATTTGGCGTTTGCTTTTATATTTTTAGCTGTGGCAACCATCTTAATAGAATATGAATCAATAAACAGAATGAATAGATAACATAATAGTTGTCAAATTATCCCATTACAAATTTCAGGAAAAGTTTTATGGTCGTCAAGTAATTTTAGCAGATCGAGAGCAAGTAGAGCAGGCATCAGATGACTTGTTTGTGGGTGCAGGGTCAGTTGATGTAGCCCTTCTTGTTGTTGGAGATCCTCTTGGGGCTACCACGCACACTGACCTTATGCTTCGTGCACACCAGTTAGGCATTCCGTTTGAGGTAAGGCCTAAATGTTTTTTTGAATTTGTACCAGAATCATGCCACATACATGGTAATGATAATGATTGCACATCTATCCTCTGTCCTGCCTCCTTCTGGTGAACTTGTGCCCTCTTAATGTATTTCCCTTGTGCATTGTCTTCTACATTCTCTTCCAGATGTAAGTGGGTAAGGGGTATGGACTAGATAGCATAACTCCTTGTATAATAAAGAAGTGTCTGTGAGCTAGGTCTAATCTTTCCTCATCTACTTTGTCTTTGTGTAAATAAAATCCTAAATCTTTCTTTCTCATTGGAAATATGCCTTTGTTCAATCCATCCCTAAGAAAGAAAACTGTTCTAACCCCTTCTAACTATTGCCCCATTAATCTTGCTAATGCTTTGTATGCTGTCTTTGAAGCTCTCCATAAGTTATTATTTATACATATTGAATCTTTTTCCCTTTCTTTAGATCATCATTATGGCATTTGTGGTGAAAGGATTACTGGTACTCTTCTGTCCTATGAGACCCACTTCAGGTTCTCATCTTTCTGGGATTTTGTTAGATCTTTTTTCATGGCCCTCAGCATCTCCACAGTGTTTGCCTTTTTATTTTCACCCCATTGGAGGCTCCACTCATGGACAAAAGTCTACATTAGGGTGTGCCTTAGTTGAAATATGAATAGGTTAGTGATGGGGGAAATGAAGGGACAAAGAAAAGTATTTACAAATTCAGTATGAAGTGAAAAATCTGTCTTTTCAGAAGTGCCATTAGTTATTGGGAAAGACATGGGAGGTTAGAGAGTCCCAAATCTTCGAAGTATAGGGAAAGAACAGCTATCAAAATGGCCCACCCATGAGTTGTTAACAGCAGCTTATTATTCACTTGATATAGCAGCTTGCTGAGTATTGAATGGTCCAGCTTATGATGGGGCACAAAAGCAGCCAGCTCATAGGAGCAAAATCCAAAGAAATGCCTGTAGAAGAGGAAAAGTGAACCAACATTTTGGCGTAGGACAAGTGGGTTACGTTTTGAAATTAGCGTGAGAGAATTGATAAGTCGTACTGCTTTTGCTCAACTCTGTCAAGTAAGATTTAGAGGTAGAACCACCCTAGAGATTAGAGCAGTACTCCATACAAGGGAAGATCAGTCCTTTGTATAATTGGAGCAACTGTTTGGAGAACAAGAAATTTTGATGCTTAAACAGGACTGCCAGTTTCATAGAGGCAAACTTAGCTTTTTTCATAATGTGAGGTTTCCAAGATAGTCTAGATGTTACAGGTGTACCAAATATGGTTATTGAGTCAAAAGGTGGATTTATAGATCTGTCAAAGGAAATAGGAAAGTTTTGGGGAATTTTAGATAGAGATGGGCTGAAATTGGGTCTTGGACTTATTTAACTTAATCAAATTTCATATACCCCAATGAAATATCCTGTTTAAGTTTGAATTTATTGAGGATGTGTTGAGATAAGATGCATATTGAGTGAGAGAAGAGGGAGCAGATTTGAAGGATGTGGAGGAATGCAGTGTTGAGTAATCAGCATACGAATGCATTTCATTTTCTGAAAAAAGAAATGAAAGAGTTTCCCCTTCTCTATTTTGCTTGTATCTGTAATGTATATTTCTTATTCATTTGTTTCATTGTTGTGGTTGTTGATGAAGCAACTTGTTCGTAACCAGTCAGCAGTAGTGTCCCTTAGGGTTTTGTCCTATTTCCCAATCTCTTTCTTCTCTGCATGATCATTTTTTTCTTCACTCTAATCCCACTCGCTTTAATGCCAACTCATTTCACTCCTATCCTCAAACCAATGCTTTTTCTTTTTCTTGCATTAAACATATATGTTCTCTTCAACCTGTTCAGAGTCTTAGAATGAGGAGCATTAACTTGGGTAAATTCAGCTGTACAAAATGTCTATTTAAAACATTTATTTCAAACTGTTGAATTTCAAAGCAATAAAGTACTTCCATGCAGTACCTTTAACATGTTAGGTATATTCATATTCTGCATAATATTTGGAAACTTCACAAACAAACATATGAGAAACCTTCTGCCTTATTAACATTCCTGCCAACACCTTTCACCTTCTGTCCCCTTCTGTCTGCTGTGAAATTGTTTCTCTTTCTCATTACAGGTATTATTTTGGCCATTTTTCTCATCTCAGAACTGGGATATGTTTGAATGTATGTTTAATTTTTATATGGTTTTCATTTTGATATCCAGGACATAGTGCTTGAAGAGTGATACAAATTTGTTTACTTATAAAGACTGGTTTCCAGAGTGATTATAGGCTCCTGTCTGTGTTGTACCAGTATTGAAGTTGAATGTGTATATCTAAGGAATGTAAGACTTGTGGAGACATATAGGGGGTTGAAGTTCATTATTTTCAAGTCATGCCAGTACAGTATTTAAAAATGCAAGTCATCTGAGCTTGCAGTTGATGGAAGGCTAGTTAGAAGGTAATTACAGTGTATGACTAATAGTTTGATAGTATCCTTGCTGTCATTATCAAGATAAGTTAAAGACTAATGTCTCTGCTACTCTTTGCAAGTATAGAAAGAAGTCTTAATTTGACTTTAAAACTTTTTTAATATAATTGTTTAAATATCATAATGATTTTTCAGGTATTGAGTAATGCTTCCATTATGAATGCAGTAGGTTGCTCTGGACTGCAGCTGTATCACTTTGGAGAAACTGTATCTATTCCATTTTGGCAAGATGGTTGGGAACCAGTTAGTTTCTGTGATAAGATTAATCGAAACCTGCGAAAGAAACTGCACACCCTCTGCTTATTAGGTATGTAAATAATTATATTTTTATTTATCTATTTTGCTTCATCGCTGTCTTCCGTGTTAGTAAGGTAGTGCAAGGAAACAGACGAAAGAATGGCCCAACCCACCCACATACACATGTATATACATACACGTCCACACACGCAAATATACATACTATACAACCTATACATCTCAATGTATACATATATATACACACACACACATATACATACACATGTACATAATTCATACTGTCTGCCTTTATTTATTTCCATCTCCACCTCGCCACACATGGAATAACAACCCCCTCCCCCCTCATGTGTGCGTGGAAAAGACAACAAAGGCCCCATTTGTTCACATTTAGTCTCTTGCTGTCATGTAATAATGCACCGAAACCACATCCAGGCCCCACAAAACTTTCCATGGTTTACCCCAGATGCTTCACATGCCCTGGTTCAATCCATTGACAGCATATCGACCGTATACCACATTGTTCCAGTTCACTCTGTTCCTTGCATGCCTTTCACCCTACTGCATGTTCAAGCCCTGATCGCTCAAAATCTTTTTCGCTCCATCCTTCCACCTCCAGTTTGGTCTCTCACTTCTCCTCGTTCCCTCCACCTCTGACACTTATATCCTCTTTGTCAATCTTTCCTCACTCATTCTCTCCATGAGACCAAACCAGTTCAAAACACCCTCTTCTGCTCTCTCAACCATGCTCTTTTTATTACCGCACATCTCTCTTACCCTTTCATTACTTACTCGATCAAACCACCTCACACCATATATTTTCCTCAAACATCTCATTTCCAACATCCACCCTCCATACACACATATACATACATATATTTTTTTCACATTATTCGCCATTTCCTGTGTTAGCAAGATAATGTAAAGAACAGAAAATTAAAGAATGAGAGGGAAGGATTTCCAGCCCCACTCCCTCTCCTTTTAGTTGCCTTCTACGACACGCAGGGAGTATGTGGGAAGTATTCTTTCTCCCCTATCCCCAGGGATATACATATACATACATATACATATGAACATATACATACATACATGGTGAGCATGTATGAAAAATAATTACTAATTGTTTTTGGTTACATAGATAATTTATCTTTAGCGTGAAAGTGCTAAAATAGGTGAAGTATTTCATTCCTGAGATATATCCCTATATTGTTGAAGAATCTGAAGAAAGTGTGTGACATAAGACCTGATTTTTTTTTTCAGATATTAAAGTGAAAGAACAGAGTTTAGAAAATCTTTTGAGGGGAAGGAAAATTTTTGATCCACCACGTTACATGCCTGTCCATCAAGCAGCCCAACAGCTCTTGACTGTTCTCCAGAGACATAATGCAAGCCAGCCAGACAGTAGTAGGGGTCCAGAGGTCAACAGTGAGTGGCTTTTGACAGAGGACACACAGTGTGTGGGCATTGCAAGAGTTGGGACAAGTTCACAACAGATTAAGAGGGGAAAGCTGAAAGGTAGGAAAGTAACGTTGATTTACAATTACACATTCCTAATGTAAATTTATACTGATGACACTGCATTTCCATATGTATTTCAAATCTGCCTTATCTTTTCTTGATAAATCTGTCTCATCACAGATTCTCTTTAAGCCCTCATTTGAATAGATATCTCATTTGTATAGATCATCCTGGTTGAATTTATTGCCTTTAAAACCAGGTTTCTTCCTCTGTCTTAATCTAGAACTTCTCACATTTTCTTCATGCCACAGTAAATTCTGTATTCGTTGAACATATTTAGCAGTATCATCTGATATGTTGTAGGCATCCCAGATGACACAAAATGGCTAAGTCTGCCTCAAAGAAACTGAGCATCTCATTCAGGTGCTCGAAAATCCTCTTCTGAACAGTTGTTCTGATTATACAAAGCATATATCCTTATATGGAATGTTCCTCATGCATCTGGGACAATTTTGGTTGAACGTAGTTTATAAAGAATGTCAGTAATAAGTGTTCCTTGAATTATGTACATAAATATACTTTATTTATTTTCTTTTCATTTCATTTCCATACACATTCACCATTTCCTGCATTAGCGAGGTAGCGTTAAGAACAGAGGACTGAGCCTTACAGGAATATCCTCACTTGGCCTCCTTCTCTGTTCCTTCTGTAGGAAAATTAAAAAATTGGGAGGTGATGATATCCAGCTCCCCACTCCCTTCCCTTTTAGTCGCCTTTTATGACATGCTGGGAATACATGGAAAGTATTCTTTTTCCCCTATTCCCAGGGATAACATTATTTATGTAATATTATTATTTCAATAAATGAGTATTTATTTTTCTTTGCAGTCTGGTTAATGCAAAAATTATTTGCAGTGCCACGTGGGATATTTACTGTTATTGACCAATTGAGATGAAAAAATAAGAGTGAAGGATGTGGAAACATTGTCTGAGTTATTAGAAGTTGCTTCCTTACTCACTGTCTTGAGTACCATATTTGGGATTTTTAAATGCCCAAGACTGTATGTGGCACACTCACAGACAACTGCTGGAGGCATTCAGTGCTTGTTTGACATGTCAGGAGTTAGTTGCTAACAACTATCGTATGATTATATTGTAAGTTTGCTAACCTTTCTATTGATATTTTGTAGGGTATTCCTAAAATACATGGTCTGATTTGAGAGTTAGTTGGTCATGCAAGATGTAAATATCTCTTTCCTGTTAGAAATGGGTTTCTTTGTAAAACATATATTTTCTTAGATACATATACCTTTTTGTGGCACACCTTATTCTGTTTTTCATCATTATTTCATTACAGAACTAGCAGAATCTAACCTTGGTGAACCACTTCATTCTTTAATTGTATGTGGGGAATGTCACCCCATGGAAGAGGAAGCCCTAACTAAGCTGGCAGTATATTTTAATGGACAGCAAAATGATTCCCAAAACTGTATCAGCAAACGAGGTGTTTTTCACATAGTTGGCCTTGGTCTTGGTCAGCCAGGTTAGTTATGAAAGTACTTTTTAGTTGCTAATTCTTGATAAATCTTGACACATTTGTCTGTTGTTTGATAAAGTTACCGTATTTTCTTTTGCGTTGATAGTATAGCCAACCTTAGGAAAGTTATTCCTAACAAGAGTTGGCCAGTGAGCATGGGAGATGAGAGCCCCACTTTCACTAAGAATTATGTAGCATTATCCCATACTATTTTGTTGCAAAGACCCTCTTCTGTCCCTAAGGTGATGCCATGAGTTCATATTGAAATGCACAGGAACAAACACAACTTCACTTTTTGCTCTATGATTACATGAGTATCTAGCCTCATTGCATACATTTTATTTTCCTTTATGACCTTCATCAGACTAGCTCTGTGGACAGGATTTATATTCTTTTGTTATTTCATTTTTGTGTTGGATGTGTATGGGAAGAATATTTGCTTCAGTTAGGGTGTTATACATGTGAGGGACCCACTTGCTTTAGGGTTTTTTATAAGTTGTGAAATTTGTCTTATGTTCCTGTTGGTTTCATGCAGTAATGCAACAGATGGTTTTTGTGATTTTTTTCTTTTTTACCTTTAGTATCATTCTTAGACTGTTATTATGATGTACATAGTTTCTCACTTTTAATGGTGCAGCTGACATCGAGCTCAGTTGTAGTACCAGCTAGTGATGGCAGAGAGAATTAACCCGCTGTTTGGCGATCCCTTACTAGTCAGTTATTACGATTTTTTATTCTTGTTTGGCAAGCATAACTACATAAGCTACATTTCATTTCTCATGTGCACTTGCTTGTACATTACATATACTGAAAAAGGAAAAGTACAGAAAGTGTTAGCATTTATATGTGGGGGGGGGGGGGATGCTGAGGGAGATACCGAACTTAAGCCCTTGTTAGCTTTTAATTCATAAAATCCCAGGGTTATGTAAAGTCTGCTTTGCCTGTGATCTGCCAATGTTGCTGAATCAGACAATTCGGGGTTGACAAGCCTGGTGCCTCTCTATCTCTTCCATGTGGGCCTTATTCCACCCAGTCTCACTCCCCCACCACTTCAGGCCATCTATTCCTCATTTTCTATGAAATTTTCATCAACATTTTGAGTCATATAGATCTGACAGCATTATTTCTTTAAATGCATGGCAGATGGGAGGCATCTTGCTGTATTAGTTTGTTTTTCCTCCATTTTCTCTGTTATTTTTATGAATGTCTGAAGAATTATTAGTTTATGATGTAGGTAACAACTTACTGAAGAGAATTATTACATGAGATACATTTTACTCTATTATTTAATGAGTTTATTTTGAGCAATTTGTTATGGTTACTAGCTTTCTCATGCCTGCTTGCATTATGCACTGGAGTTCACTAGTTATAGAGCCTCTATTGCCGCAGCCACCCCCTTGAGGGTGTTCCAATTGGAACAGACATTAGAGATATAGATAGATAGCAATTATAACTGTTCTAGCTCTTGATGGCTGCTTGATCTCTAACACCCATTTTCTTAAATATGTTTGTGAAGATCTAAATAGTTGTTAGTTCATGATTTAGGTAAAAACCCAGTGGATGGAGGGTCTTATTTTGGTGCATTATGCATAACAGCTAGCAGGTGAAAGTGTGCAATTGAGGCCGTTCTTCATCCATTCCTGGTGTTACCTTGTAATTGTATGAAATGAAAAAATAAGAAGAATATTACCGAGTATCAGTTGAATGTTTTGTTGCTAGTTGTAGCATCCCTGGGATCATAAGCATTCCTTCATTTAATCGGCATTTGATCTCTGCCACCCATTTTTTCAGCTGTTTTCTGAATATATGAATTATTATTAGTCCATGATATGGGTTAAAACCTATAGAAGAGCAGCGTTTAGAAAATATATAAGAAATGCAGTTTAATGTATTGTGTACCAGTTATTGAACATATTCCTTTGGATGCTGGCTTTACTGGGCTTGCTAATATTTCTATGCTTGATAGTTTTTTGATCTCTACAACACATAATTTTCATTTTTTTGTGAATATACAAATAAGTTCCAGTACTACCGGACTCTGCCTGCTGGAGGTTACACCATGCATAAAAAGTTACCTTTAGCATAGTTGCATCTTTGGGAGTACAGTCTTGTTAAAGATCTTACATCAAAGGAAATTACTTTTCCATGCCACTGTAAATTGTGAATCCTTGGGCTGCAGGACTCTTTAGACATAAAAACTCATTAACCAATAACTTGTAATCATCCAAAGAACAGTTTCTATTCTTTGGATGATTACTAGTAATTGGTTATTCCTTGGATGATTACTAGTAATTGGTTAATGAGTTAGGTAATAGCCTACTGAAGAGAACTGTGTAAAAAATCAATAGAAAATACAGTTTACCATAAGCTTTCTTGTGCTCATTAGCATTTCTGCATTAGATGGCAGTTTGATTTCTATCACCTTTTTTCTGTGTCTATTTTGTGAATTTCTAGGTGATTGTTTTTTGAAAACTTAGGTAACAAAGTACTAAAGAAAGGCGCCTATCTCCAACTCTTGCATCAAGATTTAGTGCATTTTCTGATTAGATGTAACATGTGCCTACATTTAGTATATTTGAATGGTTGTTATTTGGTTTGATTTAACATATTCTTCCAAGATGAAAGCGTTAAATATTGTCTGAAATAAATTATTAGAGAATTTGGTTTCGTGTTCATAAGCTGCTTCATATGTGTATTCGATGTTTTAAAGGTAGATACAGAAAGGTTTTGCTCAGGAATGTAACACAGCTTATAATTATAACTTTCATTGGATTGATTTATGACAACCTGACTTGCAACAGGATTTCTAGGACCTAACCCTCATTATAAATCAGGAAATAGTGATCCCACTTTTCATTTCACCAAAGTTAAGTAAGCAGTCTGGCACTGTAATAGTTATCGAGACGGTTTATGTCCCATGAACTAGTAACCAAGAGAATTGTAAATATCGATCTCAGGGTAAATGGTACATTCAAGCATTCCAAGGCTATGGAAACGGGAGAAAAATATTTGTAGTTTATGGAAAATGCAAGATGAAGAGAAGAATATACTTGCATGCACACTATAAAAATACTAAGTAGCAACTTAGTTGCAAGGTTTCTAACATCACAGACAGTTAAAGGGTCCTGCAGCTGGAAAATATTCTTAGTAAAACCTACTAGTGCAGATGGTTGTGGACAAAACCATGCCAAGAAGCTGAATCAAATAAAGGATGCACCACATGGAGATGTAACACATATTACAAGGAAGCACTAATTTTCAAAATCAGTATATTTGCATTGGTAGGAGTGCTAGAAAATGCACAGTATTACTAGTACTAATGAGCTTGGAAAGAGTACAGTTAATACAGTTAAATTGTAGGACATAGATATCAGCTTGCATAAAATCATAAAATTTTTGACCTCCACAACCACTTCTGTTTGACAGTTTTGACCTGCTTGGCTCACTTACTAACTAAACTTTCTAACTTGATCAGAATGAAGAACAACCACTTGACTTAAAGCAGAATGATTGTTATTAGAAGAAATCAGTTACTTAAGGTTTATGACTTTTAACTGAGGATAATAATACCTGTTACGGGTATCTTGTTTTTTGGAAGGGACAGAATGTGTGTTTACCCACAGAAGTGTAGGATAATGCTGCATACTGGTAATTCTCAGAGAGTGGAGGTGTCTCATCTTCCTTGCTCACTTGTCTCCTTTGTAGGAAGAAAAACTTTTCAAGTTCAGAACCTGTCCTTTCATAGAGAAGAAATGTATTCCTTGCTTATATATTTGAATGATAGATATTTTATATTTGATCTTACATCTTCAAATGTTTTTGTATTACCAGGTGATGTGACAGTGAAAGGTCTTGATGTCATCAGAAAGTCTTCACGGATTTTCCTTGAGGGTTACACATCTCTCATGACTGGTGGTGTTGAGGCCATGGAAGCACAGTATGGCAGGGAAATTTTTGTGGCAGATAGAGAATTAGTAGAGCAGAAATCAGAGGAGATTCTACAGTATACTAGAGATGGAGACGTTGCATTCTTGGTCATTGGGGATCCGTTTAGTGCAACTACTCACACAGATCTGATTGTTCGTGCCTTAGATGAAAATATTCCTGTTAATATTATTCACAATGCATCTATTTTGAATGCTGTAGGCTGTTGTGGGCTCCAGTTATATTCTTTTGGGGAAGCAGTGTCCATACCTTTCTGGCAAGATGGATGGCACCCAGACAGTTACTATGACAAAATTTGCAGTAACATGGAGAATGGCTGGCATACCTTGTGCTTACTAGACATTAAGGTAAAGGAACAAAGTGTGGAAAACTTAGTTAAAGGTCGTAAGATATATGAACCCCCAAGATTCATGACTGCAGCACAGGCTGCTACACAGATATTAGAAATCATAAAAAATAGAGCAGCGCAAGGGAGGCCAACCCCTGTAACTCCAGATCAGTTGGTAATCGGAATGGCAAGGGTTGGCACAAACACTCAGCAGTTGAAAGCTTGTACATTGGAAGAGATGGTTGAGGTCAACCTCGGTGACCCCTTACATTCATTAGTGGTAGTTGGAGAAACACACCCTATAGAAGATGAGTTTATCGACATGTACAGGTCATAGAAACTGCCTTTTATGTATGTTCAAATGTAAAGATTATTGTACTGAAAGAATTAGCCTCTAATTCTCATGTAAATCTAGCATGTGTACAGGATCAATAAACTACTGTACTAGGTTTCTTGGACAGGGAATGGAGCTACTCTGTCTGTGACCAGAGCATGGATTCTATATATTGCCCTTATTCAGAATTTGTGTGCTATTCATGCTCAGGGAATGAGGGAGTAATTTGTGCCATTGTTTAGGGTGATAGGCATGAAGCTTCATTGTGACCTATGTTTAAGTCAAAAAGCTACTTCTCTTTGCCTAGATGTGAAGCCTGTCTTATGCATGGGTGCAGGTTAGAATTTTCTGTTAGTTCAAGGACATGAAGCCTCTTTCATCACTTGTTGGAGTTTGAGGGATGTATGTTAGGCACTCGTATTCAATAAAAGCAGCTTAGCCTTGACATAAAAAGTCCAACTACCTTAACAGAGTATCTCTGACTTACAGTCAGCTGTTATTCATAGGTTAGTCAGTCATAAGAGAAGAGATTAAGCAGTTAGGGGTTTTTGAGTTCCTGGCTTACACTCTGGCATATTACCTGATGTTTATTCACAGGAACCAGATTAAGTGAACATAACCACTCAGAATGCCCACGGGGATGATTTAGGTTAGTGTGCAACTTTTATGCAATCCATGTTCACTGCAGAACTCATTGGTACTCAGGCTGCACTTAGATTAATTGAGCAGTTTGCAAAATGGAAATGTATACAATCCACTCCAGTTTCCAGTGTGCATTTGAAGTCATTTTACTATAATCCAATCAGAAAGACCAAGATTGGATCATAAGAATCCTTTCACAGCATAAGATTAGAATTCTCATGGTGACATAGACATGATGGTATCAGCAGTGACGAAATATCAGATGCTTTGGCTAAAGTATCCGTATCAAGCAATCTGTACATGAGGATTATATCTTACAATGATTTTATAAGGAAAATGAATAATTATGTTAGATGTATGTATGTATGCTCCGATCAGAAATCCTAAGATTGGATTATAAGAATCCACTCATAAATAGGAGTAGAATTCTGTTGGTATCATGGACATGCTGGTATAAACCATAAGGATATAGCAGATGCTTAGGCTAAAGCACCTATATTTATGTTTTACAGTGATTTTCTGAGGAAAATGAATAATTGTGTTAGATGTATGTGGCATGCAAGATGGAACTTGGAATCTTAAAAGGATAAAGAAAGGTGTTGAAGTACAGCATCCCTCCTTCTCCAAGAATCACCATTATGAGACAGGTCTTCATATACCATGGATAGTTCATGCAGTTGTAAACTGAGGTTTGCTCATACAGTTTTGACCCATGATCACTAAATGAAGAGGAGACCTGCCCCAATGTATGCTACGTGCAACTGCAGTGTTACTGTTGAACATTTACTTATGAATATCTGGAATATAGGAGCCTCAGAGTCATAAATGAGTTGTAAGATAACAATGGAGGGAATTTGAGTATTGGAGAAATTTTAAACAGTAATTTGAATGTAAGCAGACTGATGAATTTTTTGAAGGAAGCCAAAAATTGATTATAAACAGTTTTAAGGTTTTAGATATCTTTCATGGGAGGCCAAAACATGTAATTGTAACTAGTTCAAAGTTTTTAGATATCTTTTTTGTATTGAAAAACACTGATCAATCATTAGGTTCTAGTGCTTTACAAATTCGACATAATTAGTTGGTTATCTCAAGCCCATGTGATTATTTTCTGAGCCATCAGCCAAATACTACACCAGTTGTAGTTGGCTTATCAGGACTAGATATGTACAGCTGACCCAAACGTTTTGATTATCTTTCATATAAATCTAAAAACCGTACCTTCACATGATGTAGCTAGACTGTGACACCATACTGACAGCAGACATCTGGCTTTTGCTTTAATAAGTAAACACTTCATATGTGTAGGGTATTCTTCTGCCAAAAATATCTCTAAAGGGAAATCAACTTCCTTAGGGACAATTAGATATACATTTTTAAGGCCAGTAAACAGATTTTTTGAAAACTGTTGACATTAATCAAGTAAACACCTCCCTAGGAATGTACTTTAGAACTAATGAATAATGTCAAGTCCTCACTATTTGGCCAATCATCCATCTTCAACACTTTGTGTCCAGAGGCTGGGTGTACATACCCCTGACCTTGCTTTTGTTGCAGGAATGGTGTTGCCTTTTAGTCCATAATCTCAATGTCTGACATTTCTTTGATGGAGGATAAGGGAGAAAGGGCTTTGGCATGCATTGAAGGTGGTGATAATGGTGTAAGCCACAGCAGCAACAGTGATAAAAAACATGGTGTTGGAGCTTATTGCTGTTGTGTTTGTGGTAGTGGCAGTTGTGGTGGCTTGGGCAGACTTAGAGAAGCTGGCGATTGTAGGTTGTCTGTAGATTATTGCTTCAGTTGATATAGCTACATAAAGGTAAGCTAGGAATTTATCTATGCATCTCTAAGCTTAAGCCTGTGTTCCAGACATGCACCTGCCTCTGTAGCAAACTCTGGGCTTCACTTACTTTCCTCAATATTTCACCCAACTGTATAACTGTAAGCTGCTGAGGAGCTTTTGTGACTTTCTATTCATCTTCCTCTTCTACCATTGCTGAACCTTACTTAGTGAGAGTGATGAGGTAGCTGTTGACCAGTTATACCTTAACAATATTGAGAAAAGCTGGAAAGACATTAAAGAGAAAGTGCTATACAGCGTTTGGTGCTCTGACTTACCAAATGTGATGCACAACTTCTCATGCTTTCCCTATACACAGGATGAAGTGTGCAAGATCATTCACACTAGGTGGAGTGTGTGTGAAAATAGGTTGCTGACAATGATACATAAGACGTTGTAGAACATCTATAAGTCTCAAACTGTTGGTTCATTTTCTCCCGTATTGGCCTCCAACATGTATATTCGCTTTCTTTTCCTATGAAGTGCTTGACCTGAGTGATAAAATTTTGGCCCATAGTCTGTTAAACAGTGTGAAGTTGTTTCTTCGTGAGTCCATGCTTAAGAGAATGTGGGTCAAGCACATTTGGTCTTTTTTGGCAGGAGAGTCTTACAAATACCTGTGCTGGTATTTGTTTGGTGTCTTATGTATTTTCAAAAATGATTACTTGTAAATTATAAGTACTGTCATATTGTATTATATACAAACTTGTCATGCATTTTACTGTGTTGTCTGTGTCTGTGGTCTTCCATGCTCATGCAAGTATGTGATCGCTATTTTTGGTGCTTTATCCTGAATGTTTCAAGCACACCAGCAGATGAATTGAAGGAAGACAGTATGTACTGCAGTCCTGAGGCAGCCCAATCTTATGACAGGGTTGCTGAGCCTTTACCTTAGAATAATTTTCAAACCACTCAATGGTCAGTTGATTAGTGATCCAAGCTCATATATAATATCTGTAATTCATAGGCAACACTCATGCCTGTCACTCTCCTCCATTTCCTTCATGCCAGACACTGAACGTTCACCTACTGCAGCAGATTTGTTTCTTCGAAAGTGGTAACAGAAGGATTGGGTCTCATCTGTATTGTTAATCATAAATCTGTTCTGGAGTGAGGTTTCATTTTTCAGTAATTGAAAACTTACCAATATACTTTTCCATGGCCTGTTTGTCAGCTGAGAGTTTCTCGTATAGCTTTTTGCATGTGACTTAAAATCGCATTCATTTGGCTGTAAAGTCACATGACTCATTTATTTGTAATTCCTAATGCTATTTCACTTTTTCACATAAAAGTGGCCCAGGGATAGGCACACCTTCATTGTGCTATTGTATAAACCACTTACACACAAGCCTACTATGGTTGGATGATCTAGCCTCATACATTGATTTGTGATTAGGTTTTCACTTTCAGTGCAGGCTTTGAGGGTTTTTTTTCATACTGCCACTTGATATTTTATATTGTATAAAGTACACTAACTCTTGTAACATACTGATGCCTGGTCATCTTACTTTTGTAAGATTCCCACATTTTTGGCATAATATTAACTCCACTGCTTTGACTTTGCAATATGACACTCAACACTATCACATGAATGTTTTTTAGATGTCATTTTAAGGGCAGAATGTATTAGAATAACCATATGCAAGAAAAGCACAGAGCTATACTGCCATGCATTCAGAGAGAGCACAATGATCAAGTAGTTGTGTGGGTTATGCTGGCTCATGGTAAACACAGCAGCCAGGTATGCTGCAGGTTAGTGGTAAACGTTAAGTTGCTGAACCATGGCTTTTGGAAAACTGCAAATTTTAGAAGCTTGAGTTTTTATTATTTTTTCTGTAGTATAAGTTTATAGTTGTTCTTTGTGTTTTGTCTCATTATTTGAATATCATGATTGTGAGAAGTAAGGTTTGCAGTTTGGAGGTTATGAGATGTAATTCAGTTCATAACTATTGATGATATATTCAGAGTGATATCCTACCTCCTTTCTAGTTATGGTGTACAAGTTTGTTATGAAATTATTCATTGGTGCAGTTATTATTCATTAAGGCAAAATTGCTTTGATTTTTTACTTGAGATTTGAAACACGACATTACTGTCCTTTTAACTGTTCATGGTAAATGCATCTTGGAAACCTTTTCAGGCAGAAGCCAAACTTTCAAAACAAAGTGAGAATGAATTCATGTTTTCAATTATTGAGTTGCCCAGAGCTCTATATTGAAGAGTTTGAAAATATCAGTTGAACTGTAAGAAACAAGAATACCAGAGCTTAATGACAAATGTTACTTGTATTACTTGGCATCTCATGAAGCTTTAGACTCCTTACCCATTGCTTTTCAGATTTGACCTATTCACAGACCTGCTTAACGGCATAATTATTATGGAAGACAACTATTTTGGAGCTTGAAAGTCAGATGCATGATAGACTATGACATTAGTGGAATGTGAGATTGAGAATTTTCATGTGAAAGAACTGTAATGGAAAGGCTGTGGAGGGTAAAACAGTTTTGAATGAACTTGCATTTCATGTATAATTTCAGTATTCTTTGGCTTCTTTTCATTACTGAGTCAGCATAAGATTTGTTAACTTTGTCACAGAGTAGTATTCATTTTCAGTGCTCTGTTGAAGCTTCACTTGGTTTTCAGTATGTATCTGATTCATACCATGCTGAATGTTGTTTGGCTATTGAAACTAGTTTGACTATCAGAACTGTTAAGAGGAGTTTATGGACTAGAATTTGACCTCTTCTTTGCAAAAATTTAGATTGACATTTGTTCATTAACTTGGTTAACAGCTAGAGAAGCTTTGACTGGTTTTCTGTTGCCTCTTAAGATATCCAGCTAATTTGTTGTACCATTAGTAACCATTCATCTCCTGGAAGGCAAGGAAAAAAATTGTGCTATCCTCAGTACTCCTGCCCTTATTTGAAATTTTAACTGTTTGATATCACCACTTACCCCTAGATGTCATGGACATTCTCCCACCATTGCTGGAAAAGATCACATGCCAGTCATCCTTACATATCATCATAAAAGGTGCACACTGCGCACGCTACTACAAGAGCATATGAAGTACTGTGGGATGCTGAAAGAGCTTGAGCTTTGGACTTTAGAAAAAAGAAGAGTAGTTTCGGTGAGGAAGATTCAGAATGATGAATTAGGAGGATTTCCTGGGAATGTGGTAAGAAAGATATCTTTCAAATAAGCTTGAAAGGTTATTCATTATAGTAATAGGAGAAAGAAGCATGCGTGGATTGGCTACAGAAACACTGAAAAGAAGATTAAACTTCTTGCTGATGAACCTCACATTTAAAACTAAATAAAGGAGTAGCAGCCAAGAGAAGCAGTCTTATCCATATATCATCACTAGCTCCATTCCCAGTCCAAGTATTGGATCAAGTATATACAGTTTCTGAAGTGTCACTAATACATATCCTGAACCCATAAGCCAGGTAGAGAGGAAGTTAGTTTGGCAAAATAGGCTTTTATCTATCTATGATTCTCTCATGTTAGTCAGGGTTGGTTGAATGATAGTACCACAATGGTACTGACAGACTGAATGTCTTTTACAGATGAAAGGACATGAAGATGCACTTATAAGCCACCTGGACATACTGGAAAGATATGTGGGCTTGATAATGCAAAGTTGAATCTTATCAAAGGCTTTAGTTGTGGACTGATGTCCTCATTTGGGTAAGGCAATGAAAAATAAACTTTAAAAGTGAAAATATTCAGTTTTTGATTGCACAAAACTGTCTGGAGAATTGAGCTGTTTAAGTTTGAAGAGGTTGAATTCAAGGACTTGGACTTTGTGTTATGAAGGTCTTTGAGAGAAATTTAATGTTTGAATTGAATGATTATGAGGATTCTTTAGTTCTCAAAGTATTAATGGAATTGTATGGTAATTGATGAATACAGATGATAGTGTATTTACATGTCATAAGATCCTGTGCTTCATATGTCTTGTTTGACAATAGCTTATTTACTTGTAAGATATTTTTTTCATACCTCCTTTTGATTCTAGTGTAGACTGATGTAACCAGGGAATGGTTAGAGGGAGTTTCCATGTGAAATAGAAGGATTAGCCGAATGTATATTTTTTTCTTCAAGAAAAGCATCCAAGTGCCATTATGAAAGTTAGCAAGGTTAATGTCAATATAGTTTATAATCTATTTAAGTTCAGAAAGAATGCTATTTAACTGGTCAAAGTGCTTATATGGTTGGATCTTATACCTAAGTAATGAAATGCCTTTCAAGAGTCCACTAATTTGTTTAAGCTTTAGTAAGAACAGACTGTAATGATTCTTCAAAATGATTAGAATGATGTATTTTAGAATAACAGTAAAATTAGTATGTCTTGAAAGGCTAGACAGTATTTTGATCCATCATGATAATGTATGCATTGCACAAGAATTTATTGACTCCAGCTTTATTGCAGTGAATTAAGCTGTAGCTTGACCTGATACATTTTCAACTTTTTCTTAGACATGAAGGTCTTTATTACTGTAAAAATTTTGATATTATGAGGTTAGAAAACTTCTTCAAGGTGGTTCTTAAGCAGCAGCTTAAAGTACAGCCAACACACTTTCTGTGTATTGTAATGATGTTTTATTCATCAGTGCAAAAAATAGATTTCTGTTGATTGGAAGTACCTTTTTCAGCTTCTTGAATTAAAATACATTATAGACATTTTGATAAATCAGGTTGATTAAATGATTTCATGCATCAGGAGTATGCTAGCCTGTAGAATATGTCATCCTGCTTAATATGTAGTGTTTGCCTTCCAGAAAGTAATATTGATTTTATTGATGCCAAACAATTTTCCATATTGGATTATCAGTACATTAGAATGTTTGGTAATATTTTGATTAGATGTAGCTTATTTAAAGATTTTATTATATTTACTGTTAGTTGAACATGTCCCCTATCACACAGAATTCAGTTATTTGTTTCTTCCCATTTCATAAGTGCATGTATATTAT
Source organism: Panulirus ornatus (assembly GCF_036320965.1). NCBI lineage: Eukaryota > Metazoa > Arthropoda > Malacostraca > Decapoda > Palinuridae > Panulirus > Panulirus ornatus. Next base: position 7,696,617 of record NC_092231.1, read on the forward strand.
GTTACTTTTGTTCATTTGTATGATTCCTAGAATTAGAATATTTCATTGTTTATTTATTAGACATGAGAGTACTTAGATTCAATGGCAAAGGTGGATAATGTATTCATACACTTGGTAATACATATCTTCTAGACTCCACTTTCCATTCACAGCTACTGTCTGTTAGTTATGAAATTGATCAAGTTTGCTAAACTACTTATTTCATCACTGCTTGACTGATGCTTGAAGACTTTGCTTATGGATGTTCATATGTATGTACTGGAGTTTTTTTCCAAGAATTGCTCACTGGGGCATCCATTCATTTCATTTTGATGTAAACACTTTTTCAGTGTTTTATTACTGTAAAGTACATTGTGCATTGTATGATAAGCAAAAGTGGGATTATTGAGTTGTTACTCCTCTATTTTTTATTGTTATATTATTTGTTATTTTACTAAAAAAAAAAAGTCAATTTTACTAATTTATGATAAGCTTTGCCTTTCAAAAATGGTTGCTTGAGATGTATGTAATTGTAGTAGTTTGATAGTATTTTGTAAAAGACTCTAAATATAGAGATGTAGCATTTTTTTGGTTAAGACATTGTATGTAGCATATCCAGCCACAAGAAAATTTTTCTTGTGGAGTAACATTAAAGATCTGTATTAAGGTGCAGTACTAACAAAAGTTGTTATTTCATGAAGCTATTCCTTAGTCCTTTTGTCTGCTCTATGAAAGACTTTTGTGTGCAATAATCCTGTAGTGTTTTGTCAGTAGATAGGTCCACATGTTAACCTTTTCTTTATCTTTTTTTTATTGTTCCCTGTAATTCCTCTGAGATGAATGGTAGTTCATCTCAGTTGTGCTTGAATATACTTTTTGATTATTTACCCCATATCCCGTCTTTTGTATATCCTTATTTGCTCTCCTTTTTGGTATCATTTTATTGTAGGTAAATGGGATAGAGTTTATGATAGAATTCTTGGATTAAGGTTTTACATGTGATATTCAGTATCGCATTCCATAGATTATGTAAAGTGTGCATGTGTGAAATATATTTTTGAAAGAGGAATTAGTTAGAATGTAATTGAAAATTTATGTTTGGAGTTCAGGGAATATTTAAATGAATGTTTTTGAACATTTCATTGTAGGAAATTTCTCAAATTGAGAATGAAAGTCCATTTTGTAAATGTTTTATACATAACCTTCTCAAATGCAAAGAAATATATGGTTTAAAGAAAGGAATTTATTATTGTAGGTAACCTTTTTCCTTTTTTTTTATTTGGTCATGTCAAGTTGTCCTTTGTTATACTAATCACAGCACAATAAATCTTCTAGTCAGGATTTTGAGAATCACTTTTTCCAACTGGAATCTTAAGATGCTCCAGTTACTGCATATTTTTTGCATAATTTAATTACACATTTTTGATAGCTTTTAATTGTGTTGAATACAAGTGAAAAAAATAAATGTGCATTATTGTTAGTTACACTGCTTGTTCCATTTTCTGTTTGCCATGTTGAAGTAAATTTGGCACTGCTTGTTCCATTTTCTGTTTGCCATATTGAAATTGAATTGAATATCTATCAGTTTAGGTAACTTTTAATCACTTATCTTTACCCCTATTCAAATAGGATGGATCAGTACCATATAGCCTCTCAGTTTACTCATGTACATTCTCATCATGTGTCAAGAGTGCTGGAATGAAATAATATGCAAACATCAATTCTAACTGAAGCATTTTTTTTTTATTCTGTTTCCTTAATTCATCATATGAGATCAAAGTCTCTGTTCATACATCCACCTTCACCCACAAAATTATTCCTTTGCCAACCTCATGTGAATCCTTTCTCTGGTATACCCTTTCTCCATTTACCCTGTCATACTTCTTTTTATATCCTTAACCCATGTTTTAACTAGCACATACTTTGCATTACTATATTTTCTTGAAAGATGTTGATCCATTTGCCCTTCTAATGATTTTTAACTCGATATCGGTTTGTGTATACTGTTTATCCATATCTAAGTATATCATGTAAGTTATCATTTTCTACTGCTCTTACTTTTTATTCATCCTGATTATGGAAACTATAGTTTCACATCCATACATCAGAGTTGGCACAAGAATTCCATCAAGCAGGCTTCCTGTGCATCCTACATTAAATTCTTGCTATTCATCAGAACTTTCACTTCATCTCTAATTTATCTCCCTTCCAAGACTGTGCCCTCGCCCTCAGCTTTCCCATTACATTCACTACTGATCTCACTTCCAAAAACCTAAATTCGACCACAGCATTCAGGTTCTCACCATTCAGAACAATATTGATTTTATTCTCATTATTTACTAAACACATCATAAGAGTGACCTATCAATCTGTCCAACTTCTCTTCTGATTGAGAGAACTGTACTATCTGCATACAACTGTAGTAAAATCAAATTTGTTCCACTATGGTTCAGCAGTAGATTGCTGTTACCTGACCTCATTCTTCTTTCAATTCCCCATCAGCGAAAATATTAAACAACCATGATGTTATAGTTTTAGTGCACTGTTACATTCATGTTTCTTTACATTCATGTTTCTGTTACATTCATGTTTCTTTACATTCATGTTTCTTGTTACATTCATGTTTCTTTACTGATATACAAGTGACATACAGGTACTCCTCACATTACTCAGAAGTGTCCTCTGAACACCATAAAAATTTTCAGATAGCTTTCATGCTATATGTGTTTTCTGAATTCATAAATGTTGCTTGTCCTCTTTTTCTCTAGAACTGTTTTCCCTACCTGTATGTATAAGTGTGAAAATCTTGTACACATTTTACTCACTCCTTTTTCTCTTCCTAAATCAACCTTATTCTTCACCTCTGAACTTACCGATCACAATCTTATCATGTATCTTATTGTTCATTATTTTTTACAATAATTTTTGAGCTCATCTGTTGTGTCTATTTGTATCATGAAGATGACCAGCTAATCCATTTAATGTAGTCAGCAAGGCAGATGAGCTCATGACAATGCCAGATTTAATTTTAAATGCCCGTATATTACTGGACTCCAACAGCATAACACTGTGCCATGAGCAAAAAGTCACCTTCAGCAATGATGTATAATCGTCAGTGGATGAAAAAGAGTGTAGTCTTGCCAAAGATCTCACCCAAGAGGAGTTCACCATTTCCCTGCTACTGATTGTAGTATATTGAAGCTGCAGGAAACCCCATGGAAGTGCTCTTGGGCTGTATGATAAATATAACTGCACACAGAACGTGTCTTGAGAGTTGTGTGTGAATTTGTATACAAAAACTAATCAGTAATTGCTCAATAACCTGTTCCCATAATTTCCTGCTCATGATGTTACCTCATTCATCTTTGCTTAGCTGTTATTTGCTAGGGATAGGTTTTTCAGCATCTCATGCTTCATCACATTATCAGTTGCCATACTAGTCTTTTCAAGATGACCAGATCCAGCTTTGTGGGAGTAATGATGTTGGAAGGAAAGAAGAAATAAGGTATCCTAATGGCAAACTTGGTCCTGCCAGTACATTTTGAAATCTTGCTTTTAGATTTATTTTCATGATTCCAAGCAAGAATGCTGGCATTTCCTTCTTAGGACAACTTATAACTTATGGATAGTTACTAATAGAGGAAAAACATCACCCAGAACAGAAATAGTGAAAATATTGCTAAAACCAGCACTGCAAGCAAAATTTGATCCCAACACTTAACAATATGGGGTAAATTAGGTAGTAATCGTTATTAGGTAGTAATCGTTTGCAGAATCCTATTAAAGACTTCAAACATCAGGTATGTATCTGCATTCCCATTAGCAAAACTTGACATGTGCCAGAACCTCAAGATGGAAGCGAAGACATCTTAGTCAAGAAACTTAAAAAATTATAACTCATAAGCTATCATTGGTTATTGGTAGTATAAACTTCATGAAGCCTCAAAATGTTGATCAGTAATGTCTATGTGTAATTTCAGTTGCATCAATGTGAATAATCATTTTGTGAAGGATACCACTGGTGACATTGTGCAGGACTTTTGGATGGGTGAGACGTCCAGGGAATACCACGACGTCACCCATCTCTGGCTTCAAAAGGCACTTCTGTTTGGGGAATTCCAACTCACCACCCTGTGGAGATACATTGGTCAAAATACTGTGCTTCTTTTAACAAGGTAGTTCCAGTTTTATGTTTATGCTGTTATATGCATTGTTTGTGTCCACATTTTTCTTAACTAAGATTCTTCTTTTTTCTCTGTTTTGCTCTTGTTTATAGTTCATTCAAGGACTTGCCTAAACATCTGGTCTTGACTAGAGAAATTAACCTTGAAAAGTGCTATGCAAATAAATGTCTCTGACTTGCAGCAGCAATGTATGTCAATATTCGTTTTAATTGTTCAAAAATACTGGTGCAACTCACATAATACCATAGCCGTCTGTACCTGATAGTGTTTAGTGGGTGTGAGGTGAATGTGGAAGGAGATGGTGGAAGCATCATGGTGGTTGGGCATGCCTGCCACCTCATCAGGATGAAACCGAGCCACTATGGAGTGCACCACTTCATCCTGCAAGGCAAAAGAGCCTGGATTTGAACCTTTGTGATGCCCCACAGGAAACAGCATCACCATCCCCTGCATTCGTGAGGTAGTGCCAGGAAAACACAAAAAAGGCCACATTCATTCACACTGAAAGTATTTGACACTGTCCCTTATATGAGGCAAAAGCGGGCCTTTCAGATAGGTTTAAGAGAGATACCTTTGGTGGATTTGAAATTACTTTAGATGAAGGGAACAGAGGTGATACATAAGAAGAGCCTTTTCTCTTTCAGGTGTTGTGCTGCAGGGCTGGTTCTTGAGACCAGTGCTATTCTTAATCTTTGTAAATAACCTCCCATAGAGAAAGGATTCATACCTGAATATATCTGCAGATGATGCTAAGACCATGGGAGATGTAAGGAAGACAAGGATTCCATCAACTTATGAATTTCAGAGATGGTCTGATACACCGTAGTTAAGTTCAAACAGGGGAATGTATTGTTAAGAAGATGAGACATGGTGGAAGTAAACCTTGACATGGTTTTAATCTTGTAGGAAACATGCTGCATGAATCTGTGTGAAAGGGACATGGGGGTTGATATTGTATCCAACCTCTTGTCAGACCACCATGTTACAAGAATTGTTAGGGAGGCAAAGTGAGTACTGACTGATAATAGAATCGCATTTATGTAAACAGATAAGATGTTCCTTAAACTATATATGATAGACTTGAGTGAGACATGTATCTCAAGCTTGGTGACTTTGCTTTTAAAGAAACATGAAGATTTAACAGAAAAGGTTCTGAGGAGGCAACTTAGTATCTGATGTAAACTGAGTTAAAGGCTGTAAAACTGCCCTTTACAGAAAAGAGAAGAATAAGTGGAGACCTTATCATAAGATTAAAATGTATGAACCAGTTTCACAAAGAGCAGAAAATCATATGAAAGGCAAAGAAAACAAAAAATGCAGCAGTGGTTAGAATCTGTCCAGTGAAGTTTAAGCACAGGAAATATGAACTATTGAAGATGAGAAAGGGAGTAAGCAGACTAAATTGCCACCATCATACTGGGGAAAATTTACAAGAATCAAGACTGAAAGGCCAGAACTGGAGTACAATTTTCAAATTTGGTCACTGCACTTCATGAAGCACAAAGAACTTCTGGAGAAGGCCCAAAGGAGGGTACAAAGATGATACAAGAATTGAAAGAGCTGAGTTATGATGAGAGGTTAACAGCACTAAATTTTTCCAACACAGAAGGAAGGAGAGTAAGAGGTAACATGATCTTAAACTTTTAAGTTTTAGTCAATTTTGACAATGTGAAGTGACACACACTTCAAAAGATGCAAAATTAGAACAAACATAGGCCATAACCTGATATAAAGCAAAAAGCTTGTTAAATATGAAGAAGTAACTTTCTTGTATGTGTGATTGATGAAAGGAATAAACTAAGTGGTAAAATTGTGATTATGGACAGTTTATATATTTGAAGTTTTGTAGCCTTGTGAGTGAAGAACTTCCTCTCTGTTCTGTACAAAAATGTAATTACACACCTTTGATAGACTACCAGTGGCAGGTAACTTACTGGCAGAGAGTATGGGAAGGCAATAAGCTGCTGGTTCTTGAGGACCTCATTGAAGATGGTGTCCATCAGGTGGTCCAACCCCAGCTGAGAGGTCCACTGGTCCACAGTAGGCACTGCTTCCATCCCTGTCACCAACTTCCTCTTGTCCTGTCAGGAGGTCCAAAGAAGTGATGAGTGTTAAGGGGATAGGATGAGGTTGTAGGGTGTGTGGCATGGTGTAAGTGTGTGTATTTGTATGATGCTTAGGATTATGTAGTGGGGGCTGCTGTAGGGGTGGCTTGTTCATTTCCTCTTTTATTTAGGCCCAGAGTCAGATTAATAAGAGATTAATTTGAATAAAGAAAAAGGATTCTGCAAAGATAATGAATTCAAACTGATGCATAATAAAACAAAGAATCGATTAAAAACTAACAAGGAATCCACAGAGAAACAGAGTTAAAAAAGGAAAATTGAAAATCTATTTGCACTATCTAAAGATACCCAACTTGCCTACAGTCATGGAAATTAGAATTTGTTGATAATTCATGTTGTATACTTAGTACGATATGTAAATATGTTTACTATGTATTTTCCCAAAATAAATGCAATCATTCAATTATTGATGCTTACCTATACCATCATCTTGCTACTCCTACCTCTTGATCCTGATGCTACACTTGAACTGGTGAACGTGAGAAATGCTTTAATTAAAAGCATGTGTCCCAGCCATATTTGCTGGCTACATACACTGATGGTGTAAGTAAACAAGTGTAGCTACAGTTCAGTGTATCTTGATGCCATATAGAGGAAGACCTACAGAATAACAAGTCCAACCCACACAGTATGAAGGATAGGAAAAAAAAAAGAACTCTTAAAAGACACCTATTGCTACCCTGACACATAGGGCTCAAACTTAGTGAGTAGGAGCAGCAAATATGGCTGGGAATCCTGTTTTCAAATCATTTTCTCATGGTTGCCATCTCGTGTGGCATCAGGAGTGAGAGGCAGAAGGATGGTATAAGTAAAATGATTCATTAAGTTTGGCATAATTCATAAATAGTGAACCTTTTTAAATATATTAACATGGATCGAACAAATCTATTTCCAATGTGGTCTCTTGATACATAAAAAATTATTAAAGGCACAGAGTAAAGAATAACAAAGAGTATGAACTTACAGTTGCACTAGATTCAAAACAGAATAATTTCATAATGACTAAAAACTAATATTAGAGAGGTGAGCACAAGCATAAAAGGATTAAAAATCATTTACAAACACATGAAGATCATTGGCAACTAACTTATTCCCTAAAACGATTATACACATTCCCTTCTATGACTGACTAGCATTCATTTAGGGAATTTTAACTATAATTATGAACTTTCCTTTTCTAAAACATGTTATTCTGAATGTGGATTTGAACGATCTTGAATCCAATGATATAATGAAGGGATAGGAGGAGTGTCAGAGGCTTATGGGAGGACTCGAGAAGACTTTATAGCATCATGACTGACTGTCAGCTGTTCACGTGGCTGACAAAAGTTCCTGTAATGTGATAGCCTTACATAGGAAAGGACAGCAAGACTGGCATAGGAGAGTAGAAACACTGCAAATATTTCCTAATTCCCAGTGATGTTCACTGAGAATTCTCAGTTTGAACTGAAAATGTACAAACCTTACATGAAGTAGATGTGACGGCCTGGGCATAGAAGCTTGCCAGCATCACAGGCCGAGCAAGGAGGTACTGTACTCACCTGGGGCAGAGCAGGGGACCACTGGTCATGCTGGTAGGCCAGGCGGAGGAGGTCTTGGGCGAAGCGTGGGGTGAAGGTTGGGTACTGGTACACCTCATCACAAGGCTGTCAGAACAGCACACATTATACACGTTTGCTAACTGCCATATTTAGTCAGTTGTATACTATTATTAGCAGATAAACTGTAGTTCAACCTTTGAAATCATCTATGGACCAAGAACAATACTTTCATCTATTCTGTGTAGATCATACCAAGCTTTGCTGTGTTACACCACCGACCTGCTTGAAAGAATGGCTGTCTATTTGTTGAAATAGCCCTGCTAGAGATAGCATCAAGGTAATATATGGAGTAAACTAGGAATTTTTAAAAAGCCTTAAAGAGTTTTCCTCAATACAGCCCATCCATAATCAAGTAAATCTCAAAAATGGAGAAAATCTTGCTCACTGATGGTGCCTCCTCCACACTCATCTCACTCATTCTCTTTGGTAGAACACCACTAATTCACAGCTTCTTCTTGATATGCATACCACCTCACAGAACAGGAGAAAACCAGACACATGTAAGTTTCCTTTCCTGATATCCACTCACAGCATAGGTTAGTAGAAACCCTGATACAGTCAGGGTTTCTTCCTTATAACCACGTCACCCACAACATCCCACTCATAGTCTTTCTCTGACATCTGCTTCAACCCTAGCAAAAGTATCACTCATAATTTACTGATGTCCTTATTACTCACCCTTATAACCTTGGAAAATTGGCCATGCATGACATCATTCCAGGTAGATGTGAGGTACATGAGGTTCCACAGGAAGGGGTTGGAAAAGTAAGAGGTTAAGTCAGGGGTACTGAGGTCATAATGGGTGGTGTTCAACATGACTCCAAGGTTGGGTGTGGCTGTCGTCACCACCATGGGCACACCGGCATCCCAAAGAGCACCACAGAAGGCCATGTCAGTAGGGTCAAGGTGTTGATGGGTCCTGGGCGGAGTGTAGGTATAGGGTGAAGTGAGCTGCGCCAAAATGTCATGTCGGATGGCATACACACCGCACACACAGGAGGCATGCCAATATCCTCTGTCATGAGAAACATGCATATATCATATATATATCTTTTAGGATATAGGAGAAAGAATGATACCCTTGTATTCCCAGCATGTTTTCCTTCAAACAGCAATACACAATGATATAACATTACCTTGCAACAAAGATTTATATATCCTTATTATACAGAGACTACTAAACACATTTTCTGCCTCCCATTATTTTCAAAGATGATATGCATGTAAGGTTTCTTGCACGTACAAGCATATGACAATTTCTGAATGAAGTTATCATTGATCTGATTGCAGAGACTAGTGTTTCTCGCAGCCTGAGTATCAGCAACCTGCCTTAGTGTGTCTTGATTGGTTAGTGTTCTTAATTTACTCTTCCTTGGCTGCCACTTCATTGTGGAAATTTTACTTCTGGGTGCTGTAATTCTTCCACCAGTAATTCAGGATGGTTGGCTTTACCATTCTAAGGGGAAGAAAGGCTGAATTCTCACCTGGAAGCAAGAAAATGTGGGCTCGTGTAATTTCTTGGGGCACTGATTGCTCAGAATGCACGATCAGGCATCTGCTTCCTGCAACACCTGAAAAGTGCTCACCTTGTTTAGATCAAGACTCTATGGATGTTGAATCCTTCAGGAACCTTGCCAATTCTATGCCTGGACGTCTGTAGATGGTAACTAAGGCCAAGGGGAGATAACAAAGCACTGAAATATAGTGTGACATCGCCTTTGAAAATGTACTGGGAGGTGGACAAGGTATTTTTTTGCGTACACTGCAGATTTTTTGACCTGTAAGGCATACATCGAACTAGATAAGATACTCTGTTCCATTTCAAAGTGATATGCTTTTCTTACTTACCAGTGAAAGGAAAGTAATCAGATGACCTTCACTGTGTGTATTTGTGTTACTGACCTTGCACTATGCTGTCCACTTAAGAGGTGGGCGTGGTCCCAGGAGTGGGTGGGGTTCAAGGTCGTTGGGTCAATGTCTCGCCAGAAGGATGCTTCGGTCCCTTTTTGGATTCTGAGGAATACGCGATGAAACTCACTTTGGTGAGGGGAGGGAGGGGGGAATCTTTCAATACTTGTGTATTGTGGACAAAAACAAAGGAAAAAAAGCTTAACTTTATATCAATCGATAGTTTTCACAGACAATGGTATCCAGCCTCTGAAAACTAAAGGATGTCCATAAAGTTTGCAGCTGAGAAATTCTTTTTAAAGAAAATACATTTATTAAGTAAATGATGATAACATCTATAAATAGTGATGATATTCTATACAGAATAAACTTCAAAGAAACATCCCAATACAATATAATATTGTCAGGTTTCGATACTTCAGAGTGGTTTTGTACACTTACCAAGGTTCAACGTTCAAAGATCTGGCTTTGATGACACCGTACTCAATATCTTAAAGGCCTTGAGTGCTGAATGGTCGCAGTACGCTGGTGTCTGACTTATGCTACCCAAGGTTAGCTCATAATAATGGGCAAGGCCCAAGAGGAAAAGTTGAATGTTTACCCTCAAGGTAAATCAATCCTAGAGGCATTAATGATGATAATATACTGATAGAGGGTTACCTGAGCGCGGGAGCCAGGACGGGATGTCCCAGGCTCAGCAGGAGGGCAGGGATCTCAGGGTTGAGGAAGACGTCAGAGTCGATGTGGAGGAACCATTTACACCCGAGCCGCATACATTCTTTCCTGCTCGTGGATATAACAGTAATGATAATGATATAATGTTAGTCACATCACAGTAATGATAACATAATGATTGTCGAGATAACGATAAGAATGATTATGAGATGAGATATTCAGGTCAAAATTTGTTCGAGTTACAGTAACGTATTGGTTTTCAAATCGATGTTCATTTCCTACCTCGTTCACATCCGTACCTTTAACATCATTTTCAAATACATTAATCAATGGTCCACTTCTATCGTGCTGCAGAAGTTGTACAGCCCGACTATCACAAATGATGTGGTAATGTAAATATAACATTTGAAATGCTGACTGAGATCGATTTCATCAACAAATGTTCAGTACTAACATTTTGCACTGAAGTTCATGTTCCTAAATATGTGAGGTTATATAGTGTACGTGCTCTCGTTGGCTAGTCCTTATCGTAGTTTTCCCATCTTTATTTGACAATCGTATGACTTATATAGCTCTCTTTACTCAGAGTGTGATTAATGAGGCAATTAATCTATTTCAATTTCTACCTTAGTGGTTAGACTGCGCCAAAACAAACGGCTATTGTGTACATGGCGTCTGCTCTAATGACACATTGACCTGATTATTTCGGCATAAGAAGTTGGTGGCACATATGAAGACATAGGTCCACGTGGATGGAAGACCTGCTTAGTCTACTGAAAACAAATATAGAATCGTAATCATCTGAAGTTCCACGGATTTCCAGAAGATTCCAAAAGGTGAAGAGATTATGGTCACAGTAGCTTTTAGAAGTCTTTTACATACTTCTTCAAACAGTTATCAAAATTGGACAAATCCTTGATCCTCTATGTAAATTTTCCGTGATATGTCACGAGTTAGCTAAGTTTTAACTTCCTCTACATGGCACTAATGACATCTCTTCTAAAATACAAGTACTCGAGGATAATTACACTTGCTAATTACAGTCTTCTTGTTCCAACTTTGTTTTGCTCACTCACCACCATCGCCTGAAGGTGTAACAAGCGTGTGTTTGTGCAACTGTTATAAGCCATTTTTGGCAGTGTTACGTCACGGTTACTTTAGAAAACTGTAAACAAGTAAAAGCTAGTAAGATAGCAGTGGTTGATACTTCTTAAGTATCTCGATGTGTTGTAAATATATCAAAAAAACAACTGTAAACAATCAGTTGTTGATAAGGATCCCAAGCGATCGCCACTTTTGATAAAGCATTTGAAATAAATCAGCGTAATCCGTATGGATAAAGAAGTCACGCTGAGAATGTTAGATGACCTTGATAAGGTAAGTAGTTTCTCGTTGAAATAATTGGACTGTTTGACGCTATCGCTGACTTATCCTCATGTCTGTATCTATGCTTTGAATGTGATTATAGTATGGACAGTACGGGTGAATATTTGTTTTCTGTATATGTATAAACTGTACAATTCTAGATATGAATGTTAGATAATATCTTTATCACCGTGATTCTTTATATATATATATATATATATATATATATATATATATATATATATATATATATATATATATATATATATATATATTGGAAAGGATCACAATTTTACGCGTGATCACGACATTCCTGAGTCGTGTTTCATTTATTCCCGTGGACTCATAGGAATATATATATATATATATATATATATATATATATATATATATATATATATATATATATATATATATATCGAAAGAAACTTTAGATGAGCTGCTCAGTATCAGTGTGATGAAAGGAAAAAGTATTAGTTTCATTTACTACACATTTTAGAACGAAAGATGTGGACATGTTTGGCGCCAGCATATCGAGACTCAGTATCACTGAGGAGGTAGGTAGGAGCCAAGCAGTCTGGGACCTGCGCCAATTAATGTTTAAGTTTACTCTTGTTGGCTCTGGAATATAAGGTCCTCAGTGGCTGAATGGGAGGCATTATGACACCTCCGCGACGCCTCGGTTAAAGGTTCCGTTGTTTGTCTGTATGTCTTTACAGAATCATGCGACAGGGATGGATACTTTCAGCAGGCTTAAACTTGTTAAGGGAGTTGGTCTTGAGCTACCTCAGCTCCGCCGAGTGTATTGAGGTCAAATTGGATTATCTTGGTTAAGTTTAGAGGTGGGTCAGCGATGATGATGTTCAGTTTGATGTTTTGCGTAAATCGAAAATGACTGTTGGTGTGCATGTCTTTTCGTGATAGCAATACTTTTTTTTCTGTCCGTTTTCAGAATAATTATGTTAATATTCGTTCTTTTTATCTGACTAGTGTTTAGAGCGAATCACACCGTGAACAGTAAATGATAAATGTATAATTTTTTTTTGCTTAACTTTGAAACACTTTTGATATATATTTATAGATTTTGATACCTCATGGTGGCTACCTAAAGTATCTTTTTCTTAAGAGAATTCTCATTATTAGCATAAGCTTATGCCTAAAATTATGAGTTTAAAGATATTTCGAATTGTTCCGAGATAAAGAAAATCTAACACAGTTAAGGTAAAGTCTCCTCACAATGTGATTAAATAAAGGACAAATGAACACATTGAAAGACAGACATGTTTGACTAAACCCACTTGTCAACAATTTTGAGTCAGAAGTTAAATTGATATTATCCCGAACAATGAGTCAAGTCACGCTATTCAATCAAATGGTAACTGATTTACATAAGTATTAAGATACTCTTTGTGAGTTAAATAGTATATGACAGTCAGAAAAATTCTGTGATGAGAGAATCATTCTTCTGGAGGGCGAAAGACTTATTCAGTTTTCAACTTATCTTGAAAGAATCGTAAAAAGATTTTGAAAGCAACGAGACGTGGGAGCCAGTTTCTCCATTTACATATTCATTATGGGGTAAGTTTCCTTAAGAGATAAATCTGGTTTTAAAAGCACTGCGCTTTCCATTGTGTAAGGATGTTTCTATAAAGGTATTTTAAAGAATTACTTGGAAGACAGTGTGGCAGACACATATGCCATATGTAAACCCAAGGACCCAACTGTTATGGGGTTCCTGCTCCTTTCATGTCCCGCAGCTTCCAGTAGCAGGGAAACGTTGGACTCCTTTGAAGTGAGTAGTAGCAGTAGTAGTAGTAGTGGAAGTGATCAACATGATACATGGCATGTATATGCCACTGCGACGTGTACACTCACAGGATCATGTTCTTGGCGTCGGCCTCATCCTTTATATCCCCTGTAGGCTGGAGGAGAGTGACTTTTCTCGCTGTCTGACGCAGGCGCGACGCGAAATCCTCCACCACCCCGCTGTATTGCTCCACCTGGGTGATGGGAGGGGAGACCTTTGATTTACTCGGTTACTGGTACATGCTTACCTGTATGGCATGCGCTGCTGGCCTTACATTTCATCATCCTGTGGGGATCAGTTCATTAAAAGTACTTTGTAGGACCAAGTGTTGCCGAGAGAATAAAAGAAATTTGGTAAAAGAAACACTCAAGACTGAAGGAGGACAAGCCTCAGTGTGGGAGAGGACTCGCTAGTGGGAGAAGAGCTAGCCAAGTTGTAGGAGTGGGACTGGTTGTGGGAGTGGAGATAACAAGATTATGAGAGTGGGATTGGTCAGATTGTGGAAGAGGGGCTGGTCAGGTCGTGGGAGTGGGGCTGATCGGGTTGTAGGAGTGGGGCTGGTCAGGTTGTGGAAGGGGGGCTGTTCAGGATGTGGGAGTGGGGCTGTTCAGGATGTGGGAGTGGGGCTGTTAAGGTTGTGGGAGTGGGTCTGCCCAGGTTGTGGGAGTGAGACTCGTCAGGTTGTGGGAATGGGTCTAACCAGTTTGTGGGATAGGGGCTGACCAGGTTGTATAGGAATGGGAATGACCAGTTTGTGGGAGTGGGTCTGCTGCCTAGGTTGCGGGAATAGAACTGAACAGGTTGTGGGAGTGGGGTTGACTGGGAGTAGGATTGTATGGTTGTTGTGGGGTGGGACAGGCCATAGCTTATGGGCCTGAGATTCTCGAAGCGGCTGAGGGTGTTGGAATGAACTTGGCTGTGGAGGGCGAGTGTGTGTGTGTGTGTGTGGGGTGGGGGGAAACAGGAGCGACTCGCTCGAAGCGGACTGACCTGGTTGTAGAGGAAGAAGTGCGTGCGGTTGGGATGGAGGCCGTGGAGCAGGAGGGAGGTCAGGCTTTCGTTCAGGAACGGCTGTGGTCTGAGGACGAACACCCCCACCACCACCTCATGCGTCACGTTCAGCACGGTCTGGTCGTCTGCGGCGAGCAAGAGAGGGTCGGGTACGGTCCTCGTGAAAGAAACTAGCTCTACTGTATCCACATGAACATCTTGATGGATATGAAGGATAATTGGGCATCGTTTTGATAAATAGAAGCTCGTGAATTTAACTGTAAATCAGAGGAGCGATTAGTGTTGTAGGTCCCAGAAGTTTTGTAAGCTTTAGGATAGTGTTGTTGTGAATTCCAGGAACTTCGAAGCTTTGTGATGAATTATTATTGTGACTCCCAGGAGTTTCGAAGTTTTTGGTTACGTTATTGTTGTGAGTCCCAGGAGTTTCGAATCTTTGCGATACATTATTGTGAATCCTTGGAGTTTGGAAGCGTTACTTTAGATTAACCGGAATTATATCATTTTCATCTGTTTTTACTTCTCATATGCAACTCAGATACACAGGAGAGGCAAAGGTTGAAAATTCATCAATGAGCTGCTCAAGTCAAAAAGAGATGGCATAAATGACAACGAGAAAGATATGATTGAATTTGGAAACAGGAAATGGAAGATAAAGGAAAGATTGGCAAAGACTATAGGGATGTAGGGATAACTACAGGCTGTAGGTAGACAGCTAGAGATTAGAGAGAAGTTAGCAAAAGACAGCAACAGTTAAACTGGGCTACTACAGGAAGGATGGGTTAGGTTATAGGCATGACAGCCAAAGATTTTGGAAAGGATAGGTAAAGAATATAGGAACGGCATCCTACTCTTCTAAAGAAGGATAGTCAAAGGCTAGAGAGTGACAGCTAAGGAGAGATGGAGGAATAATGAAAACACGGGACACACAGGGATGACACACACAGGCATGACTTATAAAGACAGATGGATCATATTAAGACACAAGCTCAGGAAAGACATTCAGAGACACAGAGATGGCGACTAAATGTCCTTGTTAAGTAGAGACCCACCAGGCTCTCTCTCTCTCTCTCTCTCTCTCTCTCTCTCTCTCTCTCTCTCTACACTGAGTGAGAGGATCTAGCACTGACCGGGTGTGATGCAGGAGACGCAGCCGTGCTCGGGGTGGTGGGCCCCCGTCAGGTAGTCAGAGAGGGCCAGGAGAAGGGCGCGGCCGTGGGCGCTGGAAGGCCCAGCCAGGAGAATAGGAGGGGCGCGGCCGTCCACCTGCAGCTCGTACCGTCCCCCGTCCGCCACGCTGAGGAGCAGTCGTCCTTCGTCCTCACCCACGCTGGACGTGTCGTCCAGGACGAGGAACGCGCGGCTCTCGGTGTCCAACTGGGCGCGGTGTCGTTGGCGCAGTTCGTCATCCCGGCGCAGTCGTTCGGCCAGCTGCGCCAAGGACGTCGCGCCTGCGTCCCGCGTAGCCTCCCGCACCGTCCGCGCCCACCCTGCCAAGGCTGGTGGAGGGATGAGTCACAAGGTGTTTGAGTGTGACCTCAAAGACCCGGGTAAGAATATCATTAGCAAAAATATACATCGTTGATACATAAGGGTCATCACGTACACCGAAGATTCTAGAACAGTTCGATGTAACGCTCACCGAATTATCAACGGAATACTTTAAAACCTTCCTCTAACGGACTGAACAGTAACAGGTGGCGCAAGATTAAGTCACAACAGCTCCCAGCGTCTGCATCCTAGCATGCATTCCAAGTTACCCTGGACGTACATATTGGATATATGGTATGAACTTTGGCTTGCAAAGAATAGAAGATGATCCGTTATTCCTCTTGTGTGTTATGACGTGCCAGTCACCACCGCTACTCCCGACTGGGAACACAGACGCTAACCCAGACTCACACGTATGTCATGTACATGTACACCTGCACTACAGTACTCCAGCCTCTCACAAATGAAATATCATAGATTTTGTACCTGTGGATGCTTCCCCCCTCTGCGCCATTAACACCACCTTTTCCACCCCGGTCCACCATACCTCCCATTTCCACTACTGTCCGTGCACATGCACCCTACACCGACACCTACCCCTACCAGCTCACGCACATCCAACTTAGCATCACTAGATAAGAACGAATCCTGCAACGAAAACACCTCTAGAAACACAACACACTCGCGCGAACTCATACGACAGACCAAACTAGACCTCTCACCCAACACAGTATTACACCACGGTGAAACGTGACACATCAGGACACAAGGTTGAGCTAACCCAAAATGAAACACCTTAAGTAACAAAGCTCGAGCACCTTTTAATGGGTTAGGAACGAACCGGTGTGCCGAGAGTGGTGGATGGGGAGAGAGAGAGAGAGAGAGAGAGAGAGAGAGAGAGAGAGAGAGAGAGAGAGAGAGGCACTGTACCTGTGAGGCGGTGGTCCGGGAGGAGAATGTCTGCTCCCACGTCCCGCAGGGCTGCAGCTACGGCGCTCCCCTCTGCCTGCAGCAAGCCCTCCGCCCTGAGTGGGGTGGGAGGAGGTTAGTAGAGTGGGGAGTGGAAGATAAATAGGGGGCTGCAGAAGGGAGGGGATAAGTACGTCTAAATGAACATGGGGGGAGGGGAGTCATGCTTTCCCTCTAAGTATCCTATAAAATGAAATAAACTCGTTTTCTTAAACGTGATTTGAACATGTGTTTTTAAATGGGCTATTCAATGCAGTTTAGAACGGCTCTTCGCCGAACTACGCGTATAACACGGTACTGGCGAACAAGTTACAGGTTTTTATGATGAATAACCTCATCAGATTCATACATAGAAGCGTATCCACCATACACTATCTTCATATATTCTTTACAATGGTATTAGATTTTTAGGATAAAAAAAGAGGTGTTTTTCATAACACTGATGTCATTCTCTTTGTCACGTGAATTTATTGTTCATCCACGCAATAAATAGACCTATGATGGTATTATCATTAAACCACTCGACACATTTCACTGGGCTTCTGGACCAGTTGGGACTGCACTCCATTCAGGAGCAGGCTCCTTTGGAACGAGAAGGTGTGCCCGATGAGACTTAGTTAAGATCCTTCCCCTCCACAGATGAAGATGAGGCCTTGCTCAAGGCTATTTCTCACTCGCATTGTTAACCACTTGCAAGCGGAGCCCCTTAATACTAGTCACTGAATATATTCAGTAAATATGCTTGTGTCCACCAGTCTGGCCCCTCTCTTCACAAACACTTACCCTATACGGTTAAAGTTAGCAACGAAGACCGAAAACAAGCGCCGGGAACTTGGGGGGGTTCTTCTCAAACAGTTCCAGAAGGCGCGAGGAAGACAGAGAAGAGGGGAAAATGGTGAGGGAATGGGAGGTGGGAATGATTCTCACCTGGGGAGAAATACGAGTATGTGGTCGTCTTTCTCATCTTCTCCGCAGCTGGGTCCTTCCTCCTTCTGTTGTACCTGAGGTGGGGGATGAGATGTCAGCAACACAGCACTCTGGCCTCATGGGGGTGTTATCATTATTGTGGCAGATATAGTGGCACTCTGTCGTTATGAGGTTAATAACTGTGGCACTCAATATGGGGTTAATAACAGGGACACTTTAACGTTATGGAGTTAATTACTGTGGCACTCTCTCAGTATGGGGTTGATAAAAGTGACACTGACGTTATGGGGTTAATAACTGTGGCACTCTCAATATGGGATAAATAAGTGACACTGACGTTATGGGGTTAATAACTGTGGCACTATGTCAATATGGGGTTGATAACTGTGGCAGTATGTCTATATGGGGTTGGTAACTGTGGCAGTATGTCAGTATGGTCTTGGTAACTGTGGCACTGTCAATATAGGATCAGTAACTGTGGCACTGTCACTATGGGATTCATAATTGTGGCACTCTGACGAAATGGGGGTACTGTACCACACAGCAACAGTAGCTCATGTACTGTACCACACAGCAACAGTAGCTCATGTACTGTACCACACAGCAACAGTAGCTCATGTACTGTACCACACAGCAACAGTAGCTCATGTACTGTACCACACAGCAACAGTAGCTCATGTACTGTACCACACAGCAACAGTAGCTCATGTACTGTACCACACAGCAACAGTAGCTCATGTACTGTACCACACAGCAACAGTAGCTCATGTACTGTACCACACAGCAACAGTAGCTCATGTTCGTCCGGTCTAGCCGACTCGAATCAGGCGCTTGACGTACCTCGTCTTGGAACGATGAGCCAAGCTGGGTCGTATATGTTCGAGGGGCTGCTACCTCCTTAGCATCACTAAGTTATAATATAGATTTCAAGAGACGGACTGTCCATCTATTTTCGAACTGTTTCTCGACACAAGAATGCAAGAAGCTTTTTATGATTTCTTCCTCGTATCGTTCGTCACTGGTGTAGCTGCCATATATATATACTATCCCTGGGGATAGGGGATTAAGAATACTTCCCACGTATTCCCTGCGTGTCGTAGAAGGCGACTAAAAGGGGAGGGAGCGGGTGGCTGGAAATCCTCCCCTCTCGTTTTTTTTTTTTTTTTTTTTCAATTTTCCAAAAGAAGGAACAGAGGGGGCCAGGTGAGGATATTCCTAAAAAGGCTCAGTCCTCTGTTCTTAACGCTACCTCGCTAACGCGGGAAATGGCGAATAGTTTAAAAGAAAGAAAAGATATATATATATATATATATATATATATATATATATATATATATATATATATATATATATATATAGGTTGTAATTATTTTTGGGGAGGGGAGGGGAGGATTGCAAACTGAAATGGAGGTTATATTTGCTGTAGGAACGATTGGAGTTCGTTTGATTTTACATCTCACAACTAGAGATAGAGCTAGTGTTGTAGCCGTATATGGATGTTGTGGCCCCTGTGGGTAACGGTCAGTTGTAGACAGGGTTGAAGACTGTCGCACGGTCATCAGAAGGATGTTATATGTCGCATATATAACTAAAGCTCTTCTAAAAACTTATTTAAACTCACCTGGATATCGTAAGATATAAAGGACACTTCTGTAGACTTACCAAGTCACCGTAGATTGTAGATTATAGTGTAGAATCAATGGACGTTGTAGCCACTCGTGTAGGACCACCCTGGAATATCGTAGCTATCATGTATACGGTCGTAGACTCACCTGGATGTTGTAGTCGAAGGCGTGGGCGGAGGCCAGGAGTTGCTCCTCCTCTACCCTACCCCGCGCCCAGCCGGCCTCCACGCCCACCACCACCTGGACCCTCACGGCTCGTCCGTCTCCCTCCTCTCCTCCATCTCCACCATTGCTCTTCGTATCTAGGTCTTCTTCCTCCCATCCTCCAGGTTCCTTAGCTCCCTCGCCGAGGCGGCTATCATCTCCCGTGCCTCTCGCTGCCTCAGTTACTTCCTCGCCGACACGATAGCTTTCTTCGCCCAAGATGGCTTCTCCCTTCACGTTTACCTTATCTTCACCTTCCGCTGCGTTGTCTGTCGAAGAGAATCTGACATATGGCAGCAATTTCCCTCTCGTTCCTACAGTTAGATGAGTCGTAATGCCGGATAAGGCGACCAGGGTCATTAAGACGGTGCAAGTTGCGGCTCCATCCTGGCGACGAGACCGAGTTTATATGTCTGTGGTGTAGGGGAGTGTGGCGCGCAACCTATGAAATATCTCGGGTCTTTTACATTGAGGTCGCCCTTCCTGTGACTCACTGCGACTACCAAACCGGCTCACTTTACGGTGTGCTATCTTTTGTTTCCATTTTTAGAAATAGATCTTCATCGTCACTCTCTTCAGTAATCGAATTTATGTGTATGATACCCGCACTATACTGTCCCCATAGCCTAGCTAAACTCACAGAGTTAGCGACGGCGTCTTACTAACTTTTTTCAAACAAAACAAGTGTTTATTTTTGAGAGCTTAGATTAAGAACCACCAGTCAAGTCTCTGCAAAAATCACCAACTAAATGGACTGGTAAATGAATGTATGTATATACATTTGCTTGTTCTTCCTAATTGCCTCTCCTGCCTTCGCTAGATAGCGTCAGGAAGAGAAGAATTACGGCCTCATTTGCACACATTTTCTGTCTGGGTCTCAGTGTATGACGCACGGAAACTAGACTCTGCTTACTTACACTCTAACATGCATCACATTTTACATTCACACCCCACACACTTTACGCACACACTCAAACATTGTTGCCCTAAATCCTTACACTCTTCTGCTTCCTTAGTTAATTGTTCACAAGAGAAGGGGGCCAAGTGAGGATTTCCCTCAAAGGCTCAGTCCTCTGTTCTTAACGCTACCTCGCTGACGCAGGGAGATAGCGAATAGTATGAAAAAAAAGAAAGACAAACTAAGCTGGAAAGAACATGTTAGGACCGTCATCAAACCCACCTATCTCGTCTCTTCGTTCTTCGTGAACTCAAGAACACCCACACAACTGCAAGGTTCATCATCACATCACATCACATCTTTATAATATTATTATTTCTACTATTATTACTACAAATGATGATGATGATCACATTATCAATATTGATAATAATAGTAATGATAATAATAATGATAATAATAATGATAATAATAATAATAATAATAATAATTGATAATAATAATGATAATAATAATTATCATTATTATAATTATTATTAATATTATTATCCCGAGGGACAAGGGAGAACGAATACTATCCATGTATCTTGTGCGACATAAGTTGGGCGAGAGCAGGGGACTAGGAAATCCTTGCCTTCGGTATCCATCCTTTTCTTACAGTAGGAAGAGCAAAAGGAACCAAGCGAAGGTGTATCCAAGCAAGGGTGTATCCAAGCAAGGGTGTATCCAAGCAAGGGTGTATCCAAGCGAGGGTGTATCCAAGCAAGGGTGTATCCAAGCGAGGGTGTATCCAAGCGAGGGTGTATCCAAGCGAGGGTGTATCCAAGCGAGGGTGTATCCAAGCGAGGGTGTATCCAAGCGAGGGTGTATCCAAGCGAGGGTGTATCCAAGCGAGGGTGTGCGTCGGTGGAGAGAATGAGACGGCGGTACAAGGACCAAAAGTTTGGAAGGATGGAGTAACAAAGTTAGCGTTCCATTATGTTATATTACAGTTTTACAGCGAGAGGATCTTTTGGGCTAAGTAATAACCTGAACTATAACTTGCAATTATTTTTCGGTATTTTTCCCCAGGGTAATAGATAGATTTGCTTGTAAACCTCAGTATGAGGAATATTGATTATTCAATGTTGAATAAGAATTTGGGATTGAAATATTCTATGGGGATATTAAGCGTTATAAGTAAATCATTACATATTACATATTCATTGTGTATCTTGCGGCTAGGGGGCAGCAGTAAGAGACATTTCCCAATGGGTATTTCAGGTATAGAAACGTTTCATTGTTAAATTCAATTTTTTTGAACAAAAAGTTTTTTTTTTTTCAAGGGGGCTGAAAAAAATACCCTGAACTATTATTACCTGCAATTTTTTTTTCGGTATTCTTTTGAGGGTAATACAGATCTGTTTGAAAACAGTATAAGGACTATGTTCCATGTTCAGTACGACGAATCTGCCCTAATCAAATATTATTTGGGGACATTATGCCCAGTAAATTTATTGCTTACATTATGAAAATATTTTGTGATTTTCCGTTTTGTATCTATTGAGAATCTGTCGGCATGGGAGAGAGCATTGTGAAATATTATCCTTGATTATTTCAAGTACAAAGGCATTTCCTTATGTTATAATTTCGAAGAAAAACTTATATTTTTTGTATATATATAATACAGAAATTCGATCTCCTATCACTAGAAGATCCAGTTCATATGCATGTTATCACTAAAATCCCTCAGATTGCCCACCTATTATGTTCACGACTCAGCCGCTCCTCCGGCCAGTAATGCCTCCTGTCCCTTCACGGGAAACGATGATTTGTCGTGGAGGAGTTGTCTGGCGAGTGCAAGTGACGTGGCAAACGGATAGTTTTGCAGTTTCCACCCTCAACACGATGTGCAATCTACATTGTGTGCATAGCACCGTTGATATTCATCTGTACTCTTCTCACAGTCATACCCTACAATACCTGCTGTTTCTACACTATTTTTCTTATTGGATCATACCGTGTTACAGTGTAAGCTCTTCCGTATTGCTGTGACTGGAGATGAACTGAACCTCCCATCATATGGAGTGGTGGTCCACAGTTTAGAAAGGAAGAAGGTACACCATCAGTGTGTGAAATGTCATCATCGTCCCCAAGTCCCTGAAAATGAGAGTTGTCGACGTTGGAGTCGGAGGATTCATAAGAAGAATCATTAATCTTCTCTGACGAACAATCTTCAGATGACCGACTTGTGTCCCATGGATTCCTACTACAGCGTCTGCCAATACCCTCTACCTCAGAATACTGACAAGAGTCATCGTCAGACGATTCATCGTCAGACGATTCATCGTCAGACGATTCTTCGTCAGACGATTCATCGTCAGACGATTCTTCGTCAGACGATTCATCGTCAGACGATTCTTCGTCAGACGATTCATCGTCAGACTATTCTTCGTCAGACGATTCATCGTCAGACTATTCTTCGTCAGACGATTCATCGTCAGACGATTCTTCGTCAGACGATTCATCGTCAGACGATTCTTCGTCAGACGATTCATCGTCAGACGATTCATAGTTAGAAGAGTCATCATCGTCAGAAGATTCATCGTCAGATGAAGAGTCGCAAGATGTTACAGATTCGTCAGAGTTGGACTGGCAGGTTTCAGATTCTTCGTCGGGAAATATGGTCATGTGATATGGATATTATCCACTGACTCTCTATGATTGCACAGGTGTAATTTCTTCTGACTAAGACTCACTTAAGAAAGGTTCTGAGAAATGCAGTATGTCTTCATCAGAGGCGACGTCATTTGTTCCTAAATCACCCCTCACTACTGGTGGATTCACAAACCCGTGCTGAAGTATTCTCTCTTCCCTGTTAGATTCATCCATAGTCATTGCCAGTTTTTACCTCTTATTCATCTGAAGCTGGTGATGTTACTCTTCAAGCTAACGTTTACATTTACCCCTAAGCATTCCCAGGTTTTGCCTCGTATGCATCTCAACTTGGTGATCTTCTGCTTCACGTTAACATTTCTATTGCGCCATAAACATCCCTAGTCTTTGTCGTTTGCACATGTGAAGCTGGTCATATTGTTCTTCAAGCTTACGTTTATATTCACCCCTAGACATTCCCAGGTTTTGCCTCGTATGCATCTCAACCTGGTGATCTACTTCACTTTAACATTTCTATTACGGCATAAACATCCCCAGTCTTAGTCGTTTGCACATGTGAAGCTGGTCATATTGTTCTTCAAGCTTACGTTTACATTTACCCCCAAGCATTCCCAGGTTTTGCCTCGTATGCATCTCAACCTGGTGATCTACTTCACTTTAACATTTCTATTACGGCATAAACATCCCCAGTCTTAGTCGTTTGCACATGTGAAGCTGGTCATATTGTTCTTCAAGCTTACGTTTACATTTACCCCCAAGCATTCCCAGGTTTTGCCTCGTATGCATCTCAACCTGGTGATCTACTGCTTCACGTTAACATTTCAATTGCGCCATAAACATCCCTAGTCTTTGTCGTTTGCACATGTGAACCAGCTAATATTCTTCTTCACGCTAACGTTTCTATTGTCCCATAGAGATCCCCTGTTTTCCTGGTCTGAACATCTCAACGAGGTGATGTTCCTCTTATCTGCCTTGATATAAGAGGTTGGAAGGTCCTTGAGTCAGCGCTTCACTATGTTGACATTAGTCTAGTCTTGCTCGCTTGGCCACTATCCCTTGTACGGTATTTCCTTCGCCCTGAATCCCGAGTTTCCTCTTCTTGATTGGAGTAGACATGGTAGTATTCATCTTGGGGTCGGTTTCTTGTTCACAACTTACTTATGCACATGTCATTCTACAGAGTTGTTGTGATAAATAGATCAGATACTAACAGATAATAAGAGTAAAGTTAGTCATGGCGTGATCCACGATGCTGCAGGGTATATGAGCAGGAATAGAGTACTGTTATGCAATGTAGTGTAAGTGTATATAAGGGGCTGACAGAGTAGTTAGGGTTGTTAATGACTTCAGGCTGAGTAGCGAGGGTTTCTTAATGACTTAGGGGTCAAAGAGTAGTTAGGGCTTCTTAATGACTAAGGGGTAAGAGAGTGGTTAGTGTTTTGAATAACTATGGGGTAACTGAGCAGTTATGGTTTCTCAGTTACTACGGGGTAAGGAGTAGTTAGGGCTCTTAATAACTGCGGGCTAAGGAGTAGTTAGGGTTTTTAATGACTACGGAATGAGTCGTTAGGGTTTTTTTAGTGACTTTGGGCTACCAGAGTAGTTAGGGTTTTTAATGACTGCGAGGTAACAGAGTAGTTAGGGTTCTTAATGATTACTGGGTAACAGAGTAGTTATGATTTTTAATGACTTTGGGCTAACAGAGTAGTGAGGGTTTTTAATGACTACGAGGTAACAAGAGTAGTTAAGGTTCTTAATTACTCAGTAGAACCGAGTAGTTAGGTTTCTTAATGACTATGGGGTAGGAGAGTAGTTAGGGTTTTTGATAACTACCGGGTAACAGAGTAGTTAAGGTTCTTAATGAGCACAAGGTTATAGAGTAGCTAGGTTTCTTAATGACTAAGGGGTAAGAGAGTAGTTAGGGTTTTTAATGACTACAACAGTGTATGAGGGCGCATGATGAAGACAGTCATCTAAATGCATATAATGCAGACGGGCAGACTGGGTGGAAGGTTACAAACCCATGGTGGTGCTGAATAATTCAGGTAGACAGATAGCGTACAAAGGCGGTTAGAAAGAGTGGAAATGAAGATGGGTGGGTAGTGTAGTGAAGATACGCAACTGCACATTAGTGAAGGTTATGATATTGGTAGGATGATACAAACCTCAGTCATGATGGGTGGGTAGTGTAGTGAAGATACACAACTGCACATTAGTGAAGGTTATGATATTGGTAGGATGATACAAACCTCAGTCATGATGGGTGGGTAGTGTAGTGAAGATACACAACTGCACATTAGTGAAGGTTATGATATTGGTAGGATGATACAAACCTCAGTCATGATGGGTGGGTAGTGTAGTGAAGATGCACAATTGCACATTAGTGGAGTTTATGATATTGGTAGGATGATACAAACCTCAGTCATGATGGGTGGGTAGTGTAGTGAAGATGCACAATTGCACATTAGTGGAGTTTATGATATTGGTAGGATGATACAAACCGCAGTTATGATGGGTGGGTAGTGTAGTGAAGATACACAATTGCACATTAGTGGAGCTTATGATATTGGTAGGATGATACAAACCTCAGTCATGATGGGTGGGTAGTGTAGTGAAGATACGCAACTGCACATTAGTGGAGTTTATGATATTAGTAGGATGATACAAACCTCAGTCATGATGGGTGGGTAGTGTAGTGAAGATGCACAATTGCACATTAGTGGAGTTTATGATATTGGTAGGATGATACAAACCTCAGTCATGATGGGTGGGTAGTGTAGTGAAAATGCATAATTGCACATTAGTAGAGTTTATCATATGGGGGGGGGGGGGGCTGGAAATCCTCCCCTCGCGTTTTAATTTTTCCAAAAGAATGAACAGAGAAGGGGGCCATGTTCGTGTGGTTTTATGCGTTATGAGGTATTATCCATGCGGAGGAAGAATGAAATGGTTGAGATGAAATGAATTGGGACGATGTGGAGGGGGATGAGGGAGTGCTTACGACGGCATTTTGTCGAAAGGCAGGGAGGGGGGGGGGGGGGGTTAGTGCGTAGTGCTTCACCCATCCACCTCAGGAAGATACGGAGTTACGAGAGAACGAGTCTCGCGAATCATGTTGAGGGTGATTTTCCATGTTGTGTCTATGTATGAGAGAGAGAGAGAGAGAGAGAGAGAGAGAGAGAGAGAGAGAGAGAGAGAGAGAGAGAGAGAGAGAGAGAGAGAGAGAGAGAGAGCGCACGAAACCAGCCCCCGCTAAACAGACCCCTATCACTCAACTCACCTGACATCAGGATGTCACCAGCAGCCGTCGCCACCCACAGTAACAACACCCACATCGCCTTCATCATTTCCCCCTCACCGTTGTGACCACACACTGTTTTCCCGCCGGACGCCCACCACCACCACACAGCGCCAACACAGCAGGAGTGTGCGCCGTGCAACTGAAACGTCAGCTGGTGCAGTGCACGGTGTCCGCGAGATTATTTCCAAGTTTTCCTGATGTTATTTTCCGGTATTTTGGCATGTGTGATATTATAACTGATTGGGTTTTATGTTCATTTAATTTAACTTTTTTTTTTGTTTTTGGTCAAAAGTGATCTTATCAGAGCATCAGATATATCATCCTGAGACTGAATGAAAGCGGATCGTAAACAGAATCCTATGCTCATTTTGCGCAAATATTCTTTAGAGAAACGAACATTTGCCGGGCGAATCCTGTTATCATATATACATAGTAAAACAGTGTTGAACATTCACTAAATTTCTGTTATTTGATGACAGGATTAATATATTATGTCTTTTGAGAACGATTTACTGTGTTGTCGACATATCAAACGGAGTATAATTTAAACCCACAATTCACGAGACTGTGTTATGCGGGTTTCAACAATAAAGAAAATTCTTTTCCGCCCATCGTGGCCGCGTAAAATGCCATTAGAATTTGTGGCGAGACAAAAATCGCACCTTTCATTCCAAGCTGACGTCACTGCAGCAGCAGCGGAGGAAGAGGAAAAGGAGACAAAAACCAGGCGCCACCTCAGCAGCCGACGCAATCCGTCACGCCTCGGGGCGCGACTACCTCGCCAGCCATAAACACAAGCCTAGCTTACTCACCCACAGTCACTCTCACCCGTCGTCCCTCACGGACTGCTGAATACACTACTGAACACATCTGAGAACCGACTCAGATTTGATTTTGGTCATTCATAACCAGTGAAAGTACATTTAGTATGCAAGGTCACCATTTTTTTTTCTCCTCAAAAACTCTTTCAGCTGGTGATCGGTGCAAGAATCATCTCCAAACGAAAAGTCTTCTTTGATCAGAGGGGTATTTATTAAGATTTAATCATGATTCAGAACGAACTTCCTGTGAAAAACTCACCCTCAGAAAGCACTCACTTGTAACTCAAAGCTCACTCACTCACAGTTCAAACTGGATCTAAACTATAACTCAGTTCTAAGTCAAAGCAAACCGCTCACGTAAAGCGTAAAGCAGCACCCACTTCTAATTCAAAATAGAGTGTGGATCTCGCCTAACTTTTGATCAGTTCTCCTTTGGTTTAAAGCTGACTCATTGCTCACTTCTAATTCAGAGCAAACGCCATCAGAACTCACCCTTGATTCAAAGTTAGACGCTAATCAAAGCTCGCGCCGGTAAATGGATAGAAGCAAGAATACAAGTGTTGTTGCAATACATCCATATGACAAAGCCAAGCGAATCAAGGGGCTCATCTGATTAGAAAAAAAAAACTGACATTGCCAGCAATTCAGAACTAAAGGTGAACCAATATTTGTCTTTACTTCACACGTCACCTCTTCAATGAAAGATGATCTTTGATTCGGAAACTACATTTAGTCCATAACTCACGTCCGAGTCTGAACACAGCCTTAACTCAGGGCAAGCCCGTACGTAGTTCGGCTTTTACCAAACGAACGACCGAATTTAACAACACAGTGTTATAATGTCAAGAAAAATACATCACAAAATCATTTAATAATAAAAAGTGGCGCGTAAACCAATACAAGAAAAACTAGTATTTTACGCTTTCCATTTCATTTTCATATGTGGGTATAGCGTTGATGTACATCAAAATGATTTCATTACATCGCGAAAGAATTTTTTACAGATGGCATTTTTCTGTAAGGGTTTAACGTTCATGAAACATCATACGCTTAATTTTGTGGAAAAAAAAAACGGACATGGCTTTTTTATGGAGTGCATTAGGTGCCTGGATTTTTTTTATGGGGTGCACCTGGTGCAATTTTCCGTATTTATGTGTTCGAATTAACTTTTTTATGGCTGTTTGTGCCCGTAATTTTCTTTGATTTGTTAACATTTGTTTTGTTTATTCGAAATTCTCCTTGTTTCCAGTAACTGCTAGTTTTCTGTTCGTGTTTATCTAATAACATTTATTTGTTTCGATCCATTATTTTTTTTTTTTTTAAATTCATACTCTTGATTTCTGTATAGGCTAATCATTATCGTTCTCCGTTTTATTTTAACCAATTATTAATCGTTTAATATATCTCTGTTAATCAATGATTCGTTTTACATGCGTTTATTTATTGGTCATCGTTTTCTGTATATATATATATATATATATATATATATATATATATATACCAATGACCGTTCCCGAATTTTTTTTCTTTTAACTACTGATCGTTTTATATATCTGTATTTAACCAGTGTGAATATATGTGTTTTGTTTTTGGAGATCTTAGCTAGTGTTTTAAACATGAAACTGATATTTGAAAGAATTTTTAAAAGTTCTTTGTTGTGTGTTTGACAACAAAGAAATGAATAGTTTTGATTTTGCTCGGACACTGGAGCTGACTTTTGCTCTGCTAGCAATTGTAGGGGGGACAAAAGAGTAAAACTCTCCCCACACTTTCCCACTTCTATTCTCCCAACCCCACCCTGTACACTCCCAGCCTCTCCCTCAACTCTCCCGGCTCTTTCCTCTAAAGTCTCCTGGCCACTTCTTGTAGTACTTTCCCGCCCTCTCCCTCAACTCTTCCAGCATCTGCTCTTCTCTTTCGACCTCTTCATGTGCTCTTTTGGCCTCTCCCTTCACTCTCCCGGCCTTTTCCAATACTCTTCCTCCATTCTCCTTCTCTCCCTACTTTCTTGACATCTCTTTTTACTCTCCAGGTCACCTCTTTGCTCTCACAGACTCTCCCTCTACTTTCCCGGCCTCTCCTTCTCTCTCAGCCTTTGCTATGCTCTTGCTACCTCCTTGTGTGTCCTCTCGGCCTCTTCATATACTCTCCTGGCCTTCTCGGCCTCTTCCTTTACTCTCCCGGTCTCTTCCTGCACTCCTCCACTACTTAAATAACCTTTCCCTTTACCCTCTTGTCTCCTTTACATTCTTTTTTCATTTTTCTCCCTTCCTTCCCCTTCCATTTTGTTTCCCCTCACTCTCTTCTCCCCATACTCTTAACTCTCTCTCTCTCTCTCTCTCTCTCTCTCTCTCTCTCTCTCTCTCTCTCTCTCTCTCTCTCTCTCTCTCTCTCTGTATCTTCCCTAGCTTCTTCTCATCTGTTCCTCATTCATATCCCTCACCCACTCTTCTTTCTCTCCACTCACTAGCCTTACTCTCCTTTTCTCTATCACACACCATCTCTGTCTCGCTTTCCTCCTGTAAATTAATTTCCATTTTTTTTTGCAAGCATTAGAAACTATAGATACCTGGCTGTATGATAATTCGGGGTAGGGGGTGGGGAGAGAAATACTCCCTGGAATTGCTATGATTCCAAGTGGTAGTGTTGCTGACTGTATGGGTGGTTCCAGTGGTGTTCAGGTGCTGACGGCGGTAGTGGTGATTCCATCGGTGCACAGGTGCCGACGGTCCTTAAGATTAAAGGGGGCCATTAGCGTACCTGATAACTTCCTGGTCATTCCTTGTAAGGAAGAGGAAGGGAGAGTTGGGAGGACGATGTATGGGAAGGAGAGTGGAAAAAAGTTTACGAGAGAGAGAGAGAGAGAGAGAGAGAGAGAGAGAGAGAGAGAGAGAGAGAGAGAGAGAGAGAGAGAGAGAGAGAGAGAGAGAGAAATGCAATGTGTAGGGAGAGTTGTCCTCTCTTTTCCCTCCCCCCCCATACGATCGCTGGCGGAGCAAAAATCAACTCTGGCGTCCACAGGTAAAATTAATACTATTCAATTATCTCTCTGTCAAACGCAACAAAGAGCCTTTATAGAACTGACAAAACGCAAACAATGGTCCATCAGAGTCGAGTCCAACCCTTTCCGATATCAATTTCACATATATATGTTTCGTATATTTCAAAATTACAGGCTGGGATTTTTCAAGGAAATCAAAGTATATTTTCATTGTTTGGTAAAAGATATATAGAAAACGAACTTTTTTTTTTTGTTGGGGAAGGCATTGGAAACGATCGTTGTTTCATAAAGGTTCAGAAAACGTTCGTTCGCTGATATAGGGGAAACTTCGATTTGTGTCCACTGTCGTGATAATACGCTTTCAAAGCTTTCCGATTTATTCTTCCATGACATGTGGAACTTAATAGGCTGTACACAGACTCCTGAATACTGCATCGTTGATTTCGACGTGATTGTGATGGCTTAGAACACATAAGAAGCTGTATTACTTATAGCCCTAGATAGAATGTCAGTTGCAAAGGTTATGGTTTTTTTTCTCTCTCTCTTCTCGTCACATTACTTGCTATGATCACAACTCTGTGTTGTGATGCCATTGATTAACTGCTGCGTCGTTTCAGGAAGATTTTATGGAAAGTATTCTTACAGAGAAGTCAATAACCGGTGGCACTGAAAAGCGAAGAGGACCTAGTTTTACCACCTGGGAGAGCACTCGTTGCATTGAACGTGGCGAGTCAGGTTGCGTTGTGTTACG
The DNA here is from genome assembly GCF_036320965.1 of Panulirus ornatus. Classification (NCBI taxonomy): domain Eukaryota; kingdom Metazoa; phylum Arthropoda; class Malacostraca; order Decapoda; family Palinuridae; genus Panulirus; species Panulirus ornatus. The sequence continues at coordinate 7,727,913 of NC_092231.1, forward strand.
TTGAACGTGGCGAGTCAGGTTGCGTTGTATTACGTTGAACGTGGCGAGTCAGGTTGCGTTGTATTACGTTGAACGTGGCGAGTCAGGTTGCGTCGCCGTATGTAAACATTTAACTCCACATAACTTGTCGTCCAGTATCCACACATCCCTTAAAAGGATTATGTGATAATCGTTGACAGTTTAACTCATGCGTCATAATGAATTGAGCACGGATGAGGATCTGGCGATCTGGTATTAATAAACAGAGAGCATCGGAGAATACCCTAGTCCTCAGCTCCAGGCTGCATGCATGCCTTTGATTATTTAGTCACCACTAACATCTCACCATTTCCCGACGACACGGAATTAAGGGATTAAAACCCAAACAAAGAATGAATTTATAATGATACAAAGAGATTCAGAAATTCTGTTGAAGTGGTGAAGGTCATGGGTAATGGGACTTAAATGTAGAGAGATTCAAGGTAATACATTTTACATTTAGCTCGAATGTGATATATTTGTAAGCCATTATCTGAAAGATGGGGAATAAAAAGTCCTTGGAATGATGATGACGAACGCGGGCATAAGTTTCGTCAGCAACAAATTCACAAAACACTGGGGTAAAATACCGTTATAGAACGTAAGTACGACAGTTTATTAGCACACATAAAACATTGCTGGACACATACTTTAATGATATTTATTACCAGGGAATATATTCTTATTTCTTTTTCTTCCAAGAATGACATTGTATTATGCTCGCATTGCATTCTTTCTAGTCATAGTCCCTTTTATCTAGCGTAATCGGTGGCTTAAATTACGCAAGAATGCGTTTAAACATTCATTCTCTACTGTGGAATGTTCATATCAACATTCTCTCTGTTATACATAGTGTTCCTTCCTAACCATTTTCCCGCTGGCTGATAAGTCGGAGTGAGTAGTGGGTGGGGGAAGAGCCATCTGATACACGACCTCAAGTCTCCATGTAAACAGGAGTGTAGGATACTGGTACTGCCCTTCAAAAGGTAGCCTCGTCGTAGACCTCCCGATGTTCGGGCAATGTGGCTCCTCCCTGTACAGTGATTTACTTTAGTATCCACCATCATATCCCCTTGATGTCTCTCCTCCCTCACACCACTACCAAACCCGTGTAGGTGACCAGCTTCCTCCACCCGCACACCACGACCTCGCCACACCGTATCCTGATTCCTCTTCTCTTTTTGTACTTTTTCGTCGTCCTCCCCATCTTCTTACATTCCACTTTTCTCACATCTATACTTTTCTCTTACCATCTATCTGTCCTTATTTTCAAATTGTTTTCTCTACCCATTAGCTGTTGTTACATGGTCACTCACGTGAGTTCCTGAGAGGCTAAGACGCTTCACGTCGTTACACCGTAGGGTTGGAGAGAGAAATGGAGAGTCTTAGCACTGTTTCACACTTGTGGACCTCCTGCACACTGCTGAAGAACGTTCTGGTGGGTGCGGCGAGGCACTGGACGTGCCATTTACTCAACACTCATTGTCAACGCTAGGAAGGCAAAACTAATGATTCTCACACCATCATCAAAGATCGACTTAGATTCATATAAGAATGATAAGATTGTCTTTCCCGAGACGTTCGACTTATATTTACGCTCTAAAAATGTGATAGAGTATCATTATTTAAGGGAAGAAGTTGCTTGTTAGGATAGCTATATTAATCTGAAGGACCAACAATGGCTTAGGTAATGTCTGATTTATCCGACGACGACACACAATAACACAAACCTAGCCTAGTTTGAAGAATATTCTATCTGCATTTCAATATCTACTTGTCTCTAGTTCCTCCGTCTCAATATTGTGATTATTATTCTTCCTAGATATCATTAATTTTCCCTCTGTCACTTCTCCGCTTCGTAGCATCACCACTCAGCCTTCTTTCACAATCCTTCTTTAATGACTGGCCATTTACCTCTTTACTTCAATGAATGCAAAAGACAGGAATTCTATAAGGAATGAATGATTCTTACGTATTGGGTCTACAACTAAGGAAACTGGCAGTAGAGCGTGCTAATGGCGCGCAATTATTAGTTTATGGAGGTGACCATCAACACCAAGCAGCGCTGACTGGATGTTCCCGCGACAAATAGGACTCGGCAAGCTATGCCTAGACACAGCCACTCAGAGAGCATTACGGGAGAAATTAAGCTTTACGAAGCCACTCAGCGAGGATACTAGTTTTAGGTGAATGGGGCACCACTAAGTAAGCGTTCCTTGAAATGGTAAGGGGCAAACGTAAATAAAAGCCAGTTTTTTTTAAGGATGATCATTAGGTTAAGAAGAAAAAAAAAATCAAGGCCACTCAGTAAGTAGGCTTAAGTTGAAGAGGACTACTTTGAGAGCATTATGTCGGCGAGGCTGCTAGTACCAAATTCTTTTTGCCATTTGAGGGCAACAGTTGGGAGAAACTTCTCGTGAACACGTAAACGCCATAAGAAGTATCAAGGAGCGTGTTTTTTTTGTCACAAAAATTGAAAAATGTGAACCTGAATATTTTTATGATTCACGTATTTCTAAAGCTACTCAAATGGATATATATAAAGTTGTTAATTAGATATCGTATTTCACTCACACTTTAAACGAGGACTTATCTATTACACCGCTGTCGGCATTTCTCCAAATGTCAATCAATATGTAATGAATCCTTTCGTCTGACAATCATATCGAGGAGCTTTGAAGTTAGCTAAGTAGTTCAAGTGGAACACAAAGGGACGGAGAGGTGGGTTCGTCGATGTGATGTTTATGCTGTGGACTGGATTTCTACTTTAACATATTATTATTATCATCATTATTATTATTATTATCATTCTTATTACTATTATTATTATTATTATTATTATCTCAATAAAACTATTGTTTTTTATCAAATATTTTCTCTACTGTTGCTGACTTTTCCTTAAGCAGTTTCGTGTTGACGAGAGAACAAAAGCAATTACTCCACCAAACCTACTCTCTGGCGTTCACCCTTTAACACAAGCCGAGCTGATGTGTCAGCTTCAACATCGCCTGTCTAGCGTTATGGATGTTCTCGGCTCGGGTCATCGGTCTCGGCGTAGATGCTTGACAGCGTTGTCAATTTACACCACCATCTGAGTTTGACGAGATACAACCATAGGAGTGTCTGGATAGGAGCCGCATGTGGTATTGATATGTAATTTCGTCAACGTTCTCTGGCTCTGTTCGTCTACATGTGTGTGTGTGTGTGTGTGTATGTGTGTGTGTGTATTAGTAGAGAGAGAGAGAGAGAGAGAGAGAGAGAGAGAGAGAGAGAGAGAGAGAGAGAGAGAGAGAGAGAGAGAGAGAGTTCTGTACGTTCATCGCCTTCAGTTATAACTACGCTATTTCCTAAACTGGTAATAAAACATGTTCTAAGAGATTAGAATGTCTTAATTGCAACGGGGACCAAAGGAGAGTTATGCAGTGCAAGCCGTGACGTCGAAATTTCTTCAGAATAATATTGTTTCCATCTTTCCAGACTGTTCCTGACAGGGTATAATACGAACTTGAGTCTCGCAGTTTTGAACTTGGCTTTAAAGTTAGACCTCATGGGGCCAGGCCAGCGTCCAGTACAATTATTTGTAAAACTCTAGGATATAAAAGTACAGGAACTTTAGAAATTACATGAAAAGTTTTACTGACCAGTATTTGGGTTGTCTCGGCGTGAGTGGAGAGCCGGAGGGCGGAGCGACGCAGGCAATGTTGCCATCTGCAGATCACTATGACTGAACAGTGCCCATTGTGGTGCAGTTACGCGGATGAGGAGTCTTGGTTTAATCGTTTGGGATGAAGTTCTGTACACACACGCACACACATACTGGGGAGGAGCGTCAGAAACAAAGGGTGTTGATTCATGTCAGGGATCAGAGAGCTGGGGACAGTGAAACGAAAGGACATAATGATTAATGTGCAGTCAGAGACCGAACGAACGATTTGGGAAGTATATCGACGATTCTCTTGAAGGTTTACCAAAATCTGGAGCGGTAAGGTTCAGTTCATGAACGGCGAAATATGGAGGTCGTAGAATCAGAGCTGCAGGACTTGGCTTGGCAAAAGGGTTGGACCAGAGTTTAAGAACGTCTTAAGTTGGTGTTGATTTTTTACACCGGAAGATGACATTAATCCTGCCAAAGGTGAAACAAATTTTCATTGCTCTTCCTGTCTTAGCGAGGTAGTAGTTGGAACATACGATTTGTCTCACCTTTCTTTTCGTCACTGTTACATCCACGCAAATTCAAACACCCCAAATGAGCTTTCGAGAACAAAAATTCACTGATTTCTTCCATTCTTATTTTTGGGAAATGATAATAATGCAAGGAGCGGTTTTTCCACGTCCCCGCTTCAGCCTTTGTTAATTGCCTCTCTCAACACACAGGAGATACGTGGGTAGTTTTCTAACTCTTCTGTTCCCAGGGATAAAGGACAATTGTGAATTCGGTCGAAGAACCGCGTGTGAATTACGTGTTGTCAAGTGTTTCTATAAGAAATAGAAAGCCTGTGTTTGTGGAGTGAGTTCCAGTTTGCCTCCAGAGCCGGTGTCACTATTCCCGACACCCAGGCAGGGGGAAATACCGCACTTTCAGAAAGGCTGTACCATCGTCAATGCACGGAAAAGGAATACAGTCTCATTGAGGAGCTTCTCGTTCCAAAGGAGTTCATAATTTCCCTGCTTCTGCCTGCAATGCTTCCTCTGAGCTGCAGGAACCCCTTGAAATTGGTCATAGGGTATATATATATATATATATATATATATATATATATATATATATATATGTATATATATATCCCTGGGGATAGGGGAGAAAGAATACTTCCCACGTATTCCCTGCGTGTCGTAGAAGGCGACTAAAAGGGGAGGGAGCGGGTGGCTGGAAATCCTCCCCTCTCGTTTTTTTTTTTAATTTTCCAAAAGAAGGAACAGAGAAGGGGGCCAGGTGAGGATTTTCCCTCTAAGGCCCAGTCCTCTGTTCTTAACGCTACCTCGCAAATGCGGGAAATGGCGAATCGTATGAAAAAAAAAAAAATATATATATATATATATATATATATATATATACATATATATATATATATATATATATATATATATATATATATATATATATATATATATATATATATATATATATATATATATATATGCTGCATGAATGGTGTTGCCGTGCTGTGCCTGGGTGCTACTACACTACCAGTGAAAAGTCACCCTTGACGAGGTTGTGTCGTATTGCAATTTCGCCTGAGAACTCGCTCCCCAAGAATGCATCATTTCTCTATCTCTGCTACTGACTGCAATGCAGTCTTCGAGCTGCAGGATGCCTTAGAGAAGGGTTTCTAGTGTTGTGGAATGTAATAATAACGCATGAATATACGCAAAGTCTGATACTTAATGCAGAGTATTAAGTATACATAATGACCGCGTTCTTTATAGTAATTGCTGGTGTTAGAGTTTACACTCCCTATGGCAGCGTTGTGAGAATATTTAAGGTGCAGTTCCGCCGCGATATTCAGACGTAAGGCCCTTAAACGTCGACTGCAGGAGGTTAGATTCTCATCGTGGAGTGCGTCGAGGGTGGCACCATAACTGTCCATAGCAGTATCAGAGGATATTTAATACGAATAGTAATGCTCCCACGTCTCTGGCGAGTGTTTGGTGAGAACAACGTTGCCTTCGTCTGTCTGTCCGACCTCGGGAGGTGATCGTTGTGGCTTGCCTGGCAGCGCTGCCAGACGCACACCGCTGCCAGACGCACAATGTATTTTTGAAGACGATCTACGAAAGTGATTCTCTAGATATGGAGGATGGAATGTCAAAAGAAATTCATTTGACAGTTATAGATGGACTGGGAATATACGCGATGGATAAGTATTCTTGTATTGTGTGCGGGCGTGGGTCCCGGGGAGTAGAGTTAGTTGTTATTTGTTGATGACAGATATCGGAGTGGACTCGAGAGAAGAATGAACATTCAGCCTCTTTGGCTGCCCCCCCCCCCCCCCCACAAAAGCTTTACAGTCCATTGAGTGTGAGGTTAAGCTTTTTGGACATCTCTCAGGAATAGCAAATGTATGACGACAGATGAGAATATTTCTTTTCGTTGGTATTTTCCATACCTGTCGTGTATTTTTTGTCTCCGACTTTCCGACTAAAGGTTATGTGAACATCGACTTAAACTATTTTACAGCATTCCTTTACATATATCTGCTAGAGAAAAGAGATTCCTGTAGCTTAAGAGAGAAACTGGGAGCTTTGTTCTCCTCTACGTTTAATACAATAGGCAAAAGCCAACCGTAGATGAAGAACATCAACAGATTTTTGGAAAGCATCTTAGAATCGCAATAGGAAATGGATTTAGAATGTGCGGTGTTTTATGTTAGCTGAGATGGCAAGGTCAACTGAGGTTCCAATTAAGGCCATTTTATAGACCAACCCCTTAGGGGTGGATGAACAGCTGGGTTGAATGTGGACGGACTGCCGCAACCAGGATTCGAGCCTTTGTGCTCGACACTGGGCTTATTATGATATGGTTAAGAACGCTAACCACTAGACCACGGCTGTCCACATGGATTGTCTTTTCTTATATGATAAACCATTTCCAGGTTCAGTACTTTAAACAATATATATGTAGAATATATATCAAGTAGATATTGTAGTGGTAACTTCACTGAGTAGTATCCTTATGCCTGAGAGGGAGGGGAAAATTTCCAACCTTTCACCACCTGAGGACCACGCTCGCCCGCTAGAGGCGCCACCATCGCCCGGGTAACACAAGACGTCAAGGTAAAGCATCTTGCTCGTGTGTTCCAATGTTGCTTCTGAGTCACGTCTGGCTCTGTACGTGACTCCCTCGTCATTAAGGGAGAGAGTGTGGTGTTGTGTGGGCCTGGGCCTCACCTTCCACGCTTGTGGAGGCAGAATGTTAGGACATCCTTCTTTCTCCTGCCAAGACTTCGGTATATACGTGGGCCTCCCGCCGCGCGACGTGGACAACAGTGAGACGTGTGTACATGTACTACCTTTCTCTCTTCAGGTACCTCATCTCAGTGGATGGGAATGGTTCTTAAAAGTACACAGAGAGCTTTGATCTTGTATGAAATGGTTCCGCGTGGCGACGAACATCAGTGGTCCACTGCAGAGGTGTATGCGGGAGTATATTGGAATGACAGATAACCGGAGACCTGCTGATGGTCCATGACGAGGTTATCTGTAGGTGTGGTGGCAGCAGGACAGTAAGACGCGAGTGTAGACCCCCCACTCCACGCGCACCTCTCATTCCGGCTCAACTGCCGGCATGAGAAGAAACACCATGCAATGTGAAGGAACTCTGTTGCTGTGGGAACTTTGTAAGAAAGTTTGGAAGGGTAAACGATAAAAAAAGCTTCTTAACAGTTATGAGTTCTTCGTTGCCAGTGAGGGAAGAGCTTGTTCATGAATTCTTTGTTGTTGGTGTCAAGCAGCAGCAGCCACAGTTACTCGGCAGGCGCTGGTGTTTGTGTGTGTGTGTGTGTGTGTGTGTGTGTGTGTGTTTGTGTGGCTCTGCCATTGGAAGAGCCAGTCGCATCACGCGTGTACTTCGTTTCCTTGCCACCGATGAGCGCTTGCGAGAATCGATCATCTCATGCTACAGATGTGAATAAATTTGATCTGTTACTGCAGATATAGTATATATATATATATATATATATATATATATATATATATATATATATATATATATATATATATATATCATACAAAGTTCATATACACTTTAATCGTATATATATATATATATATATATATATATATATATATATATATATATATATATATATATATATATATATATATATATGTATATATATATATATATATAATCCTGTGGTTTGCCTGACCGCTTCATACGCCCATATTCACTCCTTTGACAATACGTCGCCCTCGGTATACAACATCAATCTAAATCGCTTTATCCGGTGCAGAGCAAGCCTCGCACCCTCCTGCTTCTTTAGGTACCGATCACTGAATGCATCTTTCACTTCATCCTTCCATCTCAAATTTAGTCTTCCCCCTCTTGTTTACCTCCACTTCTGACATATATACCCTCATGGTCAACCTCTCCTCACTCACCCTCTCCATGTGTCCATTCCATTTCAGCACACCCTCTTCAGCTCTCAGTCACACTTCTCTTAATACCACACCCATCTCACCCTGTCATTTCGCTCCCGATCACCCCTCCTCACACTACATGTAGTCCTCGAACATTTTATTTCCCACTCATATACTCGATTTCGAATTCTTTTAACCCCAAGCCTCGCTACGTTTCGCACTTAACACAAGACCGTCAAGGCGTCTGTGCCTTGACACGCTCTTTGTCACGTACGGCAGGGTTTCCACCTCCTTCAAAAAGCGGTTAGATTATTCTTCTTCCCCTATTGTAGTTGTTGTTGTTGTTGTTGTTGTTGTTGTTGTTGTTGTTGTTCTTCTTCTTCTTCTTCTTCTTCTTCTTCTTCTTCTTCTTCTTCTTCTTCTTCTTCTTCCTCGATCCTTTCGTATGTTTCAGTAAAGGTCTGTCTTGCATGTGGACTTTTAAGGGCGGACATGAAAAAGTTACTTCCCAGTGTCTCTGGTGATTGTGCTGGTCTTCGAGTGCAAAGATATATCAAGCTAGCGAGACAGATATAATGTGTATAGATCTGTTGCCTGGACATTTATCATCCAGGCTGAATTGTCTTACGATGAGGTGCTGAGTTCTTACCAGCAAGCTGTTAACTGATGAGGGTATTTCTCCTCATGATCGATGAGGCTATTGCTCCTTATAAGCCAAGAGGAAATTGCTCCTTATAAGCTATGAGGGTATTGCTCCCTATGACCGATGAGGATATTGCTCCTCTTAAGCTATGAGGGTATTGCTCCTAATGACCGATGAAGATATGCTCCTTATAAGCTATGAGGATATTGCTCCTTATAAGGTATAAAGATATTGCGCCTTATAAGCTATGAGGATATTGCTCCTTGTAAGGTATGAGGATATTGCGCCTTATAAGGTATAAAGATACTGCTCCTTGTAAGGTATGAGGATATTGCGCCTTATAAGGTATAAAGATATTGCTCCTTGTAAGGTATGAGGATATTGCGCCTTATAAGGTATAAAGATATTGCTCCTTGTAAGGTATGAGGATATTGCGCCTTATAAGGTATAAAGATATTGCGCCTTATAAGCTATGAGGATATTGCTCCTTATAAGGTATAAAGATATTGCTCCTTACAAGCTATGAGGATATTGCTCCTTATCACTGACGAAGGAGGTATTGCTCCTTCATCGCGCCACAGCAGCCCTTATCCCTGATAGTCTGATACTGAAGATTGGTGATGTGTATCATTACATGACTGATGTATATTCCGATGTAACTTCAGCTGTAGGACAGACCTGGCGGGAGGGATGTACGTTAGCTAAGCCCCTAACCCGTACAGAAGAATCATTGAATTACGTGCATGTTTTACTCTCATTCCTGAGAAGGCTTGCTTAACGGGAATGAATATATATCACTGACGTATTCGTCAAGCTGTGGTGATTTTAAGTGTATTGATATTCTATGCCGTGTTATTTGGTGGCGCTTAATTCCAGTGTTATCCATAACTTATGAAAAATGATTGTGCCCATGTTTATATCATCACATCTCCTTCCCTTTAACTTCGTGTCGTTATTTCTGGCCGTAAGATTCATTTTTGAAGTGCAGAAATTATATATCTGAGATTATATATATAATTTTAGATATCTGAGTCTTTCTTCCTAAAGTTTATTTCTTTAGTGACAGAATTGGTTTTGCTGGTATCTTTGTATTCGTTCTAGTTTCCTTCGTCGCTAGTAAAGTGTGGTGGCCAGGAGTGAACAGCGTATGATAAGAGTGGTCGTCATCTGGATGATAGATCGTCTTGTGTAGTTTCTTACTGTGTGCAGGTGCAGTTGTATGTGTATTCTATATGAGGCATAGCCACGTGAGCTTAAGGTCTGAGAAAACAGGTAAGAGTCCAGATTCAGTAAAGATTTACCTGAGGAGTCAGTTCCAAAACATATCTACAAAGTCTCTCAAATTTACGTCATGATTTGAAAATAATGAAAGCAAAGGTTAGCCAAAAATCAGTCAGGCAGGCCCGAGTCTGCTCCCCACACCCACTTTAAGACGGGAACTCCCTGGCCATCAGAGTCCTGGTCGGCCATTAACAAGTCCAGGCTGATTAATGAGTAGTTCAGAGGCCACTCCCGTCCACAGCCAGGGGTCGGGTGACACACCCATTGAGGGTCAGGGGTTAGGAGGGCGACTCGTCCAGCATCAGGGCGTGAAGGGGAAGGGTTCCCTTCAACGACACCTCTGTAACGTTAGCCTGATATCCAGACACCTTGTTGGTGTTGGGAGAGAGAGAGAGAGAGAGAGAGAGAGAGAGAGAGAGAGAGAGAGAGAGAGAGAGAGAGAGAGAGAGAGAGAGAGAGAGAGAGAGAGAGAGACCGTCCCTTGTTGATGGTCGACTAGAGTCAAGAGGAGTCGACTAGGAGAGTCTCCCTTGTCCCCGTACATCAGCGCCGAGACCATCAAGCCGACGACTTGCCTGTGAAGAGAGACGAACCAAGGCTGTCTCATTTTTTTTTTTTTCCATTACGATAGTTCAATACCTATACCAGCGAACCAACCACGCGCGTCACACTGAGTGATTTTGAAGGAGGAGACGAACCACAGGTTCCTCGTCGTGGAAAAAAAAAAAAATGACAATTGCCGACACCACAGCGCCACGCGTATCAAGACACAGTGATTATGAGGGACCATTTGTCTCGCCTGTGAAGGGTCCAAAGAGAGAGAGAGAGAGAGAGAGAGAGAGAGAGAGAGAGAGAGAGAGAGAGAGAGAGAGAGAGAGAGAGTAGGGGAGTGAGTGAGCGGTGGAGGAAGAGGGGTGGGAAGCTGAGGGTAATTTGGCGGATGTCATTATTTAAGTGAGACAGGTCGCGGGGAGAGCAGGGACGGGAGGAGGGGGTGTGGGAGGAAGCAGCGGAGGAGGGGACGGGGGACCGGAGAAGAGTGAGGAAGGACGAGGGGGGCAAGAGGTGGGAGCTGGGTGGAGAGGGAAAAGGAGGAACGTATGGGAGTAAAGGTATACAGGAGGGGAAGAAAAGTTAGTGGTTGCCCGCGGCAGAGGCAGGAGCGGGGTGAGAATGCCTAGGAGTGGATTGGAGAGCTGAAAAGTGTGAGAGAATAGCAGAGGAAATGAGAGGGGTAAGTAAGGAAAACTGAAGGGAAAGGAACGAGGAAGAGATGCTACAAATGAGATAGGTGAGGCAGGAAGGAAAGGAAATGAGAGGGCAGATGAGGGAAACTTAAGGGAAAGGAAAGAGAGGAAGGAGGAGTGAGGTTGGGAACGAGAGAGGACTGAGGCAGGAGGAAGGTCTATCTATGTATGGCTGATGTGGAGCAACCAAGGCGGCAATATTGGATGGTGACCGCGGGTCGCTGCCACACTCCTGGGAGGGGTGATACCATGCTGAAAATAAGGAGGAAGACGAATATAAAAGAAGAAACACGACAGAGCACTGATGGAAGAGTGTGGTCTTAAACATCAAAGGAAGTAACATTCTCTGACCTCATTATCAACATCAGTTGTTAGAATACGAGGTTTAATCGTGGGAACAATAGTTACCATTCTGTGTCTATATTTTCTAAGGGTTCCTCCGTCATTAACTCGTTTCTTTATCATCTAATCCTAATTTCATTTCCCAAAAGAGAGAAAGACAGGTAGATGACGATAATGGAAATGATTTATGTTACTAGACGTATGTGCCTTACTATTATGCAACTAAGGATGAAATTCTAGTATTCCAAGACAAAGATATTAAACAAGTATGTATAGTATTATGAATCGAGGCGAAAACTAGTGGAGAGACAAGGGAAAATAAAAAAGTAAATTCACTCAGGCAGGAACGTTTTACTTATATAAGCATCATAAGACTCAAAAGGTTTTACGAAGGGTGGGAGAACTACGTCGTTAGGCGGCCCTAAGGACCCTTACGAGACTATTAGCTGGCGAGGGACCTGGCCAAGACTGGAATGAATGCATAAATCGTAGGTCGTAAACCTCGCCAGTGTACTGTGTGGCTACGAAAGCTAAGGTATCGTACGTCTGGCAACAGCGTAAGGTATGTCTGGCAGCGGCGATAGTGAGATACTGTGCACACAAGGTGACATTTTATCATACCGATTCACAAGAGAAACCTAAGTAAATTTTTTTCCCCACTACCCTATGCCTAGGGGTCGATACAACTACCTAGGTTAAAAAAAGATATTATTATGACTTATAAGGTAAAGTAAACACCAGTAAATAAGACAATATACAAACTAAAACCATCGTTAAAGGTTTCTCCACGATGCCCAACATAACAGTCCTCTTGAAGAAAATGTGGAAAGATGATTATGAACAAGGCGGGTGATAATCCAGAAATTTTACCTTCATTCATCGGGGGAATTGAGGGAGTAAATTCGCAGTTAAATCACAGAGCAGCTTCTCAGTCTACGAGATATCAGAGGGAAGAACTACAGAGGATGATGCTGTAAGGATATGTGAAAGGAACTGAATACCTAGTCCAAAAGTGTTTTCACAGTGGAAGAACCCACAGCCCCACCGCCAGTGAGATGCAGTGGGAAGAAGGTTTCAGAAAGCGGTAAGGTATCGGGGAAAGACGTTAAGAAAATAGTCAGAAGGTTGACTCATAACAGGACTTATGGTCCCGATAAAATTTCACCATATGTGCGCAGATGCGCTAGATTATCCCCTTGAAATACTGCTCAATATGCCGCCGGATAAAGTCAGAGTGCCAAGGGAGTGGAGAAGGGCGAACGCCATGCCTAGCTATAAGAGGGGAGGCCGAGAAGATTCCTGCAAGGGTCTGATGAGGATAGAGGGGACTCCTGCGGCCAGTAAGTATATATATATATATATATATATATATATATATATATATATATATATATATATATATATATATATATATGGGGGGCTGAGTTACATAACATATGCAATTTCTTAATATATGGTCGTGTGAATTTGACATCATCAAAGTCCCACTACGACTAATCATTCTATCGCGATCTCTCTCTCTCTCTCTCTCTCTCTCTCTCTCTCTCTCTCTCTCTCTCTCTCTCTCTCTCTCTCTCTCTCTCTCTCTCTCTCACACACACACACACACGTCCAGACCCGCTTCACATACTGAGCCAGAGACGTACATTTTCTGTTTATTTCCCAGAAGCCAAAAAGTTTATTTTGAAGTGTGTTACCTGCCTCGCCAGCGTCCCGACCCACCTGAGGGAAGGGAGGAGGGAGTGGGTGTGGTTCTCTTTGATGACCCTTAGTGATGGAGAAGTGGTCTGCGAGTGTGTAGAGGGACGCAGAGGCTCTCTCTCTCTCTCTCTCTCTCTCTCTCTCTCTCTCTCTCTCTCTCTCTCTCTCTCTCTCTCTCTCTCTCTCTCACCGAGCCGTGCAGCCTGGCAACAAGGGCCGTAGCAGCAGCCTTTCTCGTCAAAGACTGTATACACCACAAAATCCATGCCTCTGTTACTTTCTGGGCATGTGACCAGCGAGGCGGTGTGGGGGGAAGGAGGAAGAAAGGAGGGAAGAGGTGGCGGAGGAAGGAAGGAAGGAGTGTAGAGAAGGGAGAACTTGAGAAAAAGAGGAAAAAGGAAGAGAGATGATGCGAAGGGAGAATTGAAGGAAATATTGTAGAAAAGAGAGGGGAAGAGAAAGAATGAGGATGAAAAAAAAAGAAGACGAGGAAGAAGGAATTCGAAGAGAAGGAAGCTTCGGGAACCACGGAGGGAGGGACCATCCAGGAAAGGCTTATCTCTTAACTGGAAGGTTTTGAGTTGAGGTCTTTCTTCCCCGACACGGAGATCTGAAGCTACTGAATCGTCACGTTCAGGATAATTAGAGGAAGAGTCCAAGAGTGACTCAATATTCTGAAAGTGTACGAGACTTTCTCCTGGAAATATTGAAAACGAAGAGAACGAAGAGAAACACTGCAAACAGTGTCCCTGTTACTTCTGGGGGACTCGTTGCGACATACACTTAACATTCTCGTCGATTCTGCCCGAAATTAATTCAGATTTTTCTCGAAGTTGAGCCTTTGGGATTATATAAACACGCCACGTTCCGAAAATCCAGCGTCTCGAACAAACGTGATGAAATTACCCAAACGTATAATTTCATAGTCCCTGGGGCGACTGAGAATTACCTGGTAGACTTCTGAGATGAGGGAGGGACTGGGAATTCTTTCGAGAACTCTTTATGGTAGAAAACCCTTTATATAAAGCATTTCTGATACTACGACCATGGTTAAAGATGGAACTTGAAGGTAGTTCGAGTCGAAGGTAAGTAAGGAAGAATACGATAAACTCCCTACATATTCCAATCTATGTTGTACCTCTGTCGCTACAGGGTCTGGAAAGGTAGGAACAAAAACGGGGAGTTGGTGTATATCTCTGGTTGCAAAGAAACTGACTATGAGACTTCAGTGGACAACAACGTGTTAGGTTGCCGATGGTCAAGCATCCATTCTTTTAGGATATCCAGGAGAGTCTGTCTGTCGTCCTGCACCCTCAAGGATGCACCGGTCGTACGGTGAAACAAGTTCCGTATCGTAAAAATCGTCTAAGAATCTGTCCCAGTGGAGAGGGGCAGAGGAAGAAGATCTTGTTGAACTTACAACTGTACCGACCGATTCAAAAACCGGAGCGGAACACTGAGAGGCTCGTTGAACTTCTCAGTTCTCGGAAGTGAAGCGCTGAGCGGCTCGTTGAACGTCCTTTCAGTTCTCGGTTGGAGTGAAGCACTAAGTAGCTCGCTGAATGTCTCTAAACTCTTGGGAGTGAAGCAACTGAGCAGCTCGTTGACCGCCTTTCACTTCTCGAGAGTGAGACCCTGGTTGGCTCGTTGACCGTCTTTCAGTTCTAAGTTCAAAACGATAACAACATTGCCAAAGAGGATCACGGATTCCCCGCACAAAGTGAGGTTGAAGCTATACATCCCAACATTGTTGTTATGAGCTTAAGGAAGAGTGAAGGAGAGTTTGCTGGCAGTGAAGAAGCAACGAAGAGCAGATCCGACTAAGTACATAAGAAGATCAGCAGGAGAATTAAGATATCCCGAACTTAAAAAGTGAAGTCCAGCAATTTGATACGAGATTAATTTAAGCCACTGTAAACTTTCCAAAAGAAAGGGTTGATACCACAAGATTGTTCGAATCCTGCCAATGATTCTCTCTCCCTTATCAAACAGAAAGGCACATGCTAGCCATTCACGTGTTCAAACCCCAATCGTCTGTGCCCTCTGCGTGATGCCCAGAGAAAGACTCGCGAAGCCCACACTTCCACTCTACATCCATCTGATTGGACCAGTTTTCTGACAAAATTTTGTATACAAAGGGTGATACGTACATTTTCTCTACCCAGATAGGAACAATAGTATCGTCCATACAGATGTTAGATAGGTACTCTGTGCTTATCCCATTTCCTTGTGATTTGTCCCATTATATGAACAGATGAAATTGGAGAAGGACCAGAAGGCATGCGAAGACAAACGCTTTTTCCCTCGACGGGAAACGTAAAATGTTTCCTAAATCGTCGTTGGAGTGAGACATGCAGATGCGTATCCTGAGAACTGTACAGCCATTTAGATGTGGCTCCTTTCTCTACCTCAAGGGAATTAGGAAGATAGAGAATCTTTCCAAGCACTTCAGAAATGTTGCACGCCTCTCTCTCTCTCTCTCTCTCTCTCTCTCTCTCTCTCTCTCTCTCTCTCTCTCTCTCTCTCTCTCTCTCTCTCTCTCTTGAGAACTGATATATGAAAAAAAAAAAAATGGTGTGTGGCCTTTGGAATCTTGGAACCAAACCAGAGGCTTAAAAACTCTTTTCTGTGCTCTGAAGTCTGGAATGACAGCATGAGCTTTGTCTCTTCACATTGGTCCTGGTTACTGAAGAGGCCTTCGGTTGGAGACCGTAGGAGGAGGAGCAAGAGTAATGAATGTCACCCCGAGACCACGAGACGTTATGTACTTCGCAACACTACACCGTCGGGTCTGGCCGGTAGAGTTGTATCTTGAGAAGTGAAAAAAAAAAACTTTCCAACTCTACCGGCGGTTAACTTTACTTGATTGCAACCAGCTGAACCACAGCGTGGCTTGGCTAATTAGGACCAGGAAGAGTTCCAAGTAACTAAAGCCACGAGAAAAACCTGTGCGTCGCTCTAACTCTGTAGAGCAGAGAGGGAATGTTCGGCCCGGAAGAATATATCATCTTGTATATTCTAGAGGAGGAACAACAAGCTCTGAATTGAAGGAAGAATTCGTAATGTTCTTATTTATAGAAATATACCTTTTTTTTTTTCTAACCCAGATACCCAGCAGTACCGCCAGCATTTGGAGAGAGGTGCTTCAGCACGTGTTTTACGAACCATTTGAGAAAGAAAAAGGAAAAAATCTATTTTCATCCAATTTATCAACTTCCTTTTGAAAGTCATAATATAAAGTCCCCAGAACAATATATTCGAACAAGGTTCTGCTGAGAAGAAAAACTGTTTTTAAGAAAAACAGACTGACAGATCAAAACTTCCCTCTGTGAAAACTTTATCGACTTACCTCTTAAATCCTAAAAGGTATAAATTGAAAAGAAAAAAAGACTGCAAGAAAGAGAACTTCCCTTTCGTCAAAAAAAGCGTGTATATGGAAGTATAATTATTACAAAAAGAATGTAAGCTGTAGAAAGCTTACGGGTAAATACAAAGTAACAAACAAGGCACTTTTGCAAAAAATCTAAGAATGGAGGAGACTGTAAGGTTGATTAAATGAGTGAGCCACGGTAGGCGGGAGTCAGACCCCTTACTGTATCTGTGATGGTCTCGGAGCTGGATGCCAGACGCACGATACAAAGTCTCCCTCCGCACCGTTGAAGAAAAATTATAAAGATCAAATAGCTTTCATTCCGACGATCATCATCATATAACAAATAGCCCATCTGATACATCAGAAAGTTTCTATGAAAAACTCCTTCAGGCTGTGAAGTCCAACGAGTTTCTTGGAGGGGTCACTTTTGGTGACGAACGTAAGCTTGAGGGAACAAGTCAATAACAAACACCATCATCAAACGCCACATTCTTCGTCAACTTGCGACGCCTGAACTCCCTGCACTAAGTCACACCAACAACACGACTTCCAGTCTTCCCAAACTCACGCGTTCCTCCCACGCCTGGTCCTTTTCCTTATCCACCACACAATTATTATTATCATTATTATCATTATCTTTATTATTATTATTATTATTATATTAATGATAATGATAATTATTATCATTATCATTGTTATCATTATATTATTATTATTATCATTATTATTATTATTATTATTATTATTATTATTATTATTATTAGTAGTAGTAGTAGTAGTAGTAGTAGTAGTAGTAGTAGTAGTATCATTATCATTTGTCAGGATTAGTGTTGCTACCAATGAGGACACGTGAATTTTAAGTATTGCTTGTCCATACCGACAGTGGAACACCTGAAGGAATGCCTCAGGGGCGCAGTTCCTGACAGCCTGTGCACCCCATTCAAAGGTCGTAGGACATTCGATGCCCCCACCGAAGATAAATGTGTCGCACCAACAGCCGCCGGGGTAGTTAAGATATCAGACAAGACGCCATATCGCGTGATGTCGTCGTCTCACACAAGACAAGGTAATTAGCCAGCCTGATGGTTACATGTACGAGAGAGTGGGCCGACGCTCTGGGTGACTGGCGTAATTGCTCGAGAAGGAATATAGATCGAGTGTGCCGAGAGGACCCAGCGGTTTGTTGCTGTCTGTATTCCTTTGTGTATAATTCACAATAATGATTCGAAAGTGAACATGGTTACGCAACTAATTTCAAATCAATAACGCCTAAGAAGAATTAGAGAAAATAATGTAGATCATGAAAGAGATTCTTTATAAAGATTCAACGTATAGATACTAAACTGGTTCCAGAGATCGCTGATTTAGAATATAAAGATGTAAATATTTAGGGACTCGAACCCTAAAGGACAGAAGATTGAGAGGAGATATGATTCAAGTCCACGAAAAAAGTTTCTGGACGGTTCTCGAATATCTCGTGGTCACATACTGGAATTGGATCGTCCATTTTTCAAGGGAAATTAGTTTACAATATGAACTATTAGCCGCTGAAATACGCTCCTAGAGAGTGTAGCAACAGCAATAAGTACGTAAATCCGCTCTCATGGGACGTGCCTTCGAATACTGATCGAGATAACGTTCCTACATGTGTCAGTTTGGCTCAACGAAACGAAAGCTATGGAGGATAACACGCAGCACAGGTCATACTGAGGAGACGTATGGCTCTCCGACTCTGTAAGGGTCACCTCCCCTTTTTCTTTCTCGCCTCACCAACCCAGCCATGTTAGTTGTAGCTGAAGAAGATTGCATCATCATTCGCGAGGACAAAGACAGCAAATTTGCAGGTTATCTGTTCACCGAGTGCGGAGCGCTGCCTTCCCGCTGTGCCGCATGAGTTTGTTGGGCAGACGTGGCTTGCGTTAGAGGATGCCTGTGTGGGAGGAGGGAAGGACCTAAACTTCACTAGAAGGGAGGGTCTCCCAGCCCGCACCTCCAGTGTCACGGTGGCTCTGCCACGGAACGCACCACACACACTCCCTCCCTCCTTTTGTGTATGTGTGCGTGATTCTTTATCCTACATTGCAGATATCAAATAATTTTTCCCCACATATATGATAAACAATCGATTATTTATATAAAAGCATTTGGGGTTTAGATCTGGAAAAAGGATTTGGAAGATGGTAGGGTAAGGATTACCGTGGGCAGGGGTCGAGAGAAGGTGGTCTAATATTCTGGTCCTCACAGGCTCTCAAAGTACGGCAGGTTCTCTGCAATTCCCTGGGCATCATTGTAATTCTATAAGATAATCGAGATTCTAATTTTGAAAATGCAAATATAACATAAAAAAAGAACGCTATGACGTTATAACAACTTTTGAAAAATAGTTTTAATGGCTTTGATAACAGCCTGTCATAAATGGGTGTTTATTTGAGGGAAGTTGAACAGGGGACAAAAAAAATTCGTTACAGATAATCACATGTTTTTGGTCCTTCGATGTACCGATATCCCGTGTTGTGCGATGCTTCGGCTCAGACCAGCGTGATGCAAATGTTCGAACCTTTGCTCCAGATCTGTCAGGATTTACATCAGAAATCTCCTCCGGGCTTCTGTGTTACTCCCTCCCTCCCGCCTACATAATGTGGCTACGAGTGTACGGCTGGGACTGCTGGAGGAGGGACTGGCTGATATGCAGACGTCACTGAAGATAAAGGATGATATAGACCTTGACTGATTGGAGCGCGATCAACGGGAGAATGAAGTACGGAATGGAAATACGAAACGTATGCGTGATTAGAAAATACGTGGCGATGGGAAATGAGACATAGCAGTTCAGAAGTGCATGTGAGCAAGATGGGCCACATTCACTGTAAGAGTTACATGTTAATCAACCTTAAATTCATTCTTAAAACGATGAAGATGTTAAAGAATGTTTCTCTTGGTGGCTGATGGCCTTAACGAGCCTGGTCGCTGATTGGGTCTTAAAGCCCAAACAGCCAACCCATCCACCGTGGCAGAAAACTGATGATTAACACAAGTCTTCAGTGATGAAGGACAGGGCGTGTATGATTCCACTTCCCTGAAGAGATTCCGCCGATGTGTTCCTGAAGAAGTTTTGCAACTGATGAATAAAGTTAGAATAACTTTGGTAAATATCAGATTGTAAGGGACGAAGGAGCTACTAAGTATGTGAGCGACAAAGCAAAAAGGGTAAGAGAGATGTGTGGAAATAAAAAGAGCGTGGTTGAGAGAGCAGAAGAGGGTGTTTTGAAATGGTTTGGGCACATGGAGAGAATGAGTGAGGAAAGATTGACCAAGAGGATATATGTGTCGGAGGTGGAGGGAACGAGGAGAAGAGGGAGACCAAATTGGAGGTGGAAAGATGGAGTGAAAAAGATTTTGTGTGATCGGGGCCTGAACATGCAGGAGGGTGAAAGGAGGGCAAGGAATAGAGTGAATTGGAGCGATATGGTATACCGGGGTTGACGTGCTGTCAGTGGATTGAATCAAGGCATGTGAAGCGTCTGGGGTAAACCATGGAAAGCTGTGTAGGTATGTATATTTGCGTGTGTGGATGTATGTATATACATGTGTATGGGGGTGGGTTGGGCCATTTCTTTCGTCTGTTTCCTTGCGCTACCTCGCAAACGCGGGAGACAGCGACAAAGCAAAAAAAAAAAAAAAAAAAAATATATATATAAATATATATATATGTATATATATATATATATATATATATATATATATATATGTGTGTGTGTGTGTGTGTGTGTGTGTGTATATATATATATGTGTATATATATATATATATATATATATATATATATATATATATATATATATATATATATATATATATATATATATATATATATATATAAGAATCTTAAGAACTGTAGAAATTATTCATTTCTTGATGTGAATATATCATGAGATTATATAAGATTGGATGAGCCACACCCACACGTGTGCCTTTATCCTCCTCCTCCGCCACTACAGTAAACTACTCACGTCTCGGGAACTCCTATATCAAGCCAGTGACCAAGTCCTGCTGTAATGACTCGCTCTCGTTGATGTTTACTGATTTATCACCTTCCCAGTCACTTGAACTCTTCGGTTCGTGGTGTTGATTTGTGCTGGTGGACACTCCTGCTGCCGACGCCCAACCCTACACAGTTGGTACCGAGGAGGGCAGACCTGTAGACTTTAAACGAGTGATGACCTATTGCCGTTAACCCGATCCTAGGGGAATGGTTTATGTTTGGGGCTTACACTCACACACACACACACACACACACACACACACACACACACACACACATTAACCTCTCTCTCTCTCTCTCTCTCTCTCTCTCTCTCTCTCTCTCTCTCTCTCTCTCTCTCTCTCTCTCTCTTCCCTTTAGTATCTGTGTCACCATCCGTTGTCTGTGACACCGTATTCACGATTACTTGCGTCATCATTCGTTGCCTATGTCACCACCATTTCACCGTCAGTGTCGCCATTCGGTGTCTCGTGGTCACCACAGCTGGTGCCCGTTTCCACCCTCTGTTGTCTGTGTGTGTGTGTGTGTGTGTGTGTGTGTGTGTGTGTGTGAGTGTGTGTGTGTGTGTGTGTGTGTGTGTGTGTGTGTGTGTGTGTGTGTGTGTGTGTGAGTGTGTGTGTGTGTGTGTGTGTATCCTGCAGACCTCAGCAACACAGTCGACCTAAGAACGTCCACTCAGCTTCCTGTTGGTAGAGGCCTAACGCTCCATTATGGTTATCAGCAGCCTTGCAAATAGAATTTTTGGACTCCGAAATCTCTCTCTCTCTCTCTCTCTCTCTCTCTCTCTCTCTCTCTCTCTCTCTCTCTCTCTCTCTCTCTCTCTCTCTCTCTCTCTCTCTCTCGAAGCGTGTTGCTCGTGACTCGTTACTTGTACAGATTGTAGCGATCTTTTTTTTTTCCTTCCACACCTGGACGTCCACACTGGAGTAATTTGATCAGAGTTTTAGTTCATCCTATGAGAAAACGGCTCTTTGGGCGGGAAATGTCAAGCCGGGTGCAGCACAGCCAGCAGCCTGAGGAGGAAACTGTAGTTACGGGAGGGAGAGAGGAGGAAGGGGGAATAAATAGCATCGGAAGACACCCAAGAAAGTCTTAGATTATAAGTTAGGGTAGGTTAGGAAATCCGCCTCCCGCTCCCTTCACTTCAGTTCTGGTTAGACTTGGGCGCCTTCCATCGGATACTCCAGGGCGTTCTTCTCTCTCTCTCTTCTCTCTCTCTCTCTCTCTCTCTCTCTCTCTCTCTCTCTCTCTCTCTCTCTCTCTCTCTCTCTCCCCGGTGGGTTCTGGGCGACTCCACCGGTCATTATAGAGAGGACTGGTGACGTAACTTAAATGGATGCTTTGGAGATGCAAATGAAGGGACCAGACCGAGTAGATTTCGAGGAAGGTGTTACAGAGGAAATAGTCTCAGGTGGTGGAGTTGTTTGAACTCAGAGGAAATGAGGTGCTAAGACGGAAAGACAACATGAGAGAATAAAAGAAAAATGGCTTGTGAAATTGGGTGGTTATTGCCGTGCGTCATGGGCGCAACTGTTAAACTTTACACTTGAAAATGCTGTGTAAATGATTTCGCGTCATCTTTGGCGAGGCTTTGACGTGGTCAGTTGGCGAAGGTTACCGTCTGGTCAAGGGACTTCTCGCCTAAAGGGAAATCCGTGCTTTCCCTGTTACCGAATGCAGCGCAGCCTAGAAGCTCCCTTAACCCTTAAATGGATCCTCCTATGGATCTATCACCCTGGTACCACATCTGTGTCAGGAGGGGTCTTGGGGATGTGCGTTAGAAAATATGTATTTCCGTGGAGGTCTTCTCCTCCAGATTTCTTCGGGTCTCCCTTGTATCAAGTAAGATGATGAAAAGTGGTGTTAATCCTAGATTAGTTGGCCCGTCAAGAAGAGAGAGAGAGAGAGAGAGAGAGAGAGAGAGAGAGAGAGAGAGAGAGAGAGAGAGAGAGAGAGAGAGAGAGAGAGAGAGAGAGAGAGAGAGAGTTTGAAAGAAGGTAGATGTGTGTGTGTGTGTGTGTGTGTGTGTGTGTGTGTGTGTGTGTGTGTGTGTGTGTGTGTGTGTTTCATCGATTTGTTTCAGAGTCCTTGTGGGAAGCGACTGTTGACCGACGGGTCGACAAAATGTACTGAAGCTTCGCGTTCCCAGAACTGTGCAGGAAGGACCAGTAAACCACTAGAGGGGGACACGGGCTGGCTGTGTGGTGGTGTAAAGAAATGACTCACTGAAAATGACATTTAACCGGTACGTCGAACTTATGCGCGCTCGAGCCTTTCCCCATTATAATCTTCGCCTTCAAGAACTCCCTTGCGAAGAAAATGGGAATGTACTCAAAGAGAACCATCTCTAATGTATTTCTCATGACTTCAGCAAGCCGTAGTAAAGAGATTCAACGAGAGCTTCCGTCAGCGTTCTCTGTGGACACGAGCCAAAACGAAATGTTGACGAACGTGGTGACTGTTGGAAGTGCATTCCTCGTCGACTATCATGCGCAGTTCGAGCCTTACCTCCACCCACCCACACACACACACACACACTGGTGACCAAGGTACTTGATAGATATCGCTTATCTCGGTTTTACGGGTAATCAACCAAGAACGTCTGTAGAATGTATCTCTGGAACACACGTCAGCTGTGAGGGTGTATTCTGTTAGATCTCCACCAGAATTACGTTTTAAGTGTTGGTTATGCGAGGAAAATCGAGTAAGAATTCTAATCTTAGTCTCTTAGGCTAAATAGTGGTTCTGATGGTATTAGAGGCGTCTTATACCTTATACTCTCCTCATCCTTACTACACACTCATCGACGTCGGTCGGGATAGAGAAACTTTGTTGGCACTCACAAGGGAACCTTTTTTGCTGGATTGTCTCCCATTAACACGACGGTGTGACCCCTGGTCATAATGGCGTGTCCTTTGACTCGATCCTCTGAGGTCAAGTCAAAGGCCAGGCCGTCATTATCCAAGGCTCCTACAGCCGTAGTGACGGAGTTAGTGCGGCAGATGGACGAGGTGACATTGTTTTTGTCTCTCTCTCTGTGGGACGACCCGTGTGTGAGTCTGGGCTGTCATCTTAACAAGACAGAAGGTGTTCTCCAGGGTTGTGTAATGCCGTCCCTCGGAGACGTTGTCAGTGGATCGCTGTCAGCCGGTCAGGCAGACGAGAGAGAGCAAGGGGATTTGCGAGGGGTAGCGCCAGAGCTGCTCTGAACCCGCATGGATTATGTGCATATTGTTGGTGTGTGATGTCGAGATGGTGAGGTCAGAGGGTGACAGTTTCTGCTGACGAGTACGGTCCTGAGTCCGTCTGACCCGGAGGTCAGCCAGCCTTAGCGGGTCGGTGAGCGTTGCAGGCAGAGGCATGAGAACGCGGAGCCACTAATCAAACGCAGTGTCCTTTTTACAAGGTTGTCTTTTGTTGGTATCGTATATCATTACGAGTATAATCCGATCGTGTATTGGTTGCGGTGTCATTTGTATCACCATAGGTTTTTCCCAGAAGAGCTAATCCTTATTGATTCACAAATAAAAGTTCTTTATTCTCTGAAAAGAATATCCTTGTTGGGAGAGAAATGACGAATATGTTCTATTGCTTTTCCCCTGCAAAGCACCGCGTTCGCTGCAGTGTGACTTTCCAAGCCGGGTTATCAGCGAGGACTTACCAAGAGTTTGGGGGAGGGATCTGTCGCAGTGTCGTCCCGCTCCTCCGAGCAACCACACGAAGCGTTGCATAAGACTTGGTTCTTACCTTCCCCTCCGGCTACAACACCCGTGTGACCTTCCTACCTCCTCACATATTCCTCCCCCTTTCCCCAAGGGGGCTCAGCACCCTCTCCTCCCCTGGTACAGCTAGAGTCGTTCCCCTTGTTAATATCTGATACTGGTCAGTAGTGACCTTCTGCCGACGCTGCTGCACTGTCTGCCACGTCATCAGTTCTTTGTTGAACAATTCCTCGATTTCTAAAATGTCTTTATATATACATTTACTGGAAGGGGCGGTGCTCTTGCGACATCATATATATATATATATATATATATATATATATATATATATATATATATATATATATATATATATATATATATATATATTTATATATATATATATATATATATATATAAATATATATAAATATGTATATAAATATATATATATAAATAAATATATATATATATAGATATATATATATAAATAAATATATATATAAATATATAGATATATATATATATATAGATAAATATATATATATATATCCTTGGGTATGGAGGATCGTAAGTACCTGACTCTGACAAGGAGGAATAGAGTCAGACACGGACGGGGTGGCAGTAAGGCTTCAGTCGCTCTGTTTTCCTGTTACTTCCACTACAGTCTCTGGTCTCGCCTACAATACCGGCTACTCCAGTACCTGCTGGCCTTTCATGTGCAGTGAAAGGAGGTCCTTTTCCTTTCCCCTTATCCCCTGAACCTTGCGAGCTAATCCCTCCAGGGAAATGTCAGAGGGGGCCTGGTTGTGGATAGGGAACTGGGGTTTCGCTGTGTTGCACATGACAGCGAGAGAATGGGTGTGAGCGGATGCAGGCCATTCTTCGTCTGTTCCTGGCGCCACCTCGCGAACGTGGGGAAGGGGAACAAGGGTTTAAAAGGTTAAAAGAAACAAACAAACAAACAAACAAACAAACTACTACTGTTTACGAACGTTAACAGTGACAAACAAATAAAGACCTGTCGAAGAAAATTCAAAGAAGAGGAAAAAAGAGAAAATGTGTTAAGTCCACCCTGAGGGGTCTCTCTCTCTACCTATCGTCTTGACACCACTGTGGTTGTACTGTGTCCCGAAGCCGAGGGTCGAGTACCTTCACAACTCGGTCATTCACGACCCCTGCACCACGACGCTTGAGCCCTCTGCCCCCAGGCCACCGAGACACCTGCGGGATTATCTTTCTTTACCGAACGAGAACGGCCCTCCTGCAAGACACACAGTGGGAGGCCCTCCCCCGTAGTACAACAGTATGGTGGTGTGAGACTTTAAGAGATGAAGTTATGGGACCTCCTCAGCGTTGTGGTTAGCGTCACCGACTGTGGTGCATCCCCGGGCCTGCCTGTGTTTGAGGGCAAAGGTTCGAATGCTGGTTGTTACAGTCGGTCCAAAGTGAAGCCAGCTGTTCATCCTTCCTCAAGAGTTAGTCGATGAATTTGATACCTAGCATAGGCGACGATATATATATATATATATATATATATATATATATATATATATATATATATATATATAGATAGATAGATAGCTAGATAGATAGATAGATAGATAGATAGATAGATAGGGAGATAGATATGGTGTGCTGTAATTCCTACGTTTACTCAGTCGAGGTGACAACTTTGAAACTGGAGATATTGTCCAGAAGGGAGTTACACTAGAGGAACCTGCCTGGTGTGGTCCTCGCCTGATGATGTGGACTGATGCAAGAACTCTGCACAGAATGACCAGATGGTAACAGCGAGTAGTGACTGCGACGTGCACATCAGAGAGGGACGAGTCTCGCTCGACGTCGTTTTGGGCATTTTGACTTGGACGATTGAGAGACACACGTACACACGTGTCCATTGTCTGGACGAAGGCTTTGCTTCGAGAGCTGCGTGTGGCACAGATTTCAAGGGAAGAGACTCTGTGTCTCTTTAGTGTTGCCTATCTTCTTTCTTTCTCGCTTCGCCACTAAGCCAGTCTTACCTCTAACTCAAGATGGAAAAGTAAACAAAAAGTTTGCGGTTTATCTGTTGGCTAAGAGTGCGGCGCTGCCTCCTCACTGCGCTGTGTTGGAATGCGGGTGTGGGCGGAGGGAGGGACCTGCTGACCTACACCAGTGTGCCGAGTCTCCCCAGCCCGCAACCCCCGCACCTCCAGTGTCACGTAGCCTCTGCCACGGAACGCATCACACCCTCCCTCTCTGTCTGGTGTGTGTGTGTGTGTGTGTGTGTGTGTTTTAATAGGATGTTAGGGTTCATTTCTAGGACTCTTGACAATAAAACTCCTAGAGTATTATTGCAACTTTATCTTGCGTTGGTGAGACCACATTTAGATTATGCGGTACAAGTTTTGGGCTCCACACTATGCAGTTGATATAGATTGTTTAGAGGGAGTACAAAGGCGAATGACAGAAATGATCCCAAGAATTAGAAACCTCGCTTATGAAGAAAGGATAAAAAGACTGAATTTACACTCACTTAAGAGGAGGAGGGCTAGAGGGGATTTGATTGAAGTTTTTAGATGGGCGAAGGGCATTAATAAAGTTAACATGAATAAAGTTCTGAGAATGGCGCCACCCGATAGGACAAGAAATAATGGATTTAGATTAGAAAGGAATAGATTCAGGTCGGATGAGGGTAAATATTGGTTCGGGAATAGGATAGTAGATTTATGGAACACGCTGCGAAGTGCAGCAGTGGAAGCTAGCTAGGTCTTAGGTAAGCTTTACACGACGGCTGGATGTATTCATGACTTCAGGTGGTTGGTTGTAGGGTGGACAGACTCAGGACCTGCCTAGCATGGGTCAATAGGCCACTTGCAGTGTCCTCACTTCTTATGTTTTTATGGTCTCATGTAATAAAGGATGTATAGATCGTATGCTATTGTGCATTTGGGATTTGGAGAAAGGGACGAGATTAGAACATTAAATTAGGGGACTGTTTCTGCTGTAGTTGGAACAGTAATTGCGTTACTGTTTCTATTTCAGTGGGTACAGCAATGACCCCGCCCCCCACTGCTTCTGTTGTAGTAGGCTAACAATGGACCCCCCCCCCCCCACCTCTTGCTGTGAAATTGTAATATAACATAATGAAACGCTTATGTACTTAAGATACTCATGGATAATATAATACTTTTCCTAGCCGACATATATCCAATAGATGCGAAACAAAAAATCACTAGGGTGGCCAGTTTCCTGGCGTAGACTGATTTCCTTTCTCAAATATCGTTGTTGCATTAGAACAGACTTCTAATACTAAGGATTGGACATATAATCGATTGAGACAGAGCCAAAGGTACGTCTGGATTATTAGCTACAATTATTTGAAACATGGTCGCCAAATGTTTCAAACGCAATGGTGGTTTTGCTGACTGGGAGGTCAGACCTTGGCAATCGCTATATTTTCACTTTTCTACAAAATTCATCGACATTTCCAATTGAAGAAAAGTTTTTCAGTTATCGAAAATCAGACAAATCTTATTGAGCTAAAATATCAACTAGATTCTGCTAAAGTCCACCGAGGTCGCGAGAGAGATTATGCCTTTTGTATCTTGAAGTTTAGGAAAAGTGTTGCTCATAAACAATCAGCCAGTCCACCGTAGCTAACCCTCCCTTGGCCGGACTCCTGACCCAAACCAACCTTAACGTGGAACTAATCCACCTCAATGTAACTTTAGCCTACCTAACGTAACCTAGCCCATCCCGTAGCCCACTTGAAGGTAAACTAAAGCTTTAGCCCACCTCAGGGTAACCCCAGCCTACATCAACATATCCTTAGCCCTCTTCAACTAAGTCTTGACTACCTTGATCTAACCCCACCCTAACACATTTTTACCTCTCGCCGAATTGAACGCACCGCTAGCCTTCTTCGTAAAGCTAGCCCACCTAAAGCAATTATGATCTTCCTCAACGTAATCTCAGCGTATCTCAGCATGGTCCCAGCCACATTTTTACCCTTGCCCAATTGAACGCAACGCTAGCCTTCTTCGTAAAGCTGGCCCACCTAAACGTAATTCTGATCTTCCTCAACGTATCTCAGCATGGCCCCAGCCTAGTATTCCTTAACGTAGCCCCAGCTTAGCACAGCTTTCCCAGCTTAGCACACCTTAACGTATCCCTCAGCTTATCTGAAATAACCTTATAACATCTTATTGTAACCCCAGCCTACCTCAATTAACCCGTTCTACCTGGACGTAACTATAGCATGTATTAGCGAAACACAAGCTTACCTTGAATATTCTCAGCGTAATCCGAGCATATTTCAGACGTAATCCTAGCCAACCTCAACGTAATCCTAGCCAACCTCAACGTAACCCTAAAATACCTAACCGTATTCCCGGCTTACTTCAACGAAACCCAAGCCTACCTGAAACGTAGCTTCATTCTGTAACATCGCTACCCCAGCCCATCTTAACCAACCCTAGCATACCCGAGTGTAACTGTAACCTACCTAACACAAACCCAGCCTACCTACAACGTAACCCCAGCTTCACGGAAATCCCCTTTCTAATTAAATGTAACTTCAGCCAATATCATCGTAACCCCCAGGTTATCTCAATGTAACTTTAGCCTTCATGTATGTGATACCAAGTACCTCATCGTAGTTCCAGCTTACAATTGCTCGGTTCCATCCTACTTGAACGTAACCGCAACATACTTTTACGTAGCTATGAGGTGGCACAAGAAAGCACAAACAAAATAAATTAGTCGGCAAAATATCCCTCGATCAACTCGTTCTCAGCAGTCGGCAAAATAACCACTACGTATATATGTTCAAATGTCATATTCGGTGAACGGAAGAAATATGGTAAAGTTTTTAACATGTCCATTCGGCAGTTTATTAAGGCACGGTAACACATGGTATTTTTTTTTGACAGAATTGTACTGCCGTCAATATCTCATGGAAATACGGCTGTATGATTCGCTATGTCCTGACGAAGTGGCAACAAGAAGTCAAAAGAGAACTTTATTTAATGAAACCAGAGATATTTTGTACATATTTGCTGCTGCATGAGAAACTTTGATAAGATTTATTACCTAAAGTAGAATGATTTTTTTTTTTCACTCACATATTGATTATATACTGAATGTTTATTTGAAAATGTTTATTTACATTCACCACAGGGATCACAACAGAAGCACAAGGCCCAGATGACCCGTCAAGTTGTATAAGTTACTCTCTACCCGGGATTTCAAGTCTTCCTTATTAGATTTAGTGAGGGAAAATCGGAATAACTTGGCAAGTGCAGGGACAGCGGCATCCAACTTGTTTGATTTGACTCTTTGGGCCACAAGAAATTTCAGCAGTGGCTCAGACCATGTCACCGAACACGTGGTGGAAACATTGTAACTTCCATGAGTATATAGTGAAAGATATTCTTGCCTACAGTGATTGGTAACATATGCTTGGAACTATTTCAGCAACAGTGATCGTAGTGAGTGGTGAACAACATGTTGAAATCATTACCTACATTGATTGATTGGTGAACAGTGCAGTGAAAAGATAGTAATATGTAGAGATGGTAAATGGCTCAATTGAAGACAGTATAGCCATCTGAAAACTCAGTGTTGAAAGTAATGTGATTATACAGAAAATCAGTGATAGTGATTAATTTCCTGGAAGCCTCGTTACTCATGACTTGATGGCTTCTATCAGCTCAACACCTGCTGGGCGGCGGAAGGTAAGTACCCCATTTGCCTGTTTATTAATCTGGTGTGCAGCGGAAGGTAAGTGCAATAATTCCTTGTTAATTAATATTTGTTTATCATGCTTCACCTAACTATATTTCAAAACTTGTGCGAAGATTGTGATCTTGTTACAAGTTAAAATTCGAACGTGTTTTCAGGATCATGTTTCTAGTGATTGTAGTTTATGCGGCAGTGGCTCTTTTGTGATCATGTTTCCGCTTAGTATATGTTATATAAGGTGAAGGGAACCACGGAAGGCCTGCCGACCTATCCTAGGTTCGCTCCCGTTCACATCCAATCGTTATCAGGTATTCTGGCAAATTTAAACCTACGCAGCAAACGCAACGCAAATGTCAACCTACAACGTAGTCTCTCACAGCACTCGACCGTTAGTTAGGCTGGGTAATGTTAAAGTACCTTTTGCACGGTCTGGTCGACTTTTTCTAAATTCTCTTCAAGTAAAACAGATTATAGCTGAAGTAGAATTACTTAGAAAATTAAGATTTGCATCAAAAGCACATAAGCTGTGGCTGTCACTCGCTCCGCAGCCTAGCCAAAATTTTGCTTACGTTTTGAAAGATATACTTTCAGTTTGTAATTACCATGAAATTAGAAGACATGAACAAGAGACTATGAAACGAGTGCTGTGTCACTGAGATTACAAGGTTTTCAGGTTGTAACGAATGCTGTAAGTGCCTTTAAATGTTGATATGAACATTCGACCGAATAGTCTGAGAAGTTTGGAACTATTCGAATACATAAACATGATAGTTCAAGGCGAGGATGTTTAGGGTGAACAGTTTTACCTCGACATTCTTGGTGCTTCTGGGAGGGTGTGCTGTAGGACTAGGAGACCATAGAATCCTGGGAAGTGTGGGGGGAACGTGTGATTAATTTTGATTTGTGCCGCTGTCAGCAGCTGTTTCATACGCAACTCCGTGGTTATCGATGATGTGAGCGGGTAGCGTAAAAGGATCACAAAGGCCACAAAGGGTCTCTGTTAAACTCCATTGTGTTGAAAATCATTACATTGATTGTTGCAAAGTTGGTTCATGGAATGAATTAGTCTTTCATAAAGTAAATTTACCGATTAGATGCAAAAAGTGGATACACTTAGAATTTTATGTCTCATTATTAACAATAAGGTGTAGTGGCTTATTA
Source organism: Panulirus ornatus (assembly GCF_036320965.1). Classification (NCBI taxonomy): domain Eukaryota; kingdom Metazoa; phylum Arthropoda; class Malacostraca; order Decapoda; family Palinuridae; genus Panulirus; species Panulirus ornatus. Next base: position 7,759,226 of record NC_092231.1, read on the forward strand.
ACAATAAGGTGTAGTGGCATTGCTTACAGGAACTGTTTGGACCTATCCCTAAAAGGCTCGATATTTTTCGCAGTCTCAGACATAGCTTGTTTCCATGTCTCTGGTCACGAATTTGACAGTTCATATGTTTAACATATGCAGATAAGCCAGAGCGCCGTTAGTACGTATAGCCAAGGCTTAGAGTGACAGCATCTCGCAGTCTGTTGATCTTATTGCTATCTCCATTCACATGGTTTTACTTTGCAATATCTCATTTATGAAAAATGTTTCCATTTACGCCTATTTTTACTCGTCTGCTTTGCTTCAAAGGGATCTGTTCCTTCCCACTTACAGTTTTAGATTGCAATTAACAACTTAGTGTTGCATTCAGTTGCTTCTTTACCCAGTACAAGTCTGGTTCTTATAAGCATCAGGTTTACCATGATCCCGGAGGCCTGTATGAGAGGGAATCCAATGTAGTTTGATTTGAATCCTGTGATCAGTGATAATGTTTGCTCAATAATGTTTCTCTTTCCGCATTTCAGTGTATACTGAATGATATTAAATCCTGGAGAATTGAACTACTAATGCTGTGGTATTGATATTGTCAAAGAGTTATTCCCAGCGCCTGCCCCCATTGGCAACGGCAGCAGTACGAGGTGGCAACACTTCTCAGAGAGAGAGAGAGAGAGAGAGAGAGAGAGAGAGAGAGAGAGAGAGAGAGAGAGAGAGAGAGATGCACATTACCACAGGAAATCACCCCTTTCCTTGACCCTCTTGGTACTTCATCGTTTTCTTTGTGGTGGAGGTAACAGATGGAGGGAGGGAGGGTGCTAATGTCGGAGAGGTGGAGGGAATAAGGGGTGTTTATTGCTGGAGAGATGGAGGAAAGCCGCGTTACACTGTGCTGTAGTGGTTGTTGTTAGCAGTTGTGGTGTGAGTGGTCGTTACACTTATGGTGGTAGTTGACAGTTGTGTTGGTAGTGGTTGTTACGGTTGTAGTGGTACCGGTTGTTACAGTTGTGATCGTATTGGTTGTTACGTTTGTGGTGGTGTTGGTTATATGGCAGTGGGATATGTACCGTTGTGTTGGAAATGGTAGTAACGGCTGTTATGTGCAATGTAGTAGTAGTAGTAAGGTGTGTTTTGTGTTGGGTAAGGTTGTGACTAGGTTTGGTCATGGTGAGGTGGGTAAGGTTGTTAGGTCAGGCTGAGGTGAGGTTAGGTTAGGCTAGGTTAGGGTAAATTGCGATAGGTCGAATCGAAGTTAATCGATAGGGTTAGGTCAGTTCTAGGCCAGGTTAGGTCACCGACGCGAAGGGGACAGTCACAGGACCAGGAGGGAGTTCCATTACAAAGTTTTAATTACTTTCTTTGATTCGGTAACCTGGAGGAGTTTTAAATGCCGTTAATTTGTTCCTATTTTTTCCGTTGTTGGGGAAAATAGGCGGAGGGAGAGAGAGAGAGAGAGAGAGAGAGAGAGAGAGAGAGAGAGAGAGAGAGAGAGAGAGAGAGAGAGACTCCACATGCACCTGCGTCGAGATGTTTTTGCAGGGAAGGCGGGGCAAGCGCGTAGCACTCACCGCATGCCTTGCTTATCGAGTAGTAAATGATACCGCTTCTTACCGCTACTCCGAGAGAACGCTGTAATAATATATATATTTGTGATGATAATGATAAGAATGATAATGATATCTTTGCTGAAGTAACTCAAAACGTAAAAAACCACGCATATCCAACCATCAGCGGAACTCTTAAAAACGAGGGTGTTCAACAGACAGTCTCCAGAGTATGTTTGTCCATAGTCCTGGCGAACATACAAATGAATACAAGAGTGGAAGTCAATACGCATTGTATTAGTATTTGATTATTGGTGTCGTTCAAAATGGTCGGGGTTGTGCTGTTCTTGTATCGGTCAGAAGGGGCTCGTATGGGTTCGTTGCGGTTGTGTTGCTGCACTGTAACTAGGGTACGAGGGCTCTCTGGTGGCAGGAGGTGACGGTGGCGTGAACACTGTAGTAGCTTCATCCTGAACTATCGTTCACTTGAGTGTTGGGAGAGGTGAGTAGGGAGGGTTGGGCAGAGGTCAGTAGTGGAGGTAGGGAGACGACAGTAGTGAAGGTAGGGAGAGGTGAGTAGGAAGGGTAGGGAGAGGTCTGGACGGAGGGAAGAGAAAGGCAGGTAGTGATGGTAAGGAAAGGTAAGCGGGGAGGATAGGGATAAGTAAGAAGGGAGGCTAGGGATGGATCAGTTTGGAGGTTTGGGGGATAAGTTAGTAGGGCGGGTTAGGGAGAGGTCAGCGTGGTGCTGAAGGGAGGCAGCGAGAGGACAAGAATGAGGGAGAGGAGCCACATAATTCGGCTACTGCGATCCCTCATCAAGGGTAAAATTGGACACTAACTTCCTTCTGGAGGCAGACGCCCCTCGGCACCCCCACGGTAGGTAATGAAGTTTTGAGACCTGCTCTGTCGCACTCTGTTGTCAGGTGTGTCTACCTCTCACTTGTTGCCACGAGAAGCATGGTAGAATGAGGGTACTAAGAGATGGTCGTCGTTCATAAAGCTGACCAAAGATGATAAAAGCTAACTCAGAACGCTTGGAGCTGTCTGTTCTGACGCGGGTAGAACGTATTTTCTACACAGATGTCCACAGTTTAGTGTTTGTGTATGATCGTGTTGCCGCCTGAACAAGCTCGTGTGACTTCGATGCTACTGTGGTGTCGAACTGCAACACGGGGACGAGGGATCTCAGGTGGAAAGAGGTAACGGTAGAAAGGTTTATGTAATTTCCTCCCAAGCCGTTGGATGTGAGATCAAGGTGTTCATTAGGGAGAGTTGAGAGGCTCATTGTGTTGAGATACAGAAGATGATCTTGCATGCCATTTTCTAGTTGTCCCAGTTATGTGGTGGATGTGAAGGAAGACCAGGTGGAGGTGGCATGAATGAGTTTGGTTGAGAATGAAGGTTTATGGATGTTCTTGAAGTCAGTTGCAGGGAGTCCAAATGTCTTAGATCAACGAATAATGTTGAGAAAGTAGCTGGAGGATGTTTTTGATAATGGTGCTGCCTTGATCCTTTCAGCTCAGTGTAACGGCAAATATGACACAGAGAAGTTTGGCGGAGTAACTTGGAAAGGGCTGGGGCCTTGTAGACCCCGCTGCTTGGTCAAGGGTTTATATGAATACGATTAGTAACAGAAGACCTTGTGGCGTATGACGAGATCATTTGTCGGAGGATAGTCACAGGTATTCTAAATCTCTATAGATGGAGACATGTTGGTAAAGCAGAAGGCTTCTTCCCACCCACCTCTATAGCTGGAGACAGGACAGTAAAGTAGAAGGCTTTTCCCAACCCACCACACCGTCAAAGCGGCCGGCAAGATGTCTTTACCTATGAACGAGCGCGACGTGGAACAGAAGGAATATACTGACTTGGAAATTCTGTACGTAACTAGGAATGGAAACGACGTTCTGTTCCATCTTCGACCGCTCGGTATTTTGGGTCAAAAGGACTCGAACCAGTTCTGTCTAAAGAAGAAGCTGAACTACATAGTGTAATGTCGATCCTGCTACATATTCGGTCATTGTTGGTTATCATCCCTGGGCAACTTCTTGTGATTCCAGTTGTGGCTTGCCACACACTATATTATACTTATGGCTAATATTTTGATCATCAAAAATGCATTATTTTTCCATCTGTCCAATCTGAAGTTCAATCGCCATGTGTTCGACCATGAGTGTGTGGTCTAGGGGTGCCCGGCCATATGGTGCGTTGTTGAGGAATGCTAACTGATGTGTGGTTAGCACAGTGTAGCGGAACAATGCACGGCGAAGGTGGAAAGTTTCTCTTGCTCATGGGTTATGCATGCAGGAACGTGACTGTGGCGTGTGGCTGAGAGGGATTAAGCCACTCGAATTACTTGATTTATAACCCCATGTGCAGTGGAGTGTAGTCAGACATGGTCTATAAATAAGGGTGTGCGGAGGAGGCTAGATGTGTTGGAAATGAAATTGTTCAAGAAATTGTGTGGTGTGGAGTGGTTTGATCCGGTAAGTAATGAAAGGGTAAGAGAAGGATGTGGTAATAAAAAGAGTGTAGGGGTGAGAGAGCTGAAGAGGATGTGTTGAATTTGTTTGGAAATATGGAGAGTATGAGTGAGGATATGTTGACAAAGAGGATATATGTGTCGGGATGGAAGGGAGCAAGGAGCGAAAAAGATTCTTTAGTGATCGTGGCTGGAGCATATAGCATGTTGAAAGGTGTGCACGGGATAGAGTGGACTGGAACGATACGGTATACAGGGGTCGACGTGCTGTCAGTGAATTGAACCAGGGCGTGTGAAGCGTCCGGGATGAACCATGGAAAATTCTCTTGGGGCCTGGTTGTGGATAGGGAGCTGCGGTGTCGATGCGTTACACATGACACAGCTAGAGAATGGACGTGAGCGGATGCGGGCCTTTCTTCGCCTAACGCGGGAAGCTGCGATCAAGTACGGAAAAAAAAGGGGAAAACGATGAACGGTAAAGAGATATTTGATTTCACGAAACATATACCTAGTGAATGTACGTGACCTTAGGAAAGTCTCTTAACACCTGAAGGTGTTGACGATCTTTCGTGTAGCGGTTCTAACTTGACCGTGGAGGTCTTAATGACCCTGGCAGTTGATAGGTCATAGGCCTGGATGACCAGCGAACCCTGTATACGTTAGGTCACACAGATGGGGGCGAGGGCCTCATGTTTTCAGTACACAGACACAAACACATTATTTGTTGGGGCAGCACACACACACACACACACACACACACACACACACACACACACACACACACACACACACACACACATATACACACACACACACACACACACACACACACACACCAAAGTGTTCCCTCATAGTCACAAAGACAATGCTGCAGCGCTCGGGCCGAGCCAGAGTCTTGTGTTACTTTCTTGTTCATATATATATATATATATATATATATATATATATATATATATATATATATATATATATATATATATATATATGGATGCTGTCTCTTCCTGAATTTGCTTGTATCCCCGTCCTGAATACATGGAGCCTTCAACCCACAACTTAGGAACTCGGCTAAGTCTCAGGCGCTCAAGTTTGTGGAGCGCCTGCATCATCTTACCCACGCCGCAGATTCTGGCCTGGTAAACATACAGATTAATTAACCCTCGGCCGGGGAAGAGAAGAAGGGGGCAGGGGGCGGAGAATTCAATTTCCTTGGAAGTACATAAATTTCGTATCTTCTTATATTTTTTTCTGGGGGGGCCTTCATGACAGCCACTACAAATCGAGCGTTGTGAATGATGGTATTTCTGATAACGTGTTTACACTTCTCTGATGACGTTCTCCAGTGTAAACAAAAAAGCCTGGGTGTCGGTGAGGTTATGCAACACCGACCCCACGTTATTGTCTTCCTGTTACAAAAGAAATTCGTAATTTTCTCTTAGTCCAATTAAGCCAGTGGGCCCAACTCCGGCATAAGAAATGAGGCAGGTGTTGTTCATCTTCGTAATGACTTCATTTGGCAGGTAGGGCTTCATTATGTTATTGAACTAATGTTCTCTCGCAGGAGAAGCTGGTAATGGCGGATGGCTATGTCAGCCACAATAACAGTCGAGTCTTTTTAATGATAGTCTGGATATCATTGTGGGAAGGGAGGGGGGGGGGGTGCCATCTCGCCGCTGGTGCTGTGTGGGTCACGGCGCTGAGGGCCCAGGTTAATAAGGCTCAGACACATAACTGGGACTGATGCTGTGGTTAAAGGCTTCCAGCTTGTAAGAGCAACAGTAATATTGTTGAGGATTGCAATCAGCTAACATCGTCCTTGTTGCTGTTAAATTTAGGTTGTGTGTGTGTGTGTGTGTGTGTGTGTGTGTGTGTGTGTGTGTGTGTGTCAGCATCAGTAGTTACGTTCAAGGCTCTGCTGGTCTGTATACAATCCTATCACTGCGTATGTCTTGGCTCTGACCTGGAGACATCACCAGAATGGTCGCTAAAGCTCAATTCTCTTAAAAGAAAAAAAGATTCGTCGTTTTTATGACTTTGATCATGGTAGAATTATCCAGCTTTGTAGCGTATCCTCTCACATATACATCAACCCTACCTGTTTGGTTTTTAGGTAACCCCAGTTTTAAGGTGAAGTGTGTTTTCTTGTCAATAAAGGTTGTTCGTCAGGGTTCTGCCTTCATCCTACACTGTGCCAACAGCATTATTGACTCGAGAGAATATCTCAGTTCACTCTTACGCTGATGAACCAACATTGTATTTCCTCCACTTCTTCCACTCGCTGTTAAAGAGGAGAGATGCTTCCCCATAAAAGATTAGAATATTCAACTACTTTGCACGACTGCCCTTTTACGATCATCGTCAGGCAGGATGAAAGAACAGAGTGAGGATTGAAGGTTGAAATTACGGAAACAAAATTGTAAGAAGCGTTACATTTTTTCCTTATTGAAAGAATGTCACACAAACACAAGGACTAAATAATGTTACAAGGAAACCAGAGGACCACTTCAGGATGAAAGTGGGTCAGCAATTACCTGCCGTGAGGAAAGAAAAACGATCAGGACTTGGTAAAAGTTTATAGATTACTGTACTGGTGGAAGGTGTCGTAAACACGCGAGAACCGCATTGCCTCTTTGTTTCAGGCGCACAGGAAAATTACGTAACAGTGAATTTGATAAGAGTCGTTCTGCTTCTCGACCTGGTGTGAGATCAAGCAGACAGAATTCAACGCAGACAGATGTAAAGTAGCGCAGTTTAGAAATACAAGAAACAAAGCAGTACACTAGGATAGGATATTTGTGAGGACGACATCAAAGGTTTAGGATATAGAAACAGAAATGAAAAAGGATGGAATATTTGGGAAAGCGATATGAAAGGTCCAAGGCGAGAATGATCTGGGAATTGTCATGCGCAACGACCTGATTATAAGAAAAGGAAAGTAGGACAAATGCACATCAAAGCAAGGGTATTAGCATTCACTGTACGAGACTTCATGTTACGAATCAGACGCCTTAATGACTGCCCAGGACTCCGTTCGCAGGAGCACGTCTTGAGAGTACAAGCCACACGGCTGGTGGCGTCCCTTATCATCAAAAAGATCAAGATGGACAGGGGAGGAAAGTCTGAATTAGAACAGGAAGATATTTACGACCAGGTTTAAGAAACAAGTGAAAATGCGGAAGGACTGACAGGAATTAAGCCATTCTCTTTACAGGCGACGTGATAGATGTGAAGATCATCAAAAAATCTGATGATATCGTGAGCGATATACTCTTCGAAGAACTCAGTGAGTCTTGTGGCTAGGAGGAGTGGGCTGGGAAACTAGAAAACCAGCTGCCTTCTGATTTAGGAAATGCCAAAACAGTAGATTTATTTAAGGAGAGACTAAACAATTATTTCCAGTGTGATGTTCAGTTTAACCACACGGACATAGAGAGAAATTCGGTTCTTTCTTAAAGTAACTAAACTTCTGGACAGTAGATCCTCTGCTACTTCATATTTAACTTTTGTGTTTCTGTATGTAACTCGAGGATGAGCCGTTATGACGTCTGTTTCTACCCTTACCCTTCTAAGCTCTAGATCTCTCTCGGTCTCAATTCTTTTATTCTTATTTTTATTTCTAAACATTACGACCTGATCTCCACCTCGTCACACACTTAAGACCTTTCTTTTCTTTTTCTTTTTCTTTCCTATTTCCGTTCCCTCGATGGGGACGTCTATCTGTCCGTGATTGGAACTTTGGGGAATGAAAAGAAGAAAGGAAAGAAGTCCCATATAATCAGGGACGAGTCAATACAGTCTTTAGACCCTCCCCACTGAGAGGCTCCCTTCCCAGTATCAGCCGTTAAGCCCCCGTGCAGACGATTGCCCGGGTAGATCGCCGCCCGTAAATTACGGGGATGAGAAAAACTGTGTGGAAGCGGAAGGTTTTGGCCTGTGGTAGCGACGTGTTTCCCCTGGTAATTACCCGAGGATGACCATCGAGAGAGCTGGAGTAGTTTACTTCAGCCGTTGTTCTGTTTCTTTGTACGAAGCGCCGAGTTCCCTACATAGTACTATACGTAGTAACATATGAATATTACCATATTTATAGTACTATACGTAGTAACATATGAATATTACCATATTTATAGTACTATACGTAGTAACATATGAATATTACCATATTTATAGTACTATGCGTAGTAACATATGAATATTACCATATCTATTTATGGCACTATTCGTAGTAACATATGAATACTCCCATATTTATAGTACTATATGTATGTGTTGTAGAATGCTGGCAACGTATTTGCTCAGAACACGTCTCGTCGTCCTTAACACAGAGGTGCTTCAAATGAACTTGTTTTGCTGAGTACATGATAGTAAGTACTTGCTGGATCTCGTTCGTTCGTCACCCAGACCGTCACCGCCTCGGCAAGTCTCTCTCTCTCTCTCTCTCTCTCTCTCTCTCTCTCTCTCTCTCTCTCTCTCTCTCTCTCTCTCTCTCTCTCTCTCTCTCTCTCTCTCTCTCTCATGATCACCCGTGTAATGATGGTTGCCTTAATCACCTGTGCTTCTGGAGTCCAGAGTCCCGAGTCTTTTTTTTTTTTTCTTACCTGCCTGATTTTTTTTTGTGATGGCGTTGACGGTTTCCAAGATGTAGTGGTCGTTGTGAACCTGAATGGAGTTCCCAGCCATTTGATCCGTCGATTTTCCCAAGACTTTTATACTGAGGTCCGAGTGAAGTTCATCTTTACGTATATATATATATATTTTTTTTTTTCATACTATTCGCCATTTCCCGCGCTAGCGAGGTAGTGTTAAGAACAGAGGACTGGGCCTTTGAGGGAATATCCTCACCTGGCTCCCTTCTCTGTTCCTTGTTTTGGAAAAAAAATAGAGAGGGGAGGATTTCCAGCCCCCCGCTCCCTCCCCTTTTAGTTGCCTTCTACGACACGCAGGGAATACGTAGGAAGTATTCTTTCTCCCCTATCCCCAGGATAACGTATATATATATATATATATATATATATATATATATATATATATATATATATATATATATATATATATATATATTATATTCAATGATGATTTTTATGGAGATAGTTTTTCTTGATAGGATGACTCAATACTTCTATTTTTGTATCAATGTTTGTATCATCACTGCCTGTGAAGGCTAGGGCCACACGCTACTCCATTAGATTCAAAGTTTCTCCTGAGGTTTGCATTCATACTCTTCGTCTAGAGAATATACAAATGAATCAAGACTAGAGTCTCCCTCTCGAATTTGTCGACATGTCTGATTTTCTTTACCGTGAACATTCCTGTCTGTTTGTTTACCTCATCTTCCACTTTGAATCCCTAACTAACTTGAAGGTCATTTTCAACTTCGTTCAGACCGTTTGATGTAAAGCATTCACAGACTTTCTTCTTCTTAAGTCCACAAGGTTAATAATGTATTTACAACTCGAGACGAGCGCAAAACTTTCTTCTTCGAGTAGCACAACTTGCTCATATTTTTTTTCTGAGTGATGGGTCTCTTTAGCACCAAGTGCTAAGCCTCTCCTGTAGCCTGGTTGCTCTTCACTGGACGATACGACTTGGGGATATTTATTTTTTTTTCTCGGTTAAAATGTTATTTTGAAATCATCCATAGTTCAGTCCTCTCTCCCCTCGGCCCACTTCATCTCCTTCCTTGCTGTCTTGCGTGATGGTGATGATGATAATGTTTTTGAATCTCCCTCACTAAGAAATTTACATGGAAGATATCGTAGATCAGCTGCCAGAGTGTACTATTCAGATATTCAGAAGATCAGTGGTACTTCGATATACCGAAGGGTGGTAGTCTTATACCAAGATTTAGTCAGATGTTATCCTAGTTTTTAATATGAATTTTAGAAAAATGAAATTTCAAGTCATGGCATGTGGATCAGTCCACTCTCATACTGTAATGTTAAAATGTGATTATATGGGTGGGCCGCTTTGATAACTGTTTCTTTCCCTGCACTTCGAAGCTTTGGAATTCTCTACCTCCTCATGCTTTCCCCAATGACTATGACCTTGCACATTTTAAAAGACATCATTTTTTTTTTTCACTTCCTTCACAATTCGTAGATACTTTCCCTCTTCTCTGGTCTTTCCCTCTCGTAATCCTCTCTGTATTTGTATTTCATTTATTGCCCGGCCTCGATGTGGACTTTCGTCCATGACTGGAGCCTCCAGCGGGAGAAACAAGAGGGTTATTTTTCTTAATTCTTTTGGGAGATTTTTTTATGCACTCGGATATATTGCTTCCGTGTTAGTTAGTTCACACACATTTTCCTTTTTCGTCTAGTTTCCCCCAAGGTTTTGTGTCTGTTTTTCAAGCCGATATCTTTTTTCTTTTTTTTTTTTTTTTACTCGCGGACTGTATGCTTCCCTCGTGGACTCTGTACAAATAAGGTCATTGAGTGACTGAAGCATTTACTTCGTTATTCTTTATCCACAAAGAAATAGAGAGATTCATCTGACTGATTTATCTTTAGAAAGTTATTTGCTGAGTTTTCTAGAAAGTCCTTTTCGTAAAGTTCAACTCGCTGTGGGAATCATGTCGAGGAGGCCTGTGTTATAAGCTGTTCCAGTGTGTCTCAAGGCTTGGCCGGCGCACTGTGCGTTAATCTCCTCACTTTTACTTTGCCCCTTTTTTTTTCGTCATTAAATCTGATATCATTATTAGTAATTTATATAAAACATACGTCACATGCAAATCATGTTCTCTAGAGACACTGTGATACGTTGCAGGGCAAGTGTTGCAGTGATGAACACTTATTCTAGATTTCTCCTCATTTCTTACTCTCTTCTCTCTCTCTCTTATCTTTCCTCGGTTGGCGTATCTTTCGTATTGTTTTTTGTTTGATTTTACCCTTTTTTATGTTTAGGTCCAGGCCTGACCTTGACATGACCCCCCTCCCCCTCCTTCCATGGCAGGAGCCTTTGACCTCAGGAGACATTGATTGCCCTTGACCTCCAGCAGACTGATGGTATGGATCGAGTTAGCGCAGCACAGGTCACCTCCGTTATCCGATTCTGCAGAGAGAGAGAGAGAGAGAGAGAGAGAGAGAGAGAGAGAGAGAGAGAGAGAGAGAGAGAGAGAGAGAGAATATGGATTATATATATATATATATATATATATATATATATATATATATATATTCCCAGAGCCTGTGTATATATTCCTAGAGTTTTGCCAGGGAAAAAACATATATGCCATAACTGCATTCCAGTCGGGTTGTTTATGTTTCATGAATCAAATATGAAAGACAGAAAAACGAATTTTCGGGTCACATGTTGAATATGTTGTTTTGGTGCAAACATTAAGACAACACAGGCCGGAAGCGGTGGACGCTGACGTGCTTGTCAGCGCGCGTTCGGAAACCTTCAGGGGAGCTCTGAAATGCGTGTGACGTGCTGGAAGAGGAGCATCGGCTGCGCATGCGTCCATTCCATGTAGCCGCTGAACAAGCGTGGTCCATAGCAAGGCACTTGGCAGTGGGTCGTACTTCTCCCGCATGCCACAGAGCCGATCATGTGTCGCAGGGAATGTTAAGAACAATATACAGGATATGTGAACTGGTAATCTCTGGACTTACCTACATGTATATAAATCACCTCCAGCACCACTAGATGGGGACCTGTGGTGTGTATGTGACGGCTCACGCACCACATGTACCGCCTTGGGGGCCTAAGACCAGGTCATAGCAGGCCCACTAGTGCTGGTGCACACCGCACAACACCTCCCTTGCAGCAGCTAGCCACCAGATGTGTGTCCCTTTGAGGACCAGTGCATCAAGCTGGCCACCATGTGGTGGCGGACGTGATTCAAGGACACACAGAACTAACAGGAGGAGGAGGAGGAGGAGGAGGAGGTAGAGGAGTGGTCAAGGACACTTGCCAGTATGGACGACGAGTCCTAGCCAGGTCCAGGGCAGCCAGTGTGAGGCTGCGGCAATGCGGTACGAGGAATGCGGAGGGCTCGCCAGACGCGTCACGCCGCCTGAGCGACACAGCGCTGTGCCCGCCTGGTGGAAACGGCTTTGAAGATGTCGTCGCTTCCAGTTAGCATCTCAATATAGAACTCTCAGCCAGCCTTCCAGAAACTGCTCGGTAAACAGCGAGAAAACACGATGGAATATGACAGCGCACGTCACTCCTCGCCAAATTACTTCCAAGATCATATTTGAATTACCGCCGAGAAGAACTCTTTATGGAACAGGTAGAGATTACCTTTTTAAGAGTAAACAGTAGAGATTACCTTTTAAGAATTATCATTAATATCACAACAGTAAGGTCAGTCATGATTTTTCGTTTAGATGAAACTTACATTGTACACCACCTCGTGACCTTCATGCTCGTATTGGTTTATGTCCATGTGTTCACTTGCGTCAGCGAGTCGTAGGTTGATGTCTCTCCTTGATTCATGGAGGCAAGATCCTCAAGAGCCGAGTATTTGCCATCAATATGTCTCATGGACTTTGTATGGTGTTCGCTGTGATGGGTCGTGTGTGTGTTTGTGTCTGTCAGCAAGTGTTGGACTCAAATCTGACCCTCAGTAGTGACAGTTTACCCTTAAAGATACGACGCAGGTCAGAATTGGTCATATGTTATGTCAGGTTTACTCGTGCAGGCCGAGCGAGTGAGTTGTGGAGCTGAGGGTGTGAGTCCTGCAGCTGAGTGAGTGAGCGAGCAGTGATGCTGAGTGGGTGAGTCTCGGAGCTGAGCGAGAGAGCTGTGGAGCTGAGGATGTGTCTTGCAGCTGAGTGAGCGAGCAAAGGTGCTGAGTGAGTGAGTCTCGGAGCTGAGTGAGTGAGCTGTAGAGCTGAGTTTGTGAGTCGCGCAGCTGAGTGAGTGAGTGAGTGAGCAGTGGTGCTGGGTGAGTGAGTCTCGGAGCTGAGCGAGTGAGCTGTGGAGCTGAGTGTGTGAGTCCTGCAGCTGAGTGAGTGAGAGCCACGGAGCTGAGTAAGTGAGTGACCCAGAGTTGCTGAAGTTGCATAAGGCTTCATTCAGGGATTATTCGTGTCGGTGAATAACATGTGGAGCTTAGCGGCAGCTACGTTCAACGAAGACGAAAGGGAATCGTGTAGTTTCCTAGAGGTAACGATAACGGTTTTGAATAATTTAACGAAATGATATCGGTTAACGACGACTTAACAGACCAGAAAACGAAAAAAAAAAACGCAGTGTTTAACGAGGATCTAAAGAAATCCCATTGCTTAACGACGACTTATCTAAATCGAATAGACTGACAGCTATAAAGAAACGGTTTGGTTAACGAAGCTTTAACGAAATCTCAGGGTTCTATAAAGAAACGGGTTGGTTAACGAAGCATTAACGAAATCTCAGAGGTTCATCGGCAGCGAAATCCCTCCGTCTGACGACCGCTCAACGAAATCACTCGCGTTAACTTCAACGCCTTTCACCATTTGTGAGTCGGGACGTATTTTCCCGAGGTCAGGCGGTAGTAAACATGTTATTGACATGTTTGGCGCCAAATTCCAACATATTTCGAAAAGGTCGCAATTTTCGCCTCTGAAAATGTGGCAGTAAGAGATTTTGTCATTTTTTTCTTCTTTTTTTTCTTCTAGTTAGTGTTGGGCGCTGCTGTTTACGGTTCCGCCGTGGGGAGGGCGTGATTGTGTTTTATAGATAAACTATTGGAATATGAGGACAATATTTCTGAGTATTCTGTGAGCGATTGTATTTGTAGATCGTGACTGTTGGATTTATGAGTTGCTTATTTCGAGCGGTTTTTTTTTTTCATTTTTTTAAAGTATCCTCTCTCTCTCTCTCTCTCTCTCTCTCTCTCTCTCTCTCTCTCTCTCTCTCTCTCTCTCTCTCTCTCTCTCTCCACTGCTATGTCCTCCCACTCTGGCCGCCACGCCCTCCATCCCTGGCCACGACAACCTACCTCGCCTCCACCACCACCACCACCACCACTCCCTTTCTCCCTGGCTACTACACTGAAAGTCGGAATGGTATTGTTCAGTGGTGCGACCTGTCACTCACCGCTATTCCCCCAACCCCCCCTGTCATACACCCATAGTTCCGGCACAACATTCCCGCTCAACACATGAATTATTTTTTTCGAAAAACATGTCACCCCAGCAGCCAACAATTCCTACCATGCCAAGGAAAGAGTTGAATTATTGGGATGTGGGGGGGTTAGTCATCGTGCGCTTGGCAACTTTCCTTTATTTCTCTGTTAATTTTCTCTGTATCCCAACCCATTGTTAAGGATCTGGTCACGTATGTTTGATCTTGGCTGTTTTCTCTGTCTGACTTTATTCCTAATTAGAAATCAGCTTCAAAAATTCTTGCATTGCCTGTGTGTGTGTGTGTGTGTGTGTGTTTACTAGTCGTAATTACCATTTGTTGTGTTACGCGGAGAGAGTCTTGCCCTCGTGTTACCCCTGTCTCGTACCCTTGTATATGCGTATCATGTCTCTACTCCTAATGTTTTAGGACACTCACATACAAACACGCATCACCCCAAGCCAGGTACCCGTTCATTGACCAGCCCCGATGGGGTGTGTGTGTGTGTGTGTGTGTTAATCCCAACGATATTTGTAGGTCTGTCTTACCTATATATATTATCTGCTGCTCATCGTTCAGTATTGGAGTTACCAATGATATTTCACGAGGAACATCAGCTAAATCTGCTGTCCTTGCTGGCGGTAGGCTGGAGGAGGACCAGGTGGTGTAGTGGAGAGAGCAGACACCACCCACCTGGGCAGTGGGCTTGAGGACCAGGTGGTGTAGTGGAGCCAGCAGACACCATCCACCTGGGCAGTGGGCTGGAGGACCAGGTGGTGTAGTGGGGCCAGCAGACACCACCCACATGGGTAGTGGGCTGGAGGACCAGGTGGTGTAGTGCAGCCAGCAGACACCACCCACCTGGGCAATGGGCTGGAGGACCAGGTGGTGTAGTGGGGCCAGCAGACACCACCCACCTGGGCAGTGGGCTGGAGGACCAGGTGATGTAGTGGGGTCAGCAGACACTTAAGTGGTCCCCTGGTCGTGTGTGAGGGGCTTTACTTGCTCTGGTAGTGATGCCTGCTTACTGTGTGGTGGTGGTGGTGGGGGTGGAGGACTACAGGATGGGACAGAGAGGGAGCGGAAAGCGCAGGGAGGGACGAGTGAAAAGGGAGGGGGAGCAGGGAGTAAAGGGAGGAGGAGGAAGAGGGATATCGTTGAGTAAGAGAATGGGAAGAAGGAGAGATGCCTCCCCGACAGAAGAGCTGATGAAGGTGAACATGATCACAAGTCTGGTTGGATGAAGTGGTTCAAACAACAGCACAATATAATACTTCTCTTTTGAAGAAAAAAAAAAGGAATACAAAAACCATTCAAAATATGTATATTTCAGAGTTCCGGCAACACAAAATGTTGTTGTGAGGCCATCAGAATCTCCCCATTAAAGGTTATATAGTTTTATTTCATCAGATAATGATATTTACTGCACTGTGGTATTGAACTAATTTTTCTTTAATTAAATATTTTACGAAGATAAAAGTCGATGAATTATAATAGCGAATACTTTTTCTAGGTTATCCATGGATGATTAGAATACCAAGCACTCCAATATAACAGTGGACAGTATTGTGGCGCTTGCTATAGCTAATTCCCAACAATAACATACACTCACAGTGGTCAAGAATAAAAAAAAAGATCTTGAATGAATGGTGCGGAGCTTTGATGAGGATAGATGGCAGCAGGAGGGCGAAGAAGTGTCAACACTGCAGGAGTGAGATAAGTCGACTGCCTGGGAGGAGTCTTAAACACAGCTGAATAAGTGTGCACACAGGACAGTCAGTGTGTCTGGCGCGCGAGTGTTGTCGTCTCTGAGGTGAAATTACGAGACAGGAGCCATTAATTTCATGTTGCTGTAATTAGTCACGGGAGCGACAGTAATCAGAAACAAACAAGGAAGATTGGTTCTTGTTTGTTTGTCTTCCTGGACTCTCTGCTGTAAGACTCGATGTGGTTTTGAAAGTTGCTGCATTGACGTAAGAGACCTTATCTCTATTCCAGGTATTAACGCCATGATAATCGTCTTTTTTAATCTCTCCATAGACAGATCAGCGTGTGAGTAGGGAGGAACTGTGCGTTAGTAGTGCGAAACTGCGGACATTTTGGTGTCGAACACGTAGTTTATACTGCTACGGTGGATTACTGTAGTTTAGTAAATACAGAATCATTTGGAAAGTGAGTGAAACTCGCCTCTATAAGTGGATTTTGAAAAACAAAACAAAAACACTAGGTGAGGGAAATTGGGTTGGAGCCATTAGTGCCTAGCCTGATTTATACCCTCCAATAGCCAACATATATCTTGTCTAACAGTGTAAATGCGTTCCATGTTCTCTTGCCCATCCCCGTCTCATTAGTGTTATGTGCCTCTTCCCACTGGGTCTGTGCTTTGGAGCTCACTACGCTTCGACAGCCCCTCACTCACCCCAACCAAGTCCACCATCCTGACTCCCCGTTCGTCAGCCGGGGATTACATTCTGATGTGGTTTTCTGGAATATGTTTTGGGTTATCATTTATCCCTCTGTCAAGCAGTACTTGTGTATTATTATCCTGTTAAGATTTCTCCCTCTTCTTCTTCTTCTTCTTCTTCTTCTTCTTCTTCTCCTTCTTCTTCTTCTTCTTCTTCTTCTTCTTCTTCTTCTTCTTCTTCTTCTTCTTCTTCTTCTTCTTCTTCTTCTTCTTCTTCTTCTCATTTCTTGCTCTGTTATACCTTGCACACGCTGCGTGTCTCTTTGCGTTCCTTCTAGCAAATATTTTTTCTGTTTATCTTTTTCACATCTTCTGGAGTACAACCACACCCACCACAAACACACCACCAAACCAAAACACAACAAACACCAAAACCAACAACCACAACCACACCCACCCACACCACACCAACCCACAAAACACGCACCAACAACCCACAACCAACACAACCAACCACAAAACCCACCAACACCAACACACCACACACCCCACACCCCAAACAACAACACCACCAACACAACAAACACCCCCACACCACAACACACCACCACACAACAACCCCCTACCACAACAACACAACCACACCCAACCAACAACCAACAACCCACCAACACCCTACACACACAACCACAACACCAACCAACACTACACACCAACCCCAACACCCAAACCCACAAACCACCACAACACCACACCACCACCAAAACAACACACAACACACACCCAAACCACACACCCAACCCAACACCCCACCACAACCAACCCCAAAACACCACCCACACACAACACCAAACACCCACCCCAACCCCACCAACCAACCCACACACACACCACAACCACCACCACACCACAACCCAACAAACACCCACAACACACACACACACCCCAAAACACACCCACACCCACACACTCAACAACACAAACCACACAACCAAACCCACCAACCACAACACAACCACCCACACCACCCACAACACACCACCCAACACCACAACACACCAACAACACCACACACCACCACACCACACACACCCACCACCAACCAAACCAACCACAACCCACCCAACCACACCACCAAACCAACCCCCACCACCCACACACCCACAACCACACAACCACAACAAACAAACCCACACACACAAACCACCACACCACCAAAACAACCACCCAACCCCACCACAACCACACACCCAAACCACACACCAACCAACCCCACACACACCAACACACCACAAAACAACCACACACAACCCACAACACCACACAACACCACCCAACACAACAACCACACCAACACCACACACACCACCCACACCACCACACCACCAAACCACCAAACACCAACCACCCAACCACAACCACACCCCCAAACACCACACACCACCACACCACAACCAACCACACAAACAACCCCCCCACACACAAACCACACACCCAACCACAACAACACCCACCAACAACCACCACAAACCACCACACCAACACAAACCACACAACCCACCAACCCACACCACCACCCCACCAACACCCACCACCAACACAACCCCACACACCAACACCAACGCACACCAACCACACACAACACCCCAACACCACACCAACACCCAACACCACAAACAACCACACCAACAACACAACCCACACAACCCACACACAACACACAACACACAACCAACACAACCACACACCACAAAACCAACCCACACAACACAACACACCCCAACACACCACCACAAACCACCCCACAACCACACACCAACACACAACCAACACAACCCCAACACACCACCAACACACAACCCCAACAAACAACCACCACAAACCCACACCAAAAACCACACACACACACCAAACACACAACCAACACACCCAAACCAACAACCACAACACCAACAACCCCCACAAACAACCACCACAACCCAACAACAACACCCAACCCAACACAACCACCCACAACAACCACACCCAACAACACACCAACACCACCAACAAACCAACCCACACACCACCACCACACACAACCCAACCCACAACACAACCACCACCACACAACCACCACCACACAACCACCACAACACAACCACCACCACACAACCACCACAACACAACCACCACCACACAACCACCACCACACAACCACCACAACACAACCACCACCACAACCACCACCACAACCACCACAACACAACCACCACAATACAACCACCACAACACAACCACCACCACACAACCACCACCACACAACCACCACCACAACCACCACAACACAACCACCACCACAACCACCACAACACAACCACCACAACAACCACCACAACCCCTCTCTCTCCCCTCACCCCTCTCTCCCCCTCCTCCCCTCACCCCCCTCTCTCCCCTCACCCCTCTCCCCCTCCTCCCCTCACCCCTCTCTCCCCTCCCCTCACCCCTCTCTCACCCCTCCCTCTCCCCTCACCCCTCTCTCCCCCTTCTCCCCTGACCCCTCTCTCTCCCCTCACCCCTCTCTCCCCCTCCTCCCCTCACCCCTCTCTCACCCCTCCCTCCCTTTGACAGGATCAACTTCCCCCCACCCCCCCAAAAAAAAACGCTTGCCTCCTCCTCCTCTACCCCCCTTTACTACCCACCTCCCCCCCCCCCCTCCCTAAGCTTCCCTGGGGTGTTGGGCCTCAGAACCCGGCTGCACCTACCGCCCCCCGGGGGAGAGAGAGAGAGAGAGAGAGAGAGAGAGAGAGAGAGAGAGAGAGAGAGAGAGAGAGAGAGAGACTACTTTGCTAAGTTTCGGTTCATTTCCTTTGTTCAACGAAATCTTTTGGTTATACTCCCCGTGGGTATCAAACGTTTTTCGTTGAATTCCTTGTCATGATCAAATCCTTTTCGTTAAACTCGCTCCGGTTATCACCAAAAGCTTCGTTAATCTTCTCGTGGTTACGAAAACCGTTGAACTCGCTCTGCTTAATTCAGTTTAGGCTCGCGCGTGTTTAGAACTCGAAGAGTTTTATTCATACTCCTGCGCTGTGTTGATCTTATTCAAGGAGTAACATAACTCCGTTGTTGAACCTCGGACACATGTGCCTCCGCTCTCCGTTAGACTATATAAGTTTTAAGCTCCCGTCTCGCGCGCTAAGCTTCGAGCAGTTAGTTCTGTTTTGCCCTGTTACATGTGTCGCACGCCTTGTTGCGTGAAACCTCACTTTCAGTTCCTTTGGTACGCGAAACCATACTTCCAAAAACTTGCCTTCATAAATCTCTCTCTCTCTCTGTATATATATATATATATATATATATATATATATATATATATATATATATATATATATATATATATATCCTAAGTCATGTACCTAATTCATGAACTAGCCCTCTTAAGGGAAGAAAGAACAGCTGGGTTGACTGTGGACCGACTTCCGCAACCAAGATTCGAACCTATGCCGGCTCGACACCTCCCCCCCAGACGGCCCGTGAATGCATAAGATTCAGGACTTCATGAGCAGTGCCACCCTGAATCCTGCGCGACCACCGTGGGACTGAAGCTCCTCCCGGTTCGGGGTAGGGGGTGCTGAAGTGTGAATGATTGCCGCTCCTGAGCCGTATACCGCAGTGGCTCCCTCGGTCTGTCCTCACAAAGACACGGCGGTGAGGCACGCGAGCGAGGCGACCCGACCTTCTTCCTCATGATCCGACACACACACACACACACACACACACACACACACACACACACACACACACATACACATACAGCGAAGCGACCCGTGGGAAGGACTCGACTCGATCCGTGATTAATGCGTCTCCGATTATTATTTTTTCTTTTTTCTGCGGTTGAACTCTGACGGGAATGGTCGATGCCAGACGACGTATATATTAATCACCCGCGTCGTGATGTAAACATTAACGTGTATTGCGGCCCGGCGATCTATGAGCGATAATGTCTCTCATTTACCGGGGGGGACATGCGAGCGATCAGAGAGATGCTGTGGTTAGTCTGAGAGACAGTTATGGCCTCCCCCCCCCCTCACCACCACAGCTCAGGGATGCTGACGCCCATCAGATGCGCTGTATGGCCAATCAATGGTTTCTTATGTCCCCCCGGATGGGAAGTACTGCTCCGTTGACACAGGGGGAACCCGAGCCGATGATTGCCCTGTAGTATCATGCTGCCTGAGTCACTCTGCGGTGTCTGTAGATGTGTCCTCTCTCTGCCGTACATAACCGTGATGGGGGAGGTGTCTGGCGTCTGTTATTAGAGGTGGCTGGACAGTCGACTAGACCAGTGAATGTCGGCCTTGAAGTGCCGCGTTGTGAACCAAGAGAGAGGTGCCGGTAGGGTTAGTGGTCTTGACCTTCTCTCGATAGAGCCGGTCAGTCATCTGACCCCCCCTCGATAGAGGCAGTGGTCTGCCCCCTCGATAGAGCCAGTCGTCTGACCTCCCCTCAATAGAGACAGAGCCAATCGTCTGAACCCCTCGATAGAGGCAGTTGTCTCACTCCCTCGATAGAGCCAGTCGTCTGACCCCTTCGGTAGAGGCAGCGGTTTGCCTCCTCGATAGAGCCAGTCGTCTGACCACACCCCCCCCTCTCGATCGAGGTAGTGGTTCGACCCCTTTGATAGAGCCAATCGTCTGACCCCCTCGATAGAGGCAGTCGTATCACCCCCTCGATAGAGGCAGTGGTCTGACCCCCTCGATAGAGGCAGTGGTCTGACCTACCTCGATAGAGCCAGTCGTCGACAGCCGAGGCACAGCAGAAGGTGATTGTCGGGTCGCTAATGTTATCAAAACTGGTCATTGGTGGTATCATGTCTATAAGCGGACGTGTTACACCCACGGTTATCAGTGATCTTCGAAGCGGTTATGATCCTTCAAGACGCTATCGCCAATTTCCCGTAAAGGCGATCCAATCTTGTTATATACCCGTGATGTTCCACGTTAGCTTCCGAAGCCGACGCCTTAAACAGACACCAGAGTCCAGACAGAAGGTGCACGAGAAATCCCATCTTAACGTGTTGTTCTCCAACTTTTTAAGATAACGTTCAGATCTGATGAAGGAAGTCTCTACACATCCCCAGTTTCCGAGCTGAGTGTCTGAACTTTGAGTATGCCCAATTCATCGAAAGTTTCCTTTTTGTCCGTCCACGATGTGTGTGTGTGTGTGTGTGTGTGTGTGTGTGTGTGCTCTCAATATGGCCATAGTGAGGAGAAGCGTGTGTGTGTGTGTGTGTGTGTGTGTGTGAGAGAGAGAGAGAGAGAGAGAGAGAGAGAGAGAGAGAGAGAGAGAGAGAGAGAGAGAGAGAGAGAGAGAGAGAGTGTGAAGAACAACGTGGCAGCTTTATAACCGGGTCCTTTGAAAGGAGTGGCTGCTGTGTACCTCAGGGGGCTTGGCGCGCGCTGTCTCCCTCTTCGATTATTTCCAAGACATTTGGCAGGCGAGGAAAAATTTTCTGTGCCATTGTGATCATCGCTAGGGACAGCCAGGGGTTAACGTTGGCGCTTCCTGTATCACCAGCCAGAGACCTCGCTGGGAGGAAGCTCGATGGTTCATGCAGCGGCTCAGCTTAGCGCCAGACCTGGGCCAGACGCCACCAGGCTGGTGGCGGGTGCGAGGCATTTGCGTGGAATCGTAACCTTCCTCCAACCCCCTCCCACATGATCAGGGGTCTTCGTGGTGTATGTCAAAGCCACAGTTAAAGACTCGCTGGGACTCCCTGGAATCATGGCGGCCTGAGAGGAGTTGGGAAGACCAAAAACCCCCCTCCGTGTGTGTGTGTGTGTGTGTGTGTGTGTGAGAGAGAGAGAGAGAGAGAGAGAGAGAGAGAGAGAGAGAGAGAGAGAGAGAGAGAGAGAGAGAGGTCGTGAGTGTCGTGACTGTGTGTGTGTGTGTGTGTGTGTGTGTGTGTGTGTGTGTGGTTAGGAAAGTGTGCAATGACACTGGTAGGTATTTCCATATGCAAATGCGGGCAGTGCATGCAGCCTCACGTCACAGCAGGTTGTCTGCCTGGAATGTGAGAACAAGAAAGGCAACGTTTCCAGACAACCCTCCTCTCTCTCTCTCTCTCTCTCTCTCTCTCTCTCTCTCTCTCTCTCTCTCTCTCTCTCTCTCTCTCTCTCTCTCTCTCTTTGAACTTGCCTCCATAACCATGCCTCCCGGGCTGTGTAGTGTAGTTAGTGCAGCGTTGCGATATTAATCTCTGAATGTGCCAGTCTGCATGGAGTGTATATATATATATATATATATATATATATATATATATATATATATATATATATATATATACATATATATATATGGCCACTTCAAGACACTGTGAGGTGGCCGCTGTTAGACACAAGAAGGCGGCCGCAGGGCACTGTGATGTGGCCAGTTCAAGAGAGTGTCTGCTGGACACAGCCAAGTATTAAAGGGATTTGTCAGACAAAGGAGGGACGTGTGTCACAAAAAGAGGGACAGCTGTTTCGTGGGTCCCCGGGATATATACCACACCCACGAGGTATATACCACACCCACGAGGTATATAACACACCCACAGGGTATATACCACACCCACGGGGTATATACCACGAGGTATATACCACACCCACAGGGTATATACTACATCTACGAGGTATATACCACAGCCACAGGGTATATAACACACCCACGGGGTATATGCCACGAGGTACATACCACACCCACAGGATATATACCCCATCTACGGGGTATATACCACACCCACGGGGTACGTACCACTCACACAGGCTTCATACCACACCCACAGGATCCATGCCACAGCCACAGGGTATATACCAAAACCACTCTCGCCAGACGGAGGCTGTATAGCGGACCATGGACTATAAAAACCCGCGTTCGTCCAGCAAGGGAGGAAGGGAGACTCTCTCTCCCCAGCCCGTACTGCTCTCCGGTGACGAGATAAAATGCCCCTCATAACAACGTGTGCCAATATTTAACCTCGTCCTCCCCTAATGATTATAGCCATCTTTACCGCCCCGGCTCCCACTCCACACCACCCCAGTCCTCTCTCCAATTCCTTCCTCACACCTTATCTCTCTCCCCCCAGTACCAGTGCTCACACCTCTAGTGATAGCCAGCGTTTCAAATGAACCAGGGTTCCAGGCGTGAGTGAGTATTTGGCGCAGCCTCAGGGGAAGTATTCAAACATCTCACATGATCTGTGTGCCAGGTTCATCAAGGGACAGGAAGAGTACTTCAGGAAGAGTAACAGCGTCGTGTACGACCTCCGTGTCCTTCCCAGGGGAGCTCACCTCAACCTGCTCCTGCGAGGAGCGTTGCCCTCGAAGACTTCAGGTGCCTCACATATAAATAAAAAAGGGATCAATAAGGGTTACGTGACGATAATAATGGAACGTCCAAAGCGGTCCTAACAGGGGACGGTTGTGGTCCGCGACCCGCCGACCTGAAGGCTTGAATATAAGGGGGTGAGAGAGGAAGGTTGCGGTGTCGTCGCTCAAGGATCACTTAGCCCATTTATGTGGCGGGTGACTCACGGCCATGAAGGCCTCAGCGGTAGCCCTGCCGCCCCACTACGTTCGTTTTAATGACCCATGAAAACGGAAGACGTGTGTCGCGAACGAAGTTTCCATGTTCCTCTGACGCCCTGCGGCTGGGGTTTGTGGCCCTACAGTGACAACCTAGCGGCAGGTTTGTGTCCTACAGTGACACCTAGCGGCCGGGTTGTTACGTACAGTGACATCTAACTTTTTTTTTTTCTCGTGACTTACAGTGACACTTTGTGCTGGAGGGAGAAACTGAGGCTCGAGAGGGGGATCCTCGTGTCGCATGGTGTATACCATTTCTGTGTCAGGTCGACATACCCAGAAGATGATACCGTCGTGGCTGAAGGACCGTACCGTCGTATTCAAAGACCGTATCGTCGTGGCTCAAGGACAGTACCGTCGTGGCTCAAGGACCGTACCGTCGTGGCTCAAGGACCGTACCGTCGTGGCTCAAGGGCCGTACCGTCGTGGCTCAAGGACCGTACCGTCGTGGCTCAAGGACAGTACCGTCGTGGCTCAAGGGCCGTACCGTCGTGGCTCAAGGACAGTACCGTCGTGGCTCAAGGACCGTACCGTCGTGGCTCAAAGACAGTACCGTCGTGGCTCAAGGGCCGTACCGTCGTGGCTCAAGGGCCGTACCGTCGTGGCTCAAGGACCGTACCGTCGTGGCTCAAGGACAGTACCGTCGTGGCTCAAGGGCCGTACCGTCGTGGCTCAAGGACCGTACCGTCGTGGCTCAAGAGGATATCCAGAAACACGTTCTTGGGTTCCTCTTTTTTGGACCCATGTAATGGCCTGAATCATCTCCCGTACGTTGTGTATTTCCCGGTCACTCGGGCTGACTCTCTCACAGTACTCTCGCGGTGATTACCGGGTGTATGTACCGCTGCTGAGGCCACGGGTCCTATGCGTGTGCATGTATTCCCCTCACCTCACTCCGTAGGGGAACCAGAGAACCTCCAGAATCTCCCCCAGTCTGTTGAGAAGCGTCAGGCCTCATGTCCGGTGAATTCCGGCCTACTTCGCGTTCATCCCTAACTGGTCTACGTGCAGACATACGGAGATAAAGAAAATCCATCCATCCATTCATCCATACATACATACATACATACATGCATACATGTATGCATACATATATTCGTAAAGTAGAAACCCTTCTCAAGTAGAAACTATTGTGTACCTTCGATCGTCCCACACTTAGAAGTGTATATCTTCGCTCACTCTTTACGTTATAACAGCGATTTCACCATTAGGCCAGAGCACCTGGAGGCCTCCATTAAGTACAGTGTTGTAGCGCGTGCATCTATGCTACATTATACAGCATACACCGAGTTGTATCTACTGTAGGATCACCTTCTGCCTGCCAGGTATGTCTGTATACCGTGCTGTTCCTGGTGGTTATGTAGTGTCACGGTCACCGAGTGTATGGTCGTAACGATCACCATGAGTGTAGCGGCCCGTCGTGTCGTGCCTTTGATGGTGTTTGAGCTGGCGTTCGTTGGTCGGTCTCTGAGCCTCTCTCGAGTGGGGTCAGTTACTTCGAAGGCAACACGAATTTTTAGCATGGGGGAGGGGCTCAGCGAGCATTACTTGTTTATGCTTGGGTCGGTGCCTGCCTCAGGGTTGGGGGGGTCAGGTCAAGAGAGAGAGAGAGAGAGAGAGAGAGAGAGAGAGAGAGAGAGAGAGAGAGAGAGAGAGAGAGAGAGAGAGAGACTTAGAATATGGCGAGCCCTTGCAACTACCGCCTGGAAGCAGGTGCCACCAACCTTTTCTCTCGCGTTACATTTATTATAATGTAATCATCCTTCATCATTAGCATGATGCGATGCTACGGGGGGGAGGAACTAAGCTGCTCGAACGTAGAATTTACCACAGCAGCTGGAGAGGGTGGTGGGGGCAGCAGCAGGCCAGCAGCAGCAGCACAGCTTCACCATGTTACAACCCTCCCCAACACACACACACACACACACACCACAGACCCTATAGCGTAGCTAGACCACGCCATGGTACTCTGGAAGTGACCAGAGAGCTTTATTGATAATACTAATAATATTGATAATAATAATGATAATGATAATAATGATTAATAATAATGATGATAATAATATAATAATGATAATGATAATAGAATAATAATAATAGTAATGATAATAATAATAATAATGATAATAATGATAATAATAATAATAATAATAATAATAATAATAGTAATGATAATAATAATAATAATGATAATAATGATAATAATAATAATAATAATAATAATAATAATAATAATGATAATAATAATGATGATAGTGATAATATTCACAGGAATAGAATTTCATTATGATGATGATAACAATGATAATGATAATAATGATAAGATCTCATCTACAGCAACACTAGTAATGATGATGATAATGATAATGATAATAGTAGTTGTAGCAGTATCAGTAGTAGTAGAAGTAGTAATAATGATAATGATGGTAATAGTAATAATGATAATAATGATAATAATAATGATAATAATAATAATGATGATAATGATAATAGTAATAATAACATTTTCCTCTAACCTGGAAAGCATTGTTCAGCGAATTCAGACACCATGGATATAATATTTCAGGTCTGGGCCACTGAAGGAGCGAGGCACTTCTGATATTACGCAGCAAAGCAAAATTCGACACCTTTTTCTATTCACGATGCGAAGCCGATCCATTTCGGATGATTTCAAATGCATTTTCTTCCGGGTGTCGGCAGCCCCATTTTGCTCACTCACACTGACCTTGATCTCCTAACCCACAAAATGTGACCAATAGAATAAGATATATTTCCCACGTACCTCAGCTGGGCATGAAACCTCATTTCCCCCTGGCCCTTGTCCGTGTCTGGTCCTAGTAAGTAATTGACCACCTAACCATGACCCCTGACCTCTTGGGAGTTCAGCGCTAATCCTAGGGTGAGGGCATACCAAGGTGGACGTACATACATTCGATGGTCTTGTGGTGTTTGTGGGTTATATTGTACAGGCTGGACGAGAGATGAAACCTGTGGGGAGGTAGATTAAGTGCAGGCGGAACGAGAAACTGGAGAGGGGAGGGAGAAGGCGAAAGCTTGGCTGGTTTGGTGTGAGGGATGGTGAAAGCTTTGCTTGTGAGGTGTGAGCGTTGCTTGTGAGGTGCGAGGGAAGGGAGAAAGCTTAGTTGGTGAAGTGTGAGGGATGGAGAGTCGTAGCTGATGGGATGTGAGGGATAGAAAAGCGTACTTGTGAGGTGTTACGGAAGGAGAAGCGTAGCTGGGGAGGTGTGAGAGAAGAAGCTTACATGATGAGGTGTGAGGGAGGGAAGAAGCGTACCTGGTGAGGTGTGAGGGAAGGATAACCTCAGGTGTTTCCCTTTCCTCTACAAACGTTGTTACAGCCTCTCCCAAAGTGACTTTTTACCCCTTGTTGTCACCCCAAGCAAGCGGAGTCCGGTAAAACCTGATTATGTATATATATATATATATATATATATATACATATATATATATATATATATATATATATATATATATATATATATATATATATATATATATATACACACACACACACACACACACACACACACACACACACACACTCGACAACAGCAGAAACGTACACATATGACTGGGAAAGAGAACGCGGCGTACAGGATAAGATTCATTGTCCAAAGAGACAAAGGCGAGAAGAGAAACTATGTTTTTCCTCTCATTAACTGAGCCTCAGTTTGAAACATGAAGAGCCAGAATGTCCAGTGCGTCAGGGATAGCTGTCTGGACACAGTGGGAAATATGTGCGAAAGTCCTACCGGCACGAAGCAGAGGGGCACAGATGGACTGTAAACAAATTACAGCCGAATTTTTCAATCAGAATTGATTTCTCACCGACGTGCTTTCTACACACACTCACACACACACACACACACACACACACACACACACACACACACACGTGTGAATATCCAGTTTCCCAGTCAGACGTAAATCAAATCACTCCCAAAATCCTGTTGTGTCTATAAACGAACCTTTCAATCTGTTTCGAGTCCTAGATAAGGACGCTCATATTAAATCTGATTCCCAGATAAGGACGAAGCCATTTTCGTCATTGTGAGCTGCTTGCTGTGTTCGTTCTCTGCCAACAGCGTGTCTGGTAAATCACTTGGGTCAACCCTCTGAGGGATGAAGACCGAGAAGGCCAGGGGTCAGTTTGGGTCAGTTTTCCCCTGTTATGGCACATGTCAACATCTGTTCGGGGCCTGTTTGCTGAGACTCTTATTGCCCCTTTTAATATCTGGGAGTGTCGTGTCAACAGTTAGCACGATAGTGTGTGTGTGTGTGTGTGTGTGTGTGTGTGTGTGTGTAGTACTGGGAGGGTGTTCTGCTTTCATGAGGCCCCCTTCTCCTTACCTCTCATCACAATCATATAATGTGATGATATGCAGTTGCTTCATTTAGGTTCTTTCATGTATGAAAACACTGTATTTATGAGAGGATTTCGTCACATCCTTGAATATGCTGAACTCAGCAATGTCTCCTTTACAATGTGGTGGCCATAGTCATGCCTTCTTTTACAGTGGACCGTCCTACTAGCCATCTTACAATTCCCGGGGCTAGACTTCGTCAACCACGTATCTGACCACAGATGGAACCTATGTGAGTATCTGTCGATACGTATCCACAGAACAAGTGGTCTTCGTCCTCCTCATTCCGTCTCCCTCCTCCGTCTTACTTTCCCCTCCTCCTTCTTATCCTTGAGGTTGTCCCTCCCTTCTCTCCCTCCCTCTGCCTTTGTTCTCATACACCTCCCAAGTCTCTCGCACAGTATCCGTCATGACTGAGGGGTCTCGTGTATTACCCGGGGTTCCAATTGCGCCAGGATCTGGCTGACACACAACCCTGGCGCTCATGTGTTTACTTGCCCACCCCTTAGCTTATGGCCCGGATGTGTGGCCAACCCCTCCCTGTCCTATGTCCAGGGTGTGTGGCCAACCCCTCCCTGTCCTATGTCCAGAGTGTGTGGCCAACCCCCTGTCCTATGTCCAGAGTGTATGGCCAACCCCATGTCCTATGTCTAGAGTGTGTGGCCAACCCCCTGTCCTATGTCCAGAGTGTGTGGCCAACCCCCTGTCCTATGTCCAGAGTGTGTGGCCAACCCCCTGTCCTCTGTCCAGAGTGTGTGGCCAACCCCCTGTCCTATGTCCAGAGTGTGTGGCCAACCCCCTGTCCTATGTCCAGAGTGTGTGGCCAACCCCCTGTCCTATGTCCAGAGTGTGTGGCCAACCCTGTGTCCTATGTCTAGAGTGTGTGGCCAACCCCCTGTCCTATGTCCAGAATGTGTGGCCAACCCCGTGTCCTATGTCCAGAGTGTGTGGCCAACCCCCTGTCCTATGTCCAGAGTGTGTGGCCAACCCCCTGTCCTATGTCCAGAATGTGTGGCCAACCCCGTGTCCTATGTCCAGAGTGTGTGGCCAACCCCCTGTCCTATGTCCAGAGTGTTTGGCCAACCCCCTGTCCTATGTCCAGAGTGTGTGGCCAACCCCATGTCCTATGTCTAGAGTGTGTGGCCAACCCCCTGTCCTATGTCCAGAATGTGTGGCCAACCCCGTGTCCTATGTCCAGAGTGTGTGGCCAACCCCCTGTCCTATGTCCAGAGTGTGTGGCCAACCCCGTGTCCTATGTCCAGAGTGTGTGGCCAACCCCATGTCGTATGTCCATTGTATGTGGCCAACCCCAAGTCCTATGTCCAGAGTGTGTGGCCAGCCACATGTCCTCTGTCCAGAGTGTGTGGCCAACCCCATGTCCTCTGTCCAGAGTGTGTGGCCAGCCACGCCCCATGGCCAGTGCCTTAGGTCGACCGTTCCCCTTGGCCAACGTGCATGTGGCAGTTCCTCACCCACGACCCCAACACTGCACGCTTTTAGCCTACTTCACTGTTTATGAGCACTGGGGACGAATATTTCTAAAACTCTCATATATATATATATATATATATATATATATATATATATATATATATATATATATATATATATATATATATATATATATATATATATATATATATAGAGAGAGAGAGAGAGAGAGAGAGAGAGAGTACTACAGACACGAAGTCTGTATTTATGTATATAATCCACATTTCAGTGGAATGTACGTGGCCGAGATGGTAAAACGCTGAGTATCCATGAGTATTATTCTCTGTTTTGACGGACAATACGAAATATCGGGAAAAAAAAAAGACCTGGTAGAGAATGGACATGGGTCTGTTGATACATCTTTGGCTCAGCGTAATCAAAAGTCTGCGTTGAATAAACAACAATAAAAATCCAAGTGTTTACGGACTGTATAGACAGAGGTGGCCACACTCCGGTACCAGAATGGACGATGTCGAAATAAATAAAAAAAAAAAAAAATTCCCTTCGTTCATCGTCCTTAAAAATGATTATTCCCGACCGCTGCAGATGATGGTGGGGATATCCACCGTCTTTTTTTTCTTTTTTCTTTTTTATTTTTTTTCCTGTTCTCACGGTCTGGCCTCTCTGGTGATGAAGGAGGTGGGCATTAAGAGACGCTGTGATTAGTGTGTTGGGTGATGTTATCTGCCGTGTGGCTCCCTCTCCCTTACCTCACTCACTCCCTCCCTCCCTTTCACTCCCTCCCTCCCTCCCTCAGTCACCCGGAGATAAGGGCCAGGTCACTGAGTTCGTTGGCGCCTGCCTCCTCCACCACCACCGCTACCACTGCAGCAGCCATCACCAGGAGGAGGAGGAAGAGGAGGAGGAGGAGGAGGAAGAAGAAGAGAAGGAGGAGGAAGGAGGAAGGACGGTAGACCAGGTCTTGGCTGGCCAGCTGAGTGGCGGGAGACAGCGTGTGTGGGAATTCTTCATAGCCAAGGCCAGCGTCGTCCAGGTGGGACCCTCAGAGTCCCAGATTCCCCTTCTTGCTTCATCTTGCATCAGACCACCACCACCACACACACACACACACACACACACACACACACACACACACACACACACACACACACACACACACACACACACACACACACCTTTGCTCCTTCGCATTAAAAATGTGATGATTCAAGTAAGAAACCGTCTCCCCCAAGGTAAAGGGGGGAAAATGACTAATCTTTTACTCTCATGTTTGAGGGACGTGGAGAAAGTCACCGACGGAGTAGTAGATTCGAACAAATAGAATGTTGTAATGTTTTGGAAGTTGAATTGCATTAGACAAAAAAAGATTTCATCTTTTTTTTATATGTTTTTTTCTTCTCTTTTTGTAAAGTGGAAATTCACTGATGTGGATAAATTACGTGTGGGAGGAGGTTCTGGTGCCACACGCAAGTGTTCACGAGAGAGAGAGAGAGAGAGAGAGAGAGAGAGAGAGAGAGAGAGAGAGAGAGAGAGAGAGAGAGAGAGAGAGAGAGAGGTGGTTGTTTGGAGATTTTTAAGGGAAGTGAGCATAGACGGGAACAGTTTCTAAAGTGTGGGAACTCCAAAAAAAAAACAAGGAAACTCACAAACAAAGTAGCGAGAGAAAAGTGTTCGGAGAGTGTATAAACAAGCGGGGAGGGAGAGTAAGACAAAGGAAGAGAGAGTTCCAGAGACACACAGACCACATAGACCCAAGGTGCAAGCGAGGTGGTCTGGCCCCAACACTACTGAAATACTTGCTTTCCCTTCAGAAGCAGTAGAAGAATAGCATAGCAAAGTGTCCCCCCCTCTCTCTCTCTTTTTTTTTTTCTCTCTCTCATTCTCTTTCTCATTCGCCCCCCCCTCTCTCTCTCTCTCTCTCTCTCTCTCTCTCTCTCTCTCTCTCTCTCTCTCTCTCTCTCTCTCTCTCTCTCTCTCTCTCTCTCTCTCTCTCTCTCTCCCCCCCTGGTAACACGCCGGCTTTGAAAACAGTTAAAAGAAAAAAAAGAAAAGAAAATACCTTGCAGGACTATTATGCCGGAAGGAAAATGTTTATAGGAAGGTCAGAAGGTAGAGTGAGAGCGTGAATCTATATCACGCATCCCGTCACCAAGGACGTGCGCATCCTTAGAACGTGAGGAGCCATGTGACGTGAGAGTAAAAGTGACCGAAGGGAAAAGTAAAGGGACAGACTTTGGAGGAGGCAGAGGTGTGATCCTCTTGGGGGAGGTGAACAGGACGCCTCCCAGCGCGCTCTCTCTGGGGTCCTGAGGTGAACGGTGAGGTTTGGGGAAGGAGGGGAAAGGCGGATGGACATGGGTGACAGATGGGGTTCAAGGAGAGAGAGAGAGAGAGAGAGAGAGAGAGAGAGAGAGAGAGAGAGAGAGAGAGAGAGAGAGAGAGAGAGGGCGGAAGAGGCCATGTTAGCTAAATAACTTCCACCCTGTTATCTATATCTCACAGGCGCCACCGTGTGGCCCAGGCTCTGGGGAGGCTGGTAACGCTCTCCAGGCCATAGGAAGTCTGGTCACAGTGCCCAGGGCTGTAGGAAGTCTAGGAACACTGCCTACGGCTATAGGAAGTCTGGTAACACTGTTTTGGGTTATAGAAAGTCTGGTAACACTGTCCTGGGTTATAGAAAGTCTGGTTACACTGCCTATGGCTATAGGAAGTATGGTAACACTGTCCAAGGTTTTAGAAAATCTGATAACACTGTTCCAGGCTATTTGGGATTTCAGCTATACAGAGAAAGGCAGGGAGAAAATTTAGAGTCTCATGGAGACAGAGAGTCGTGGAGATATTAGACCTTAGAGGGAGTACAGGAGGATGCCCTGTATCAGCATGTCACTGTACCGACTGAAATTAGAGTGGGTGATTCACCGTCATTACAGAATCTTATTTTACTGATACAGAAGTGTGAAAATTTGACCTCTATGATACACCGAGTGAATTGATCATGTCATGCATGGGTCTGATAATGTGGCGCATAAGGACAAGAAAATTTGTACTCTACGATACACTGATGAGTGACTTGATCATGTCATGCATAGGTCTGATGATGTGGTGGATAAGGGGAAAAAAAAAAGATGAACGTCAGAGATAACCAGGTTCAGAAGAGGAAACTACACCGAAGTAAAGAATTTCTTGGAAACAACGAGTTGGGGACACTGAGGTCTGCAGAGTCATTGTGTAAACCGTCGTTAAGGAAGGTTCAGAGGGACCTTCTACAGTGAAAGGCATTGGGACGTGGGTATCTCTCTCTAGCTTCACCTTCAGACGAGAGGTTGAAGAAAGAGATCAACGTTCGGTAATTGATGTCGAAAAGCAACACATTATATAAGATAAGATAAGATGTCTTGATTGTCAGGGGTGCATACGTGATGCAAAATGTATCGTGGAGTTCGATATAGGTGGCATTGCAGCGCGCAGTCTTTTGTATGGGATTAGACTCCATAACAGGGAGACACTCTATATAGTGTTGTGGACAAGGCAGCCTCTGGTAGCAGCTGTACGGCTCATTAGCGTATATCATACGTATCAAAGCTTCTGGTGGCTGGCTGTTGGGATATTTATCCTATATGAATATCTTTCAGGAATTCGAAACTAAAGAAGCGGTGCAGATTTGTGGATTATCTGGAAAGGCTAATTGGATGCCGTGTTTCGTTGTGGGTGCGTGATTCACTTTTTTTGGTTCAGTCCAGAGATTCGCCTCGGAAATTCAGGGATTCCGTTATTGAGAGGCGTATTAACGGCTATTGAAAATTGTGGTGAACATGTTCAAATGATTTTTTTTTTTTATATATGTATAGATATTCTATTATATTTTTGTGACGACTTCAGTCATAGGCAGTGGTTCACATCGAGGCCAACCAAACCTTGGGAAAATAATAACTCAAGGGATTTTGAAGCGAAATTTACCTTATATAAGAGGTGGATGATAGTTGTTGCGGGAAAGAAAAGCTTGCTCTAGAGCTTATGGGTGAAACGAAGAAACAGACATCACAACTTATCTCTCTCTTCGACCTGCCTATGAAGTCGCAGCTATCCTATCGTGCTCTGGTTTGCCAAGAATCACTTAGCATAGCCAATGGTTGATGCACACAAGCAGCCTGCACTGGCGAGCGGGAACCGAAAGTAATACCTGTAGAAGAGAGAAAGAGAACCAACAGGTAGGGAAAAAGTGATCGAAATGGAAAGAGTTGTTGAGAGGGGATGTTTCAGACTTGAACTCTGAGAGGTCAGTGTGCGGAGCAACAGCTGATTCGGATATAATGAGCGGCGCTTCACACTTGAACGAACCAGATGGATCACACAGTTCATTGGTACGTCGCCATCTCGAACACAGTGTTCAATTATGGCCATCCTGCTTGGAAATATCGAGAGCCACAGTATACCATTTTTGGTCACCGTAACTGAAACCAGGACACGCTTTAGGGAGAGAGAGAGAGAGAGAGAGAGAGAGAGAGAGAGAGAGAGAGAGAGAGAGAGAGAGAGAGAGAGAGAGGATTAAAGACGGGATCCTTGTCGAGGTCAGGTGAAATCACTTCTGCAGGAGGATCATCGCCGTGTGCCGGTACCGCCAGCCTGGGCTCAAACACAGGTGGTCAGTGGTCATGTATTTATGAGGTGCGGGGCCAGCCACCCGGGTATTTACACTCTTAATTGGACCGATTCCGGTCATCACTCCCCTTGAGCATCCCCGAACGGCCCTTTGAGCCCGGGGGAACCGACCCCCTGAGCACGAATGCAAGACGGTATGACCTTTGGGTACGAGTTCGTGGCCTTTGGACCTGTGATCCTGAAGGGGACACAGAGTCACGGGTCATAGATACACGTACGATTTCCCATAGAAGAATTATAATGAAACTTAATTACCATCAATAAGGGTACGCCAGATAATAAAGGTAAAATAATCACATGTAATCCTTGAGTATGACGTCGAAAATGACTTATCCAGTTCAATGTAAGTTTGTTTTTGTATTATATGTGAAATATATATATTTTTTCTATTACCTTTTCAACTTATATTACCATGTGGGCCATTACAGGCGAGGGGGAGATTTTTAGCCCCTCGTAGTCACTTGGTTGAGGGCGTTGCTACCACGGCTAGAAGCCTAACGAGATAGAGGAGAGATATTGCACACCCGGTGATACCCCTAGGTTTTCAAGGTTCACGTTTTTTTCCTTTATATGGGTGAATACGCATATGATCTCAGCATATATGTGTATATAAGTATATTACACTATAAGGAGGGTTTCCCTTCACTTGAGAAGTTGTCTGACTTTGCCTACTGTCAGTAGTTCACTTGACATGTAAATCGTCATCTGATTGAATTACTGTGGCTCAGTTCCTGGACCCATAGTGCGCCGCAGTCCACAGGATGAGGGAGTGGCGCAATAGACTCGCCACTTTTACGGCAAAGAAAATTATATTCTCTCATTGCTTTGTGTATCATTATTATCCATATATATATATATATATATATATATATATATATATATATATATATATATATATATATATATATATATATATATATATATATATATATCTTTTCTTTCTTTTATACTATTCGCCATTTCCCGCATTAACGAGGTAGCGTTAAGAACAGAGGACTGGGCCTTTGAGTGAATATCCTCACCTGGCCCCCTTCTCTGTTCCTTCTTTTGGAAAAAAAAAAATGAGAGGGGAGGATTTCCAGCCCCCCGCTCCCTTCCCTTTTAGTCGCCTTCTACGACACGCAGGGAATACGTGGGAAGTATTCTTTCTCCCCTATCCCCAGGGATATATATATATATATATATATATATATATATATATATATATATATATATATATATATATATATATATACTGATGGCCCAGGGTTCGATTTTCAGGGTATAGTAGTAAATGGTTTGTACCCGACAATCACGCTTGCATTACATGCTTGAGGGTATACAAGCATTTCCATAGTGCCTCATGCATCAGTTGCATCCTTCCTGGGAGTAGGGCGTGAGGAGCGGCATCGTCTCGCACGTCGTGAGGACGCGTGATGCATTGTGGTGTCCGTGAATCAGACAGTGGTTACGGAGGGCGGCGGCACTAATGTCTTAAGCTCATCGTGGCCTTCACTTGCTGGCATATGGTAGCGCCTGGGTGTTCGTTCCTCAGAGGCAGTTGATGGGAGCACGCGAGTTAGTGAAGACTCTCTCTCGGTCGGCCTGAAGTATACCGACTTGTCCACGTTGCCTCTAACCTTTGAAATGTGTGAACTGTTGGGCAAAGGAAGGAGTCATTCTCTTCCGTTTGCTTCAGATGCACACTGTTGACAACAGGAGGCCATGATAGGATGATAAACAAGGTCTCTGTTTGTTCTTTTTCCACTGTCATTAACGAGAATTACACGTGAGAAGAAACTAAACAGAATCACAAGATTGATGAAAGAAAATGATGAATATATGATCCCGGAGGTGGAGGCATTTTCTATTACGTGGTCTTTGCAGAGTCCCAGTTAGAACCCTGTGTCTCTACCCCGAGGTAAACTTTCCATGTTGGAATAACTTGGTGTGAAACGTCTTCATGTTGTAGATTTCAGAGTGTGGGGGGTGGGAAATGTAGCTTCGAACTCTTCCTCCCCTTTATGAGCACGACGATGCCACCCTTGGGTATGATAACCTTGCCTCCCACCTAACCATTAAGGATCAGGTTATAAGCCAGTCCATCGTATTCAAAGGTCGCGCTGTCGTGCTCAAGGGCCGTGTTGCGTTGTGCTCCTTGTTACAGATGACACAAACTCGGTTTTTGTACCAAAACATCTTTTCAGGTGTCGGTGAGGATTTTTTTTTTCTCTCTCTCTCTCTCCGTTTCTGACCCCTGTTGTACAGTGGACTGACGACTGCTCGCACTTCCAAGTACTTCACCCCTTCATCCATAGTGACTCTGAAGGCATCCCGACTCGTGAGTTCCTTCATAGCTGACCTCAACTTTCAATTCACTCTCTTAAAGCCTTTCGCTCTTGGTTCTTCTTCTTCTTCCCATCTTCGAATGAAATTACTTCAGTGTCTGCTCCCCGAGAGGTGGCCGCTTGCGTGTCCCGCCTCCCCACCACCACTCGCTATGCACCTCACAATGCCCGGCCGGCCAGCCACAGTCTGGCATAATTAGTGTGGAAGTTGGGAGCGCGAGGGTGGTTCTGTCGCCAGGTCTTTCTCCTCCCCTGCACCGCTAAAGATGTTCAGTCGCTTTTAAAGGCAAGCTTTCCATTGTGTCAGGACACGCAGTGTACTCTCTCTCTCTCTCTCTCTCTCTCTCTCTCTCTCTCTCTCTCTCTCTCTCTCTCTCTCTCTCTCTCTCTCTCTCTTTTTGTCCACGATTGGAGCCTTGGGTCAGTATATGCATATTTACTTGCTGATAATTACCCCTGGACCAGTTCCAGTGGAAGTTTGCCTGGTGTTACCCGGGACGTGTCTCTGTGAAGGCTCCTGCAACTCATGGCTGCTCTGCTTCCAGTAGCAGGGAAGTGTGGACTCCTTTCTTTTTCCTTTTTTTTTTGGGGGTGAAAAGTTTTTCGACGGGACTGCACCCCTGGTGATACAGCCTCGACAAGGGTGGCTTTTTTACTCGCGGTGTGACCTCGTATAGGCAGAGTCCGGTAACGCAACCAGTCAGTGAAAATATATATATATATATATATATATATATATATATATATATATATATATATATATATATATATATATATATATATATATATATATATATTCTTGATACACAATTTTCTGAAGACTTTACACAAAAGGGTTACAGTGCTTCTCCCACTTCCACATTTCCAGCGCATCCTCCTGGTGGGTTCCAGTATTAAACACACACACACACACACACACACACACACACACACACATACATACACACACACACACACACACACACACACACACACACACACACACACACACACACACACACACACATGCAGCACCCTCTGGCCAGCTGCCAACACAAACACCAGCACACGCGAGCAGGGCAAGTGTAAACCCCAGTTGCTCTCCATTTTCTTTTTTGTTCCTTCTGATTAAGATTATCCTCCTCCTCCTCCTCCTCCTCCTCCTCCTCCTCCTCCTCCTCCTCCTCCTCCTCCTCCTCCTCCTTCCTTCCTTCCTTCCTTCTTCCTTCTTGTTATCATTCCTTCCCTCGTGCGGGCTTGCATGTTATCGTACATGCGAGACATGAAGCGGTGAGTGTGGTCAAAAACATAGACCGGTCGGTAGGTCATGTATCTCGCTGAAGTCAGCATCACCTCACGTGATGCAGGTCAGCATCACCTCACGTGATGCAGGTCAGCATCACCTCACGTGATGCAGGTCATAGTGCCGACATCTGACCCAGAAAATTATACTTAGAGACAGAAAGAAAATTCAGAGAAAATCTCAAAGAAAAGAAAAGCATTTAGGTAGAGAGGATATACATAAATGAATAATTTGACTTATTGAAATACACCAATTGATCAGAGATTGATGCGAAATTCACATGTGGTTGATGAATGGTAAATATATTTTTTTTTTTGAGTCCCGTTATTTAGGAATTGACTATCACCGTCGAGATAGCAGATGGCCCCATGACGCATTCCCATCTGTGTGTGTGTGTGTGTGTGTGTGTGTGTGTATCAGTGAGAGACCAAGTTCTCTCGTATCTCTCGCGTGCACACACACACACACACACACACACACACGCGAGAGGAGGTTCTGCCTCCTGTAGTATCACACAAACACCCGGGCACCATCCTCTTGTGTGTACCAGGTCGACATCATTACAGTTGTTGGGGGAATGAGTTTGGCTCCTTGAGGATACGGTGTGTGCGGGAGGGGAAGGTATAGGGTTCTATACACCGTGGATGTAGTAGATACAGGTGGAGTGGAAGAGGTCCGATCCTTGCTCTCTGAAGAAGGAACACAGCGGCAGCGGCGGTGCCAGGGACAGCTGGACGAGTGCCAGCGGCGCGAGGAGGAGGAGGGGCGGCAGCAGCAGCAGCAGCTGGAGCGGCAGCGGGTGGCGGCGGCGGCTGCATTGTTGCAGCGGTGTGCGTGATGCAGCCGTGGTGACCTTGACCTTTCCCCAGGTCAGAGGTAGTGTGTGAGGTACCTCCAGTCAGTACTGCCGTCTCCTCCTCTCTTCCCCTTGTCCCATCTGCTCTCTCTCTCTCTCTCTCTCACTTTCTCCTTTCCTCCTCTCTCTTCACCATTTACGCCATTCCTCTCTCTCTCTCTCTCTCTCTCTCTCTCTCTCTCTCTCTCTCTCTCTCTCTCTCTCTCTCTCTCTCTCTCACACCAATTACGCCATTCCCTCCCCTTCCCGTCTT
This sequence comes from Panulirus ornatus, assembly GCF_036320965.1. NCBI lineage: Eukaryota > Metazoa > Arthropoda > Malacostraca > Decapoda > Palinuridae > Panulirus > Panulirus ornatus. Next base: position 7,798,524 of record NC_092231.1, read on the forward strand.
TCTCCTTCTAAGTTCCATCTCTCCCTTCCTCCCTCCTCCCCACCTCCTCTCACCACCACTCCCTCCCTCTCCATCCCTATCCCTTCACCTCCTGATAACCAGGTTTCCGTCCGACCGGAATATCGTAATTAAATCTTAAAAGCCCCGACAGTGATGTCCCGATGGTGTGGGAGGAGCACGGGGGTGCACCGCCGCGGGTGGGAGGCACGACGGTAGCGGCTTAAGAGGGGGGCCTCATTGTGGGGGGGGGGTTACGATAACAGGTTCACCAGTCTTGTGTTATCTTGACGGAGAGATGATCCGTTATCTTGGCAAGCGGAGGGGGGGCAGACAGTGATATTCCCATCATGTAGGGGTCGAGTGTGTGTGACTGATGGTCCGTCTCTCTGACCCTCATGCGTCCATGATTCTCCCTCAGTACCCCCCCCCACCCCCCTCTCGGTTTCTTCCTCCTCTCCCTCTTTGTTCTTGCCTCCCTCTTCCTCCCTCACCGCCCCACCATTCCTCTCCCTCTTTGTTCTTACCTTCATCTTCCTCCCTCACGGTCTATCCTCCTCTTACTCTTTGTTCTTTCCTTCATCTTCCTCCCTCACTGCACCACCATTCCCCTCCCTCTTTGTTCTTACGTTCATCTTCCTCCCTCACGGTCCATCTTCCCCTCCCTCTCTGTTCTTCCCTTCGTCTTCCTCCCTCACGGTCCATCTTCCCCTCCCTCTCTGTTCTTCCCTTCGTCTTCCTCCCTCACGGTCCATCTTCCCCTCCCTCTTTGTTCTTACCTTCATCTTCCTCCCTCACGGTCCATCTTCCCCTCCCTCTTTGTTCTTCCCTTCATCTTCCTCCCTCTCGGTCCATCCTCCTCTCCCTCTCTGTTCCTCCATTCATCTTCCTCTCTCACCGCCCCACCATTCCCCTCCCTCTCTGTTCTTCCCTTCATCTTCCTCCTTCTCGGTCCATCCTCCTCTCCCTCTCTGTTCCTCCCTTCATCATCCTCCCTCACCGCCCCTCCGCTCCTCTCCCTCTCCTCCGCCCACAGCGGACAGGGAACACATTGGCTGCGGATCACCCCAGCACACGGGCTGAGACCAGGGTAATGGATCTTCGCTTCCCATCAACAGCTTTCTCTCTGCTCATGCTTGACAGGGACGCTAAGTGATCTTACAGCCTGCCTCTCTCTCTCTCTCTCTCTCTCTCTCTCTCTCTCTCTCTCTCTCTCTCTCTCTCTCTCTCCCTCCCTCGCCTCCTCACCTCCCTGGCCTTGCCGACGTAAACTTCGCAACGCTCTGGTTTTCCAAGGAGTTACGGCTGTGGCTGGGGCGGGGAGCCCCTCCCCGCCGCTCTGATATTGTGCCGTCCCGCGGGCGGGGGCGGGCGGGGCGGGGCGGGGCGTACGGGGAGGAGGGGTGGATATCTTGTGAAGGACGACGTTTGTCTTAAGACCACTCGGAAGAGAGAGAGAGAGAGAGAGAGAGAGAGAGAGAGAGAGAGAGAGAGAGAGAGAGAGAGAGAGAGAGAGAGAGAGACGGTGTGTGTGTGTGTGTGTGTGTGTGTGTGTGTGTGTGGTTTCAGAAGCGATATGAGAGCTCTGCGGAGAGTCAGATGTCATTTTCGTATGTAGTAAAAAAAAAAAACCCCGTGTTTTATAACGTTGATGACTACTGGTGTCTTGTGTTGGTGTCCATGGTGTGTGTGTGTGTGTGTGTGTGTGTGTGTGTGTGTGTGTGTGAAGGCGGTATATACACACATACGGCCAGAGTTGTACCTCACGTGGGAATTAAGTTTAGGGTCCCGGAATCCCAATCCCAAAGGCTGGGAAAAAAAAAAAAAGGACTGGGACGCGCCGATCCCTTGGGACGAAGTATTTGCGTTACTTAACGAAGACTTCGGGAAAAAAAATAAATATTTCTTTTTTCTGTTTCAGATGAGGAGGAACGTGATGTAAGGGTCAGTGGTGACACAGGTGTTGCAAAAATGTTGTGAGATGTAAATTTTTCCATGAAATCTTCTCTCTCTCTCTCTCTCTCTCTCTCTCTCTCTCTCTCTCTCTCTCTCTCTCTCTCTCTCTCTCTCTCTCTCTCTCCTGTTTTATTTCCCCTCATCATTATTGTGTTCTCATTCTTCCATGAAATCTTCTCTCACTCTCCTGTTTTATTTCCCCTCATCATTATTACTGTGTTTTCATTTATATGCATTCATGGCCTGACCTCGATGAACTCTCCTGTTCGTGATTTGAGCCTTTGACACGTAGAGAAAAAACTTATACAACCGGAGATTTGCGTCGGATGTGAACTCATTATAACTTTAGTAAGTAGTCCTAAACTTTATGAATATGTTAGTTTTTTTTCTTCTCTTAGTCCTCGATTAGTATTCTGTTATGCCTATGCAAATGTGTGTTTAAGTATATAAGTGAATAAGTATGTAAGTGTATCGATACCTTGTTCTTAGGTGTAATCGCTACATTTTAGTGTGGCTGTCTGGCAGATGGAAGACGTTAGATTGAACACTTAACTTATTAGAACGTAATGTACGCCTACACCATATACATACCGTGATCAGATGGAGGATGGTCTCGAACCATCGAGTTCTCCAGTGAATGTAGAGTTAAGGCCATTTGAAAATGACCCTAAAGATTTCTATTGGTGGCTTTTAGGTTGAAGACATCACGTGAGAGCTGGCCAAGTCATCTATCTGCTCGCCATGTTACCATCTGTACTGTGGCATCATCATATTACCTCCCCTCAGCTCAGCTCCCACAGCTCAGACGTCTGAAAGTTATAGGAGAGAGTTGAGAAACTAGTCATAGAAATGGGCCTCCCTGGTGTAGTGGTTAAGCGTTGCTGACCAGGGGTCGCCTGGTGTCGAGCAAGTAGGTTCGAAGCCCGGTTGTGGAATTCGGTCCACAGTCATTGCAGCTGTTCATCTTCCTTCAAGAGTTGGTCCCTAAGATGGGACCTCGCTAATGCGGGAAATGGCGAATAGTATGAAAGAAAAGAAAGAATATATATATATATATATATATATATATATATATATATATATATATATATATATATATATATATATATGATATGCATATATACATATTTATATGTATATAGGGAGTACAAAATAACAGCGAGTCGTGTACCCACACACAACATGATAGTCACCGAGTTTCCACGGTTACCTGGGAAGTGACTGTGCGCCCGCCCGCGTGAAGCCTGGTATATTATTGTCGTAAAATCCTCGCAGGAGAATTTTACAGTGGTCAGCTCCCTCGTGGAGGTGTGCAGCCAGCAGCCTGATGAATAATTCAGTAGCTATGCTTACGCAGCTCAAGGGCTGTGTCGCTGGGGAAATCCACAGTGGAGTGGTTAACAGGGGAATCCATCTCGCTAATAATTTCAAAATGTTCCACTTACAGCATTACGCCCCTCGCTTTGATGTAACTCCACACTTGCGGGAGAGCGGCAGTCGGCCTGTTATATGTAGATGTCAGTCGATGAAGTGTGTGTATGAAGCGGGATCTCTTGGTTGTAGGTGTCAGTTGATGAAGTGTGTGTATGAAGTGGGACCTCCTGGTTGTAGATGTCAGTTGATAAAGTGTATGTATGAAGCGGGACCTCTTGGTTGTAGATGTCAGTTGATAAAGTGTGTGTATGAAGCGGGACCTCCTGGTTGTAGATGTCAGTTGATAAAGTGTATGTATGAAGCGGGATCTCATGGTTGTAGATGTCAGTTGATAAAGTGTGTGTATGAAGAGGGATCTGGCAGGTTGACGGGTAGTCGTGTCTGTGGCACAAATATTCTTATACGTCTTGTGAATATTCATGGAACATGTCTTGGTTATTTCGCCGTTTCCCTACCCTCAGGTTGGATGATGAGGGATGACCCGGGGTATTGAGGCGATTCTACCCTTTATCTGGCCAGCATCGCCATTGGATCATACCCACACTCCTGTGCCATGGTCCTCACATAAGAAGAGACTCAACAGCTCAACATGATGGGAGAGGAGAGGTGGATGGTCCTCACATAAGAAAAGACTCAACAGCTTAACATGATGGGAGAGGAGAGGTGGATGGTCCTCACATAAGAAAAGACTCAACAGCTTAACATGATGGGAGAGGAGAGGTGGATGGTCCTCACATAAGAAAAGACTCAACAGCTTAACATGATGGGAGAGGAGAGGTGGATGGTCCTCACATAAGAAAAGACTCAACAGCTTAACATGATGGGAGAGAAGAGGTGGATGGTCCTCACATAAGAAAAGACTCAACAGCTTAACATGATGGGAGAGGAGAGGTGGATGGTCCTCACAGTATACATAATGAGACTCAACAGCTTAACATGATGGGAGAGGAGAGGTGGTCTCCCTGCTCGCTATCTTACCCTAATTATGCATCCCAAACCCCTGAACTGGTGTTCGACATTATACTCTTACATTCTCTGCTACGTCTGATGACTGGGACGGTGAGGTACAATGGAACAGGCTATGGTGGCCACAGAAGCAGCATCTGCACGTGTTTTCGACCCGTAGGGAAGGAAGGCTCAGGCTACAACATCCACGTCGTCCTCCAAGACTTAGATACTGTGAAGGGCATTGGGTTGTTACAGGAAGCGGGACTGTCGGGAGAGAGGAAGCAAATTTCCCGGCTACAGGAAGATCTGGGATACAAGAATCGTTAAGGAAGGGAATAAGATCCCCAGAGGTCCATAGGGATGTGGGTAACGGTGAGAGAGAGAGAGAGAGAGAGAGAGAGAGAGAGAGAGAGAGAGAGAGAGAGAGAGAGAGAGAGAGAGAGAGAGAGAGACGTCCACGATTCTTGGCCGAGGAAGGAAAGGTAGAACCTCGTCATGGAGACACAGTTTACGGGCGGAAAAGAGGAACACAAGAAAGAATGATATGTAGGTTATAGGGGGAAAGGGACGCGAACGAATAATCCACCAGCATTTCAGGGTGACGTAGTGATAGTGATTGAGTAGGAAGATACCTAAAGAAAACAGGTATCAGGCCAGATTACAGTGGAATCTTATAAAAGGCGAGAGATGGAGCGGTGGTAAAATTCACCCTCATAAGGAATGAGTGAGGAAAGAAACCCTCCCACTGATATGAGAGTTAATGAGGCTGAGGTGAATAAAATGCTCGTAATCTCGTTTGGGTGGAGGAAGTAGGAAAGAAAAATGTTTACTCTCGAAAACTGAGGGAAGAGAAACTCATAACCTGAGTGTTTTATGTCCACAGAGGGGGAGGAAAAAAAGGAGAAAGAACAGAGAAGGGAACATCCCAAAGCGGAGACGATTATGGGCAAAGGGCAGGGGAAAGAGGAACAGCAATAGCAATCAGTCTTAAATCTACAGGAAATATAGAGGAAGATACACGCCAGGGTTACCACAAGAGGAAGTGACACACACGGACGTAGATAAGGGACCCAAAACTGAAGCAGGGGTAGGGCTAGAACCACCACGAGGGCAGGAGAAATAGACGGAGGGCATCCCCACTCCCCATGGCTTTTAGGGGGAGGGAAAGGTGAGGAAAACACACGACAGGAGGGGATGTGGAGCGTGCATGATCGAGTGGCGAGAACCGTGATGTGTGGCAAGGAGAAGGGGGGAAACCCTGATAACAATAACAAAGGATTTACTGAGAGGTGGGAAGACACAAAGAGAAGGATGAATGTAACGACAGGGGAAAACAGATGTGCAAAACGGGGCATCCTTTTTATCACAGGTACAGCAATATGGCTGACGTTATCATGTTAGGAAAAAAAAAAGAAGATATTATTACAAGCTGTCTGTACAGAGATCAGTGTCCTTTGCACGAGGACCTTGTATAGGTTGGCAAAATTTTTTGGTTGTGTGATATGCTCTTCATGTCCAGTCTTATGTCAGTAACCCATGTCACTCCGAGTCATCATGCAGCACATATCCAAGCACATTGTACGTATATATATATATAACCCCAAGATCCTTGCTACGGAGGCTCTGCAGTCTTTCAAAGTTACGCTGAAATCTTGAAGAGAACGTGTACTCCTTTTCGTTCACTGACGACGATACAGCATCGCCGAGGGTGACTTTTCACTCGCGGCTCAAACCACATGCAGGCAGAGTCCGGTAAGTCTTCCTCTTATTCCTGCCTGCTTGCTAGTCCACCTCCCATGTGGTACGGGGCCTCAGAACTTGCTCATCTGTTTCGCTTGAGTATAATAAAGCTGGGTGGCCGTTCCAGCCATTTCAGCTGTCATCCTGTTGCTTTGAACGTCGACTGCCTCTAATGTCTTTGAACTTCTCGTGATCTCTCGTTCCTCAGAGCGTCCTGAATCTCACAGTCTTCCGTCAGTACTGTTTCAGAAAAGCGATATCCATATTCTTTTTCTAGAGTTGTGAACGTCTGGTCAACCATTCTGGAACACTTTTGTGAATCCTGTGTCGAAACCCCTTGATACCTCGAAGCCTTTTTGATGGTAAATGTCAGAGGAGTCTTATCTCCAAGCTCCCCCTTCATCCTTGGGTTTACCCTCCCTTACCCTGTGTATCCATGTCGAACTTTCTCTCTTTGATCACCATCCGTGGTTCTTGATGGATCACCCTCGCCTTTCCCCATCAGCAGTGGCGTTCTTCAGGGTTCTGTCCTGTCGACAAGCCACTCTCTCTCTCTTTTCTGTCTGTGACTTCCGTGTGGGTCACAGAACCAGTGTGTCATGATGAGCAGTGTGGATGACCTGTAGCTGGGCGGTGTTTTGGCCAGCCTGGCCACTTGTAGCAGAGGCTTGGGTGGTGGCCAGCCTGGCCACTTGTAAGTCAGACCAGAGTGGTGCAACAAGCCTGGTCACCTGTAGCACAGGTTAAGGTGATGGTCCAACCTGGCCACATGTCACACGGGCCTGAGAGTTGGCCAGCCTGGCCACCAGCAGCACATACCCAAGTGATGGCCAGGCTGGCCACCTGTAGCACAGACACGGACGTGTCCGCTTTAACCTGCACCGGTAACCTGCACACCTCATCAAACCTGCACGTCACACGAGGATCACACTCCCTGCCCCTTCCCACCTTGGCGTCCTCCTTTCCTCTTCTCGCACGCTTCCTTTGTCCTTACTTGAATGATAGTATCTTCCCTTCCTCATCATCATGTTCTTCAGTACGGAGGTGATAGTATCATATCCTTTCTCTCTCGTCTTCTGAACTCTGCTTCTAATCGCTTTCATGTTACTTTTCTCAGTCTTTTTCTCATTCATTGTTCTCTTCAGATCTATCTACTGCCCCTGAAACCACCCTCCCTTCATTATATTTCTCATTACATATGCATTTTTATTCCCTCGTTTGTGTGTCTAAACCCGTTTTCACATTTTCTTTGACCAACCTCTCGTCCCACATTCCCATCGTCTGTCATGTGTCTCGCCCTTGTGTCAGGTATTCCTTCCTTCATCTTTACTCCTTATTTCCTGCCTCAGTTTCTTTTGCTCGTTAACCCCCCCACCTTTTGGCAATAGTTTTCATTCATTTCACATGTTATGTATCTCCTCCTATCCTTTTTATAGTCTCGTGTATCCTCAGTAATTGCTCCCTTACTGATTAGTTATCTGTCCCTTTTATCACCGAGATTTTTCACTGTCCTAGGGATGACCCTCGTCTAGATTTCAAAAACCCCTCCATAGGACGAATACTAGAATATTGAATATTAAAAGAGTGAATATCTTGAGTTTAAAAGATACTCTGTACTTGTTTGGCGTAGTGTGGCAGCGTGAGGGGAACCAGCAGAACAAAGAAATCACAAAAAGAATATTGAACGCTGGGCCTTTAAGACAAATACAAACAAAAAAAGAACGTATTATGCGCAAAGATGATATAATCCGTATAGAACAAGTGAAGTGTGTGATTACATGAAAAAAAAAAGTGAATTGTCGGTAAGGGTGCTATTCACACACTTAGGGAAGGTGCCAGTACACCATCATGAGAAGGCAGTGGTGAACGCCGGACTGGTGTGAGTTTGGATAGTGACATTCTAGTCACCAGAGAAATAAAGATATATCTTAGTGACATTGACACGAAACATTTCAATTATATATATATATATATATAGATAGATAGATAGATAGATAGATAGATAGAGAGAGAGAGAGAGAGAGAGAGAGAGAGAGAGAGAGAGAGAGAGAGAGAGAGAGAGAGAGAGAGAGAGAGAGAGAGAGAGAGAGAGAGTGTATGATTCTCGTCCGTCGTAGCTACAGCATACGAAATTGAGGCCACCACAACCGCCCCTCACAACATTATGCCCAGCAGCTGGAGACAGTCAGTACACGAGACGCTCCGCCCTCTCCCCTCCTCCGCCACGCTGACGGAGGAGGAGGCGAAAAGTGAGGTGTAGAGACCTCGGCGTCTCAGGCGGTCGTTAAGGGCTCGTAAATAGCCGTTGATGGCCAAAAAAAGGGAGGGGGGTCCCGTCCGGGCCCGGAGAAGATAAGCGACTGCTCCCCATGATCCCTATGCTATAGGAGGAGTGTGTCGTCTAGAAAGATCCAGCAATAACCGAGATTTGACGGGCCATAAAGCCGGGCTTAATGGCCCTGTTTAGCGTTCCGTTATTATCATTCCACCTGGGGTTTTAGGGTGATTTTTTTTGGGGGGGGAGGGAGAGGAAACGTTATCTTTTTATCAAGATCGTTCGAAAGTTCTTCTGTTCTTCTGGTGAGGTCGAGGAATATTCATCCCAAGTGACTGGCCTCGTGTTTACTTTTCAAAGACCGGAGTAAAAGACGTGGATTGAAGATGTAATTCACCGAAGGATGATTCATGATTCACCAAAAGTGATTCACAATAGCATGAGTCATGATTCACCAAAGGATGATTCGTAATTCACCAAAGGATGATTTGTGATTCACCAAAAGATGATTCACGATTCAATGGTTCACCAAAGGGTGACCAAAGGACGATTCGTGATTCACAAAAGCATGATTCATGATTCAACCAAAGGATGATTCATGATTCAACCAATGGATGATTCATGAATCAACCAAAAGGTGATTCATGATTCAAAAAAGCATAACGTCCCGGTTCTCTTAAGCTCTCAGGGTCACAGTGGTGGTGCTGCCTCAGAGAGCGAGCATCCGGATTAAAGGCATCGAAGTCCTCCTCTTTACACTCCAGTACCGCGTTCCGTCCCGCCTCTCTTCTCTCTCTCTCTCTCTCTCTCTCTCTCTCTCTCTCTCTCTCTCTCTCTCTCTCTCTCTCTCTCTCTCTCTCTCTCTCTCTCTCTCTCTCTCCTCCCAGGACTGTATCCCTCGCCAGTCATCCTGGTCGCCACCCCTTCCTCGTCTTAATTCATGGTCAACCGCTTTATTTCTTCTTTTCCTCGTATTGTATCCTCTTCTCTTGGCTGGTCTGCCCTCTAGTCATCTCCTCCTCTTGGTAACTTCCCGTCTCTTTCCCCCATCTCAATCATCTCCCCTTCTCCGTAACTTCCCTTCTCCCCTCCCCCATCTCAGTCGTTTCCCCCTCTTCGTAACTTCCCTTCTCTCCTCCCCCATCTCAATCATCTCTCCCTCTCCGTAACGTCGCCTCCTCTCCCCCCATCTCAATCATCTCCCCCTCTCCGTAACTTCCTTTCTCCCCTCCCTCATCTCAATCATCTCCCCCTCTTCGTAACTTCCCTTCTCTCCTCCCCCATCTCAATCATCTCTCCCTCTTCGTAACGTCGCCTTCTCTCACCCCATCTCAATCATCTCCCCCTCTCCATAACTTCCCTTCTCCTCCCCATCTCAGTTATCTCCCCCTCTCCGTAACTTCTCTTCTCCCCTCCCCCATCTCAATCGTTTCCCCCTCTTCGTAACTTCCCTTCTCACCTTCCCCCCCCCCCATCTTAATCATCTCCCCCTCTCCGTAACCTCCCCCCTCCCCCTTATCCCCTGTCTTCACCTAAGCACCTTCCTGTTTTCCAAGAATTACCCGCTCAAAGAATATACACACCAGCGAACTTGTGTCGGGGAAAGTTGTTGAAAGAAAAGAGCCTAGAGAGAGAGAGAGAGAGAGAGAGAGAGAGAGAGAGAGAGAGAGAGAGAGAGAGAGGCCGACTCCATTGACATGGGCTGGAATAGTGATGAATTGCCCGGCAAAACAAAGCGTCACATGATAACAAAATAAAAAAAAAAACACGATGAAGGTAAAGTTTTTTTTTTTGTCCTCCTCGTCTGCTTTGATTGCCAGCCTTCCTCTCCAGCGTGTCTTGCTTGCTTTTTGGCCTTGCTTCGACGACTTCCCCCGGGCACCGCGCGTGGCACATCAGAATCTAGTCCCATCCGGTTATTCTGAAATCCACACATCTACTCTCATCATCACTCTCTGTATAATTCCTCTTAGCTTTAGTGTATCCTTATTATTCTCTTCTTTTAGTCTCCCGACTCTCTTCAGTATACTTCGCACTCGACTGAACCTCTGATCTTTCACGGAATTTACACCATAGTGGGAGAACAAAGTCTGCCCCTGAGAATAAAAGATACAGACAGACTGGCTGGTTCCGTTCTCGAAAGTTTAACCTCCCTCGGGCAGTCTCGCAGGCTTCGTAGGGCAGTACATCCGTCCGCCCCCTTGTATAATTCCCTCTCTGTACTGCACGGGGAGGGAGTTCTACGCTCATGGGGGGCGCCTCACCTCCTGAACACAGCCGCCTACGACGTCGCCCATCACCTAGCCACCCAAAATGCGTCACAGTCACTCACCAGGTGATTAAGACGACTCACAACGCCCACTGAACCTAACTTACCACCCCGCGATGCGTAACAACCACCCACAGTACACAGCCAACCACCACCACAACCACCACCCTCCCCACTCCTCCTCCTCCTCCTCACAACCCAAAACAAACCATCTACACCCACACAAGACCCACCCTCCCAAACCACAACATCCACCCACAGTAAACACCACAGCCACCCACAACGCCCTGTAACCTCCCTCTAACCCACATCACCCCACAGTTGTCCACAGTTCCCGCCCATCCCCTCACGGGGCATGAGGACTGCTCCACCGTACACAGTCGCCCGCGCTGAACCACTCTGTGTCTCATAATGCGCCATAATCCCCACCTTCCCTAAACGCGCCATAACCACGCCATTGTCACCCCTTATTCACTCCGCAATTCTCTCTCTCTCTCTCTCTCTCTCTCTCTCTCTCTCTCTCTCTCTCTCTCTCTCTCTCTCTCTCTCTCTCTCTCGTTCGCTCGCTCGCTCGAGCGTCCGTGACCACACTCACCAGCTACACAAGCGGGCCAACTCTCGCCCGCCATATTCTCTCTCTCTCTCTCTCTCTCTCTCTCTCTCTCTCTCTCTCTCTCTCTCTCTCTCTCTCTCTCTCTCTCTCTCTCTCTCTCACTCATCCATCACAACCATCCCCCCCCCTTCCCCCCTCCTCGGTGCCCCCCCTTAGCTGTCGGGAGCAGGTGGGTGGGTGGGTGGCGGTCGTCCCCCTACAATGGCCGGCACGCAGCCTCCCGCGCTTCCCTGCCGCCAGAGCCTTACGTAGATACATCTCCACTTCACTCCAGCACCACCACCACCTTCTCCTCACACCCATGCTCTTGGGAACTGAAGCGAAACCCTCCCCCCCAAAAAAAAAGAGAGAGAAAAAAAGAAGTAACTTTGTACATCATGCAAGAGCCTGTGACAGGATGGAACCACACTCAGATATAAAGGTGTTAGAATGAATTCAATTCCGTATACAGAGTATTCACTGCTGCCAGACGTTGAATTCAATTCCGTATATAGAATATTGAATGCTGCCAGACGTGGGATCAGGAGATCTTTTTTATTCTAAGAGAATTCAATATAAGCCGTTGTAAACTGTACTGTAAATTGACTCAGATTATCAAGACAAAAGCAACAGCGTGCAAGAAGAATCTCATATGAGATCATAGGATTTTTGGATCATGTTCTGCATTATTGAGTAGCGCGCGCGCAAACACACACACACACACACACACACACACACACACACACACACACACACACACACACACACACACACACACACACACACAGAGCATCTCAGGTGGGACACATCTCCAAGGACTTGAGATCTCCCTGCATCCTCTGTAGGAGCCATAGTGGCCGATGGGCCAGGAATGGCAGGGACGTTGGGGAGGTTGTGGGAGGGGAGGGAGGTGCAGGTGTCCCGTGGGATGAAATGGCACAGGGAGGTGAGGAGGAGGTGAGGAGGAGGAGGTGAGGAGGGGAGGATTGTGGCAGTGATGAGAACAGAGAGGTTTACGGGAGTCAAGGGAGGAAGAGGAGGAGAGGAATGTGAGGCGAACGGAAGCCAAGGGAGGGAAGGAGGGAGGGAGAAGCAGTAGAGGTGGGGAGAGGAGGTACGAGGAGGTTGATAAGAGGGAGGAGGGTCAGGGGAGGAAGATCTCACTTTAGAGGGGGAGGAGGATGAGCTGAAGGAAAACATCTGGAACAAGTGAAGGAAGGAGAGGTCCAAGAGTGGTAGCCGAGAGACCAGGAGGACAGACGTAGTAGCGGGGGAAAGTGTAGCTGTTCCTCAACAGCGATATCTTGTTAATGGCGGGGGACAAGAACACTCAGAAATACGTCAAGTAGAATCTGTTTTATAAAGATAGTACACGTCACTCAGTGTTTGTATTTCCCGGTCTGTTTTACAGTGGAGAGTGATGAGGCCACCGTCAATGTTCTTCAATGTTTTTTTTATCGATATTTGTTACTACGAGAACCTCCATCATCATCGTTCACCCGCTTGACCCACAGCCTGTCTGTGCACAGTACTTTGAAACCACCTTTTCTTCCTTTTCTCCCAGGTCGCTCGCTGGTCTACTTGTGGTACCTTTTGCTCACGTATCTATTTTGCTCAATTCTTATGAGGGTAAATAATTTTTCACTCGACATCAGTCAGTGAATCATAAAGCAATTTTTCCTCCTCGTTTGTCTCTTGGCGAGTCGTCTCTTCGACCAGGCGAGAGGGTCCTGGTCGGAGCAGCCTGGACTTTACATAATGGTACTCAGGGGCCAGAGCCTCCCATCCGTGTACAAGTCTTGATATAGAGTGTGATAGATGATGTTTTTTTGTCTGCTCTATAAGGGCACGGAGAGAGAGAGAGAGAGAGAGAGAGAGAGAGAGAGAGAGAGAGAGAGAGAGAGAGAGAGAGAGAGAGAGAGAGAGAGAGAGAGAGAGAGAGAGAGAATGGGCACGTATCTGTTGTAAAGTTTTATTCTCATTTCCCGTAGGCTCCTAAATATTTCAGAGACTGCACCTACGTATGGGTTGCTCGTTGTGCAAATATATATTTATGTATATTATATTCTTCACGCCTCCTTAGATCCGAGTCATCAGTTCTGATTATCACGTTATTTAAGACCAAATTCCCGAAGACTTTTCCGCCTTGAACTTGATATTATCTGGAGGTCCTCCTCTGAATTTCTAATGATTCCCCACATCATCTGCATATGCAGAGGTGTTGGCGGTTGTGGTCATATTTCGGCCCCCGTCTTGGAAATCGTCCTCCCGCTGTCGTCATAACTTGACCCCGTCTGTCGAACTGAAGAGGCCTGGTGACAGAACACACGCACCCCCGCTGCCACACTCCGCTCATGGCAGGAAGCCTAAATCTACACCCGAGTGCAACCTTACAGTATTTTTCTTTTGTTCTTTATTCCAATTTCTTTGCCTGAGCTTTTCAGATATACTGAACTGGTTGGCCTTTCGAAGAATTCGCCATACCTTAAGTCTTGCCACAGTATCAGATATCATTTTCTCAATGCTGGACGCACAACATATGTAGTGACGCCGGGTTCCCTTGAATCCTCAAGTATCTTCGTTCCTGAATTCTCTTTGGCCGTTGCTGCCGTCCACCAAGGACTCCCTCCTCACTAATTTTTGCTGTCTGCAAGTAAGGTGTTCATGAATGTTGACAGTGTGTGTGTGTGTGTGTGTGTGTGTGTGTGTGTGTGTGTGTGTGTGTGTGGCACTAAGGCGAATCCTTTGAGGGTTGGAGGGTCGTTCTTACTCTAGTATCATATTTTACTTATGGCCTGGGTAGGTGAGTGCATTGCCCCGTAGGTGGTAAATCGTCATCGCGTGCATGCATCTTATGTGTCTATGTACCGACGACGGTGTCTGTGTCATAAAATGTTCATTTTTGTCACAAATGTTCATTCGTTTTGTACTAGTGAGAGACGGACGATTGTCGTGGTTCTTCATCCTGCTCCCTAATGATAGACACTTAGGTTGTCATCACGTCGCTCCCGCCAGAGAGAGAGAGAGAGAGAGAGAGAGAGAGAGAGAGAGAGAGAGAGAGAGAGAGAGAGAGAGAGAGAGAGAGAGAGAGAGAGAGCTTTCTCCGAATGGTTCCGTCCTTCCTGTGTCGGGCGGGGGTTGTGGTAGAGCTCACTTCCTTCCTCCCCCCGCATGGGGCAAGACCCTCGAAGGTGTTCGAAGTGACATTTAAAACGAGAGTGTGAGGCTGGACGCCACATGGGACACCATCATGTTTACGGGTGCGGTAAGGGTATATCCTCAAAACAAGGAGACGCATACCATCCCAAGATGTCTCCCATAAAACACTGAAGAGGCGGTGAAGAAAAAGAAAAAAAAATATACCCTTAAAAAAAAGAAAAAAACAGAAATAACGTTTAAATGTCGCACGTTGGCGGAGAAGCATTGTGCGTGAGGGAACATTTAACAAGAATTTGTTGCACAGTTGTGTGTGTGTGTGTGTGTGTGTGTGTGTGATTCTCTCTCTCTCTCTCTCTCTCTCTCTCTCTCTCTCTCTCTCTCTCTCTCTCTCTCTCTCTCATGTGTTCCATTTTCGTCTGTTTTGCAAGCTAGGCAGGCAGTGCGTCTAAAGCCGCTGGTACCGCGTGAATTGGAAACGCTCTCCTGGAAAATAAAACTGTGTTGACGAAGGTCCATCTTAATTGTGTTCCATTTTCTTTTTTATGTTTTTGTCTCTGTATAGAACACAGAAACACCCGAGGCTTTAACACGTCAAGCGTGTAATATCCAGTGGGGCTCTTGGTGCGTGGACATGGTCACTGTGTGGGAGGTGGTGTGGACATGGTCAGTGTGTGGGAGGTGATGTGGACATGGTCAGTGTGTGGGAGGTGGTGTGGACATGGTCAGTGTGTGGGAGGTGGTTTGGACATGGTCAGTGTGTGGGAGGTGGTGTGGACATGGTCAGTGTGTGGGAGGTGATGTGGACATGGTCAGTGTGTGAGAGGTGGTGTGGACATGGCCAGTGTGTGGGAGGTGGTGTGGACATGGGTTTTGGGAAGGATAGGTTGTGGGGGGAGGGGGACATGCATGCGGAAAGGGTCACAGTTGGGAGTGTGAGGGATATGGTGGTAGTGAGAGCGGTGTGAGGGCATGGATGTGGGGAGAGAATATTATGAGAACACGGAGGTGAGGAGGAGGAAGAGGGTGTGAGGACATGGGGAGTGAGGTGAGGTGTGTGAGGATGAGAACACGGAGGTGAGGAGGAAGAGGGTGTGAGGACATGGGGAGTGAGGTGAGTTGTGTGAGGACGCGGTTGTGGAGAGAGTAGTGTGGGGACGTGGGTAGTTGGGAGAGTGGTGGAAGGACATGATGCTTCGGGGATGGATGAAAGAACATGGTAGTTGGCATAGTGGTGTCAGGACATGGTAGTTGGCATAGTGGTGTCAGGACATGTTAGTTGGTAGAGTGGTGTCGGGACGTGGCTGCTAGGAGGACATGGACAGCACAGCGGAAGCTTGGACATGGGCAGTGGGGGACGCAGGTGAGCGTGTGTTGATATGGGAAATAGAAAAATGTTACGATTTTGAAAATGAAATACAATAAATATACACATATATATATTTTTTTTAGAGGAGGAAATTAAAGGTCAAAAATTTTTCATGAAGGTTTTTATATTTTTTTCCTTTGGAGAACAAAGCCAAAGTGCGAAGCCATGGGAGGTGTTGGTACATTGTTCTGTCCAACAGCGGTACAATGACGGGGTTGTAGCTGTGGACATTGTTTAAAAAAAGAAAACGGCGAAAATAAAAGAAGTTCTTTGACAAGTGGAAACAGTAATAGTTCCGGGTGGCAGAGGCCATCCGTGGGTAGAAGATGGGAATAATATTAACGGCTTTATGGTCCCCATATTTTGAGGGACGATTGAGAAGAAATGTGCGAAACGTGATTCCGGTTCAGTGGAGGAAGGAAGAAGGGAAAGAAGGAAGGAAGGAAAGAAGAAAAGAAGGAAGAAACACTAAAAGTTATACGATAACACACCCACACCCACCCACCAACCCACACACACACACACACACACACACACACACACACACACACACACACACACACACACACACACACACACCCCTCATCTCGCTGACCCTGTCCACCATGTGCGACCAACACCGGCAGCTCATTAGGCAGCTTGGGCAATAAACTGTTGACACAACCTCGTCACAGTGACCTCCTCACCCTCCTCCTCCTCCCCCTCACCCTCCTCCTCCTCCTCCTCCTCCTCCTCCTCCTCCTCCTCCTCCTCCTCCTCCTCCTCCTCCTCCTCCTCCTCCTCCTCTCCCCAAGGCCCCTCCATCACGGACCGCCGTTCGTCACCACAAGCGACTTGTTTCAGTCAGAGGTCGTACAGACTGATATAAGACCAGTCCTGTACGTGCCACTGTGGACATGAACAAGTGCACCGCCCGTGCGAAGGTACAGCGCACTTCTCTGTTATAGGTAAGGCCGTGGGGTCATGTCGACTAGTGTATTGCAGTATTTGTATATCATTTAATGATCAGCCAGGTTCATGATGTCTGAACCACACCATTTGCTCGGTAGGTTACCCCTGTATACCTGCCACTCGGGAATGTGGAAATGTGCCTCACCCATAACCTTATTAGCCACAGTGTGGGAATATCCAGCTCTCCACCTAACCTTAAGCTCCTGTAGGGTTAGTTAACTGGTAACCATCCTGGCCTCCCATTTAGGTATGCAGTACTTCAACTGTGTATTTTTACAGCTGACTGGCTTCCTAAATCCAAAAACCCTCGTATATTATATATTTTTTATTTACACACACACACACACACACACACACACACACACACACACACACACACACACACACACACACACGCATGCACGCATGCGCTTACGCACACGCACACAGACACACAGACACACACAAACACACACTCAGTCACACAAATAGTCACGCACACACACA